>NW_017728997.1:24178209-24205684 GCF_001723915.1 Gavialis gangeticus | reverse complement strand
ACCAGCAGGCATTGGGGGAGTCCCTGTTCCCCCGAGCACTGCCAGGAGTGACCGGGAATAACGGTCACAAGCTGGCAGAGGGTAGATTTAGGGTAGACATCAGGAGGCGCTACTTCTCTGTCAGGGCGGCTAGGAACTGGAACCAACTTCCAAGCGAAGTGCCGCTGGCTCCTACCCTGGGGGTCTTTAAGACAAGGCTAGACAATCACCTTGCTGGGGTCGTTTGACCCCAGTACTCTTTCCTGCCATGGCAGGGGGTCTGACTTGATGATCTGCTCAGGTCCCTTCCGACCCTAGAAACTATGAAACTAACAAACTATGAGAAACTTGCCCCCAGGAATCTTTGGGGAACATCTCTACAAGCAGAGAAACTCTGGCTTTTTCTACTTACAGAGAGGCATCCCAGAGCTTGCTGGGGTGCCCCACTTACAGAGATGTGCCCCAGAGACTTCACTGGAGTGAGCTGGACACTCTGGTATGGTCCCAGGACTGGGACTGCCAATCACCTATTGGCGGTCCCAGGCCTGGGACCACACCAGTGTTGATGGGCACCCAGAGAATCCCAAATGGGGGAACCCAGACAGGTGCTAATGAGGCTTCAGGGGCCTGATCCTGCATGCCCTGAGAATGAAAATTCCTGGATGCTTAGGATTGGTCCCTGAACCTCTGGGAATACCTACCTTGTGCAACTGGAAAACACAGGCAGCCCTGGACTGCCTGTGCTCTCCCAACATAAACCTAACAATTGTCTGCTGCAATAAAGCAGCACAAATTGATATCATCTATGTCACTCCCACGGATTCTGGGCACTTGTGGCACCACCAAGGGTATGTATATCTGTTTCTTTGGCCTTTGTGCCCCCATTAAAATTTTTATGGGGGGACAAAGGTGACGTCTATTTCCGCCTAAGTCGTGGCTTCTCACATGGTAAAAAAAAAAATCCTCTTCTGCATTTCAGTACTCTAATAACTACTTTCCAACTAGAAGCTGAAGTATGGCTGTGTTATTTACATTCATAGGTTGAGCATTTAAATGTTGGGAACTGATGCAAAGCTGCTGGGTTGTAGGATTAGGTTAGAACTCTGGAGACAATTGGCCTTTTCTTATGAGGTTTCCAGGACTTTCTGCTTCCAAATAAATGAGGTGTAGAGAGGGCCTAGAAGCCCCAGTCATGAATCAGGAACCCACCAAGCTAAGAGCTGCCCAGGCATAAAACAAAAAGATCATCTCTTGAGCCAGAGCTCTTATCTGTTTTCCAGACTCATCTCTCCCTTGTAGTTTCTGGATATTTGGGATCAGATTAGTGAGAAGCATCAAAATACCAGTCCTGCTGTGTAGAAAATCCATAGCACAAATTGATCGGTGGGGAGTATGACCCAAGATGTCAAAACAGGGCCTTTTACATTTTCCACTGTCACCCAACCTGTTTGACTGAACTACAGGTTAAAAAACCACTGTGTCTATAATTGTTGGTTGTAGAGAGCATGTCCTTTTCTTTAATGAAATACCTGGCTCATTCCATTCTTAAAGAAACCAAAGACTTCACAGGTTTATGATAAAGTTGTAAAAATTTTACTTACCCCATATTTCCTGCTGGGTTATTTATGAGGCATTTTGTCAGGTCTCATAAAACTGCCCAGTAAAATATATTTTCTTACAAAAAAAAAATAAAGTCATTCATGCATGACATCTTGGGAGCAGAGAGGACAGAGCTGATGGGATACACACACAGGGTCAGACCCCAGGAGAAAACAAAGCAAAACAAAAGCCAGGCATTGTTGTGTCCCATTAAGTAATAATAGCTTTAGAGCTGAAACCTGTTCCCAGTGATGCTAGGAGTTGCTGGCCCTTAAAATATAAAATGATCACAGAACCATCTGTCATAGAATTCACATCCTAGACAATGCATCCGAAGTGAAACAATGTGCTAAGAAACCACTGGTTCTACTGTGAGAGAGGTGAAGGCAAATATCAGTTCATGGGTGATTTTTTTCTCCAAAATAGTTAGGAATGGGTTTTGTTCATACCAGATTTGACAGGAAGCTTAATGCAAAAGTTGAACCTAGGAGGTTTTGGAGGTGCAGCAAGGGATTGTTTCTTTTTTTTTGTGGGGTTCAATTTTTTGGGTTAACTTTTACTTAATTTAGTTTTGCCATTTTTTGTGGCTTGGGTATTTGCTGGTCTCACTGGAAGAATGGAAAAATTGCAAGTTATTTCCAGTATAACTACAGGACTATCCACTCACCCTTGTTAACTTTCTCTCAAATTCATTCTATGGCAAACTTACCAACACCAACGTTTTGTGACCTACATTTTTTGAGAAAGGAAGAAGCAAACTCCACGTTCCCTTCTAAGTTACATGCTTATCCAAGAGCATAATACAGGTTTTTTATCTGGGATATATGTGTTATATTCAGCCCCCTAGCATCAGCATTCTACTTTGGCTGTACCAAGAACAGAAAGACAGAAACAAAGGAACAAACACAGGCAAGGAATATTTAAAAACCAAGGCTGAGAAAAGCAGTCAAGGGTCCTTTGATTCTGTGTCCATTCAGTCCCCTCCACAACGGGGTTCTGGTTCATCACTGGGACTCCTAGGGCCCTACTCCAGCACAGGGCAGGTAGGTGCGTAATTCCTACTGATGAAAATGAGAGTTAAGGCATAGTTCTTACCTAACTGCCATGTCTATCTTCATATAGACTCCTAAATATCTTTGTAGTTCTGGCCCAAAAGTTTCATAGTGAATCATTCCCTTTCCTTCACATTGCCCCACATGTTGTGTTTTACAATGTAAGCTCTTTGGGAAATGGCCCTGCTAGCTTATGCCTGCAAACTTCCCAGCCCACTTTGGGATGGAATACTATAAAAATCTTTTAATATGCAACAATGGTTAGTGATGCAGCAGGTACCTTGTAGCTGGGACATACCTGGGACACTTTGTATCATGGGAAGTGTTGTCTCCTGAGTGGCAGTCAGTCAGTAGCTACAGGCTTTTTAGTCTCCCTGGGCTGTACTCAGAACATGATTTCATGACACAGCAGGCAAATTCTACTGGAACATATCTGGAATGTTTATCAGCAGTGTAGAAGTGACTGTGATTAGATTTTTTTCCATATAAATGAATGTAGTTTGAGAACAGAAGACGAGTGTGTCCTAAAGAATCCCTGGATGTTATTCTGAGTGTTAAGAGGTTGGAGATGGAGCAGAAAATTAATTTCTACTGCAGATACTAGCTCTTAGGTAAATTCCCTCTACAATACAATTCACTTGCAAAAGAAACCACCCAGCTTTAGAGAGTTTTGGGAATACATTGTACCACACTCACTTTTGAGTTCACTGTGAACAGTTTTGGTCCATGGCTGATGAGAAGGGGCTGCTTCTGATTCAGTGAAGCAGGGAGATCAGCAGGTATCTGACAAAAAGCCTGTTTGCTCTGATGGGACAAAAGGTGTTGAAAACAATTTGCAAAATATGAGCTGGCAGAATAATGGTGCACCACAGTCCTTGATAAAACTTCGATGAATCTCAGGAGACTGAGCAGTGCCACAAAGAAGCCTGGCTAGATTGGGCAAAAAATCCTCCCCATCCTACTCACCTGTTATTAATGGAGTACAACCCTGGAAAGCAGATCTCAGTGTTCCAGTTCCTGTGGGCATGTCCCACATCAGAACAACTGGGTCTTGAGTTTGAAATTTGGCATTGATGCTAGCACTAGCATCAATAGGAGCAGGAAAGCTCATCAGAGAACAGTGCCTTTAGAAACTGTTGCGAGTCAAGTAACTTAAATCAGATGAACAGAAGAAAAAGCTGTGGACCGCTCTTTTTTGTAATAAAATGTGCTGTTTTGCTGTCCTCTCCCTGCTGACTGTGTTGCCAACTGCTTCATTTCCATCTACACAAAGATACCGGTTGTTTTGAGCCAAAGAGGACCCCTCTGCTGGGGAAGATGCTGGAAATATTTATTAAAGTTTTAGAGTTCTGAGAGAAGAATCCAATCTTTCCCACCATCCTGGGAGATGAAATTCTTTAATTGTTTGTGTTTTGAGTGGAATTCATATAAAAAAAGGATTTGGGATTCTGAGGAAGCTTTAGAACTGATTTGGACCTTAAGCTGCGTTTCTGTGCAATATTCCACACATCCAGAATCAACACACCAGCACTTGGAGATTCAGTCCTCAAATCTTAGAGCCCCATTACTTGCATCCCCATTACTTGTCTTTGCAAAGAGTCCAGGAGGCAGTGTTTGCCTTGGGCCTACCATTAGCTCAGGTCCTTTTGGAACTGTTGAGTTTAAGACCTAAAAAGAAGCTTACTCATCCTGTACGGAGTAACCTGGATAGACAGATACAGTACTTCATCTTCCCATGTAGATGGACATTTTGCTTAGCTGAAACATCTCAGGAGCATCTAGTTGTAGATAAACTAAGAGAACTACAACAAAGTCAGATCAGAGGACAATTTACATTGAGAGAAACAGATAGTAGTACTTAATTGATAGAGTTTAGAGAAGAGAAGACTCAAGAGGAGATGATCACATTTTATAAGTCTCTATAAAGGAAACAATATATGTAAAGGACTATGAAGTCAGTCTCTGAAGATGTTTGGACAATGACTAGGAAGAGTTTGGGCTGGTATTTAAGAAAAGATTCTGCAACTAGAAAATGTAGTGGGCATACTTCTGGGTCAACTGAGGCATCATGTCTGATCTGTTACTGAAGATGCTCATGATAGTTTGGATAAACCATTAGTAGGAATGAAAGGCATGTAGGGTCATGAAAGAATGGGAACTAGATAATAAGATTTTAACAGTCTTCTGTGGTCCAGTTACACAGAAGGCCTAAGCAAGAGTATCTTAAATCAAAGAATACATGTCACAGTAAATTCTCTGTCAGTTGAAATCAAGAGAAATCAAGAGAAAGTAAGACCTCAGAACTTACCCAAACAAAGTGAACCTTTCTGATATTTTCCCTGCTTTTCTCTCCTTATATGAAAGAGAAAAGCAGAGAAACAAATTATCTTTATGGTGACATACTCAGTTTCCTGAATAATGCTAGCATAATTAGCCAAACTAAGGTTAAAATTTGGTGTTTAAGTTTGAATGGCAAAAATTTCATAGGATTTGTTTGTTTTTATGATTTTCCCAACATTTGGAGTGGAAATCTCACAAGAACAGATGGTCTTGTGCAATTCTGCCTGCATCTGAAACTGAACTGAACCCAGAATCAGAACTATTTATGTCACTTGGATCTGGGCAGAAATAACCCAGAATAGCCAGTAGTTTGGATCCTCAGTTGAATAAACAACCATCCTACCTAAATCTGATAGTGTAGGTGTTCCAGTGCCTCCTATGTACCCAATGCTTCTCATAACAGCTTGACTACTGGTTGTTCTAGGGTCTTACTTTCTCTTGATTTCCACAGAATAGCATTGACAAGCTCTGGTTTTAGTCTGCTATTTTAATCCGACTGGCTCTCAGACCTACAGGAACACCCATACACATAACTGTCCATAATGTGGTAAAAACTATGTCCATTTCAATCTGTTTCCACCAAAGGGGCACTTGACTGTAGGGCATGGAAAGTTTTATAAATGTTTATCTAAACCTTTTTGTTTTGCAAAACCTCAAAGTAAAACATGCTCTTTGGTGGTAAGATTTCCAGCCCTTCTGACATTTGGGGGGTGGGAGGCAAAGGAGGTGAGGGGCACCAATATCTAGTGCACCAAGCATGGAACAGGGAGCCAGGAACTCATAAACCTAATAACGGCTCTACAAATAACTTATTGGGTAGCTTTAGGCAACACATTTAAGGTCTGACTGTTTAAAAGGTTTCAAACCCAGCCTCTGATATTTGGAGGCACAAATTGGCAGTGTTTAAGCATTTAATTGCTTGACTGCCTACAAATTTTGTAGTTCAATGTATACATGCTACGTTGGGTGTAGCAATTAAATGTGGGTACAATTTCTGACATGCCCACAATTGGAAGCTACATTTTAAAAATTAAACCTTAAACTCATTTTAGTTTCCTCAACTCTTAGAGGAGAATGATGATACGTATTCAGTGGTACCTCAACATTTGGAAGGTATAAGCTAATCAAGTATTGTTATTATCTAATATTGGTGAGGAATACTCAAAGAATAGATTTCCTTGTGATCTGGGTGGCAGTGACTGGACCAGATACAAATTTAAAAATAACAAAGACAGGAAAAATCAGAACTTTTTTTGTTCTGAGAGAAGATTTGAATTCATTTTTGTTTGTATTCACATGCCAGTCCTCATTCTCAGATTTCTTCACCTCCTGCCACAAAAATGAAACCAATGTAATCTCAGTAACCAGATAAGGAATGCTTGGGTTCTATGAAGTCCTAACCCGTTTGGTTAGCTGTGTTTCCAAGACCAAGAAACAGCAATCCCTCTACTTTTAACATCAATAACACTAGTTATTCTCCCAAAGAATTATTATAAACAATTCCATTTCTATATTTACAGAGAAGCAGGGCTATTCTTAGAGAAAACACTAAAAAAAGCCATTTTATTTAGCCTCCTTGGCAGTCACACAAAAATGTGAGGAATGTATTCAGTTAAAAACATCAAATCCCTAGCACGAGCCTATAAGAGCTTCCTTAATGCATATTTACAGCATAGAAAACAACTACTTTCCTGTTTTATAGAACAAACACAGACCCTTCACTTTTCCTCTTAGCTGTTCCTGAAGCCTGGACATTAAGTTAGACAGAGCAAATGCTGCTGCTTACTGGAAGGGATTTACAAATTTTTACTTATTAGAAAACGGGACCACATATCACTGCTTTCTTTTCTTAAAAAAGAATGTAAATTAAACTTTGGTGCTGGTGAAATGTTCTAAGCCTAAGGAGTCTACATATTCTATTTAGTGACAAAGAGATGCATTGTAGGGAGTGGCAATGCAAAATCCTTCCATGCTGCAACTCAACATTGGCCCATCTCTAGTGGTGAAGAGTTAGCTCAGGTTCCATAGCGATTAGCAAAACTGGAGAAAACAGGTGACACTTTAGGAGGCAACCAGATTAGCAGGGCACCAAGATGCAAGAAAACAAGCCAGGAATTGGCTGTTACAACTCAAACAGCAGAATCTTAGCATGTAACACTGGCTTCTCTGTACGTACTCAAGTTCTTTTTCTACAGTTCTGCCTCCTTCCTGCAGCATGCACTTCTCACTAAGTAGAAAACATGGCCTACTTAGTCCTTGGCTTTTCTGATGAGGCTGCCAACAAAGTACCCATTAGTAAATTTAATTTTATTTAATTTTATTTTTAGTGAAGTAGACCCCTGACTGGAAACAGATTGAGACCTCATATTTTGCTTGTTCCATGCAGGCACCCTCACAGTCACCAAACAGACCGTGATAACATGCAAACTGTAGAATTGCTTTCTACTCTTCCTTGGGGGATCATGGAAGCCCTGTCATTTGGGACCTTTGTAACTAGATGGGACACAACCCTGTGCCACATATCATAGGGAGCAATGGTTCATTGGAAGGGAAAGAGGCTGACTATATACTACGTCACTTTTTTCCCTGACTCACACAACTCCATTTGCACCAAGCTGGGAACAGTCCATTCTCAAACTCATGAATCAGATGGTAGTCTTAGTGATCTAAGAAGACTCAAGATCCCATTTGCAGTCCTTCAAACTAGATTTCCCCCATCTTGGGCCATACTGGAATCAACATCCTATATTCCATTCCTAATCTCCTGAGCTATGCAATCTTTGGATGTTACCCCACTGCCAGGCCTGTTCTTCAAGAAGGGATTCCCTTCAGAAAATGTTTCTGTCATATGCTGCAATGAATTCTTGGAGTCATTTAGACTATGATACTTTGCTGGTAGCACATTATGAATTCTTATTCTTTTATGCAATATTTATGGAAAAGTGTTCCCTATATTTCTCTAGATCTTTTGGCCAGATTCATGTTTCCAAACACTGGACCCATCTTCTATTTTCCTATAAAGCGAAAAAAAAATCCCTGGTTTGCAGTGAATCATCTGTTCTTTGACCAAGGAAGAATTTGGCCCACTTGCTCACTAAATGGCTGGCCCCAAATGGTTAAATCTACAAAAGGCAAACCTGGCTCCTGATTGACACGTGTCCTGGTTTTCTTCACAGGTCTGTCCTCCATCTGGGCAAGCTATTTAAAGTCCTGGTTTCACCTGACTAAGCAGTGGTGTTATGGCATTGTATTGGAGCATGCCAATATTGCATACTCTTTCCATGATGCAGTAACATCAGGATGCAGCACATCAACTCTTCATAATACACTGCTACCCTGTCAGGAGGCAGCTTCAAATACAACATGATAACAACTTGGCTAAGAAACCGCTGTCATGACTCAAGATGATAGTTTGGAACAAATCCTGAAAAAAGCCCTTGCTCCAGCTACAGCAAAAAAAGAAAGTAACTCCGCCTTGTGGCAAGGGAAACAACGCCAGTCTGGAATGTCACAGATTTCTCCGATTTATGCCTTGGCCATATCATTTAGGCTCCCGGTTTCATTTTTGGCCTTGGTGGTTGTAGCAATCAAAACTTAACAAGGCTTAATTTGGAGAAACCCAGGCAAGAAAATGACTGCACTTGAAGAGTGACAGATGCAATGAGAGACTCCAGGAGGCCTGCGGCTTCTATTCACTGTCAAGTAACAGTTTCATCATTGTACAAAGTGTCAATAAGATACCAGCAAGGGTAAACAATTGTCAGACAGATTTTCACAGAGCCGGTTGACTGGACCATGGCTGCTTTGTACACAATGCCAATGCAGTGTTATTTCTAATGGGGGAATTTTTACAGTGTAATTATGTTAGAATTTGCTCTAGGCTACACACTGTTGCATTATAAACCTGGCCATTGCCTTGCGATTAGTCAGAGCCTTAAACAACACTGAAAGTAATTATATAAAGCAAGCAGTCGTCAAAGCCAGCCTGACTAAGAGAAGTGGAGCATTCCAAAGCTTGTCACATACCAGTCATTGTAGGAGATTAGGTAATGATGCTCCCGCTCTTAGTGCTGGAAATTTAGATTCCTCAGACCAAATCCTGATGTTCTTACTCCACTGCCTCCAGGGGGAGTTTAAATACCTCAGGGTTCAGCCCTTTTACAGCATCTGGACTGTAATCATGGGGCAAGGGGAAGATTCGGTGAGCTGTTGCAAGATTCTGGCAAGAGCAGCTGTGAGCACACAGAGCTGAAATGCAAATAGTTCAAACACTGCCTATATGGCATCCAGAACTGGAGGGGCAAAAGAAGGAAGAGATATTACAACACCCTCATGTCTAGATGTCACAGGGATCTGTGAGGAAGTCATGTTACTCCCCTAGCCAGGTGGTTTGGGAATTGTCTTAACAGGGACCCTAAAATCTGAAAGCTGGCTCTGAACCCTGCTAATTCAGCAGCAGCAGCTAATACAGGGGTCACCAAAATGGTACCCTCTTTCCCAAATCTTGACTTCTTACATTTGCAGAGTTCTCCCACACCTGGATCCTGGAAATGACTCTGCCAAACCAGAGCCTCACGAAAAGGACAAGCAGTTCACTGTAGGGAAAAAAGGGAAGGTGGGGAAGGAAGATGTCTTCAGGTGGGAGGGAGAGAACTGAGGTCTGAAGGGAAATAAAAGTTGGATTAGGGATAGACAAACCTCAGAAGCTTGCTGCTTTGTAGATATAGCACTTTATATCTGAGGAGCTCAAACCACTTCACAGAGCTTTCCTTAAATCCTTGCTCTACAGCTATGAGTTCTAGTTCTTCTGCCTGGTCAAGCAAGGCTCAGCTGCAGACGTGTGAGGGGGACAAATTTGGCTGCAGTCACCTTTTCCCTTTCCCTACTACCTTAACGTCCTTTAAAACCATTCCAGTTTGCCTCTCTCAGGGGCTGTTACAAGAGTTTAGAAATTGCTGGATCACAGCACACTTAAGGCTATTCCCCCCACCTACCCCAACTGTTCTCTAGCTCCATACCAACCATGGCCCTCCCTCTATGCTTGACCTCCTTCCTGCCCCTTTTCACGAAATCTCCAGCTGCCAGTTTAGGGCATCTTTACAGCCCCTTTGAAGCTGACACAGTGCACAAGAGGTGTATTGGGTGTAAGAACAAAACACAAAGAGGTGGTGTGCCATACCTTACACTGAATAGGCACATCTACACATACATTTACTGTGCATTAAATTTTACTGCACAGTAAGTGTTTTTTAGGCCAGCATCTATACATGCAGTTGTCAAAGCACAGTAATGCTGTATGTGGACTTATCTGGGACTCAAGTTAGTCCCAAGTCAGTCCACATACACAGTGTTCCTGTGCAGTAAGGTATCTACATGTACATTATTGCACAGTTACTAATTGGGCTTAAGTTTGATACTTGCATGATGCAGATATCAAATTTATGCCCAAGGCAGGGTAAGTCACCATATTTACTGTGCAGTACGGGCATGCATGTGTAGACGTGTGCCTGTACTGCACCGTAATTTTCAGTTACCACGCAGTAAATGTGTACGTATAGACACGCCCAATCAGTAGCAAAGGTTTGCTAACTCCTGGACCTTCATTGTGCCTATTAGACCATAGTAGGTGAAAATTAAAAGTGCAAGGGCAAGCACCTTGGATCTTCTAACTGGATGGCTATCTTGTAAGACACAGCTATTACTTCTGCTTCTACCTGGCCTGGTAGGCTTGTGAGAACTACTGCTTCTTGTGGTGTTTGGGCATTTCTGCTTTTGTCTGGGATGGGAATTAAACCAAAAGCCAGAGCAACAATGAAAATAACAGAGGAGCTGAGATGGAAGGGGGGTGGGGGGATTTAACCAAGGCTTTTCAAATGGCAGAAAAATTACCTTTTGGAACACATTTTGAACATAGGTGCAGCTAAATCTTATTTGGGTTGGATCAGTTTACCTTGACACTACTCAACACCTGAGGAGAATGTGACTGATAAAACTCTGAACTCTCTGCTATCACAGGGCTCAGAAAGAGCTACATCATTCAAATAGTCCTCTTTATCTGCCTGCCAATACCCAAATGAGGGACCAGAACAAATCTCAATTCAGGAGGAAGCTTCAAATCATGGGAGGTTTAGATTAATTGTTTTTGCAATTGGTAACATCTTTGGTGACTTTAGGTTTAAAGTCTGCAATATTAAACTATATAGTACAAATAGGGAAGACTGGAAGTGGCCTGGCATGGATGAGATAGGGGGAAATTTGAGTTTCAACTGTGAGAAAGATGGGAGGTGTGTGCACACGCACACAAGCACGGAGGCAAAGAGTGGTGATAAAAAAAAGGCATCAGAGCTTTTACCATAATGCCATTAAGGTTTAGCAGAACAGATTTTTTCCCAATTTTATCAAATTCTGATGCTTTCACATTACGACACTATTGCCATAGCTGTTATCAGAGAATGAACTATGACATTTTCTGTTGTTGCAAAAATGTAAGGAGATTATTTTTAGTAAGACTATGCATGTGTATGAGAGCATCTGAAAAAAAGCAGACAGTCAAAACCAGCTCTGTAGCTTTCTATTGAAGGTCCCTCATTGCACTGTACAAAACAGCAGAAGAGCAACAGTTCTTACATGCAAAGTAAACTGATCTGTCCCATACTTGTTAGTAACGTACCTTCGGTGTTCTTGTGATCTTTGGTTCTGACTGGATGTGTACCGATATTTGAAGGTCAGCATTTTTTTTCATTTTGTAATTGTTTGCCAGAACGGATTTTGAGGACACCTCTGGTTGGTTCCAGCTGGACATTCAGTTGTCTCCTGGCAATTTTGCCTCAAGAATAGAACTCAAAGATCTTTAAGTTGCATGGGGAAAGCTGATGTGTCACCACTAGATTACAATGGGCCACAGCTATGCTGAACTGGTGAGGCAGAGCTTACAAGACTGGCATCAGAACAGGGATAAATTCAATCAACCCTTTGTAAAAGCAAAGCACACAGCAAGTGTACTTCCAGTGCTCCACAGTATGCAGCAGCAACAAACATGTCAGAGTGCATCATCTGGATGCACAGCTATATTAAACATTTCATGTCCTCCATTTCTGGTTCTTTATTCACCTGGCTTTATGACAGAGCTGAAACTTATGGCAACTATATCTCTACTTTTAAGCATTGTTGTTTATGGATCATTACAAATCAACATTGGCTAACCTTGCACAAAACAAGGTTGTCTACAGTCATGTTCCTGTTGTGCTCCACATCTCCCTGGGCTGAATTGCTATCTATGGGACTCAAATAGTCATACCATCACTGGGAAATTCACTTAACAGGAGCAAAGCTAAACATCATGTTCTCCACCCCTGTTTCAAGATGGTGGCATGGAGTCCTGGGCCATTATTAGCAATGCCTTATCTCCCGTTGCCTTCCTCCCTC
Source organism: Gavialis gangeticus (assembly GCF_001723915.1). Lineage (NCBI taxonomy): Eukaryota > Metazoa > Chordata > Crocodylia > Gavialidae > Gavialis > Gavialis gangeticus. Next base: position 24,193,289 of record NW_017728997.1, on the reverse strand, counting down.
TGCTCTGAGCAAGGCTGAAAGCAGTTCCAAAGCTCTGCCTGCCTCCTCTAGCTCTCCAGTACTAGACAGGCACAGAAAAAGTTTACCTTACTTCATCATGTATTAATATCCTGTTGGTCTCCTAGCTCAGAGGTCGTCTGGCACCAGGTCTGCAGGGATCTGGTTTGGAGCAGAGGGAGTAGTAGTGCATAGCTCCTGCCCCACATAGCACAGACATGAATCCTCAGGCAGGGCAACACCATTCAAAGCACCTGAACTGCAAACAGATGCAAACAGACATTGTGTGATACCAGCATCATGTACTTGTTCTAGGGAACAGTACGCAGCACTGCACAGCCCCCCACAGACCTTACAGCTCTGGCAGGGAGGGCTGGTCTTGTACACAGATGCACTTAGTGTTTCCCAAACAAGATGGTGAATGCGGGTTTTCTCAGCCACTGTATCTGTTGCAATTGTGCTATGCCTCTGATGCAACCAGCAATGGCACTGTTCTGGGACAGGGATGTGCTTCAAGGAAGAAGGGATAACCAGTCCCCAGCTAGTGACATGCCAATTTGTTCTGTTCTCTTTGCCACAGAGTTTAAGGGAATGCAGCTGAAGCCAGCTCTCCCAGCCACACTGTCCCAGAAAAGCTGAGGAACGCTACACACAAAGCTGCCAAACATCCTAGTCCCTGCCAGACAGGGACTTAAGGATTCAGAGGACTCAGCTGTAGTTAAAACCCCAGTCATCAACTGTATTAGAGCCATGAAAACCTTGAAGCCTAAGAGAGAAGGTGCATCCACTTCACCAGCCAAGCAAGGGAAGAGCAACACAGCTCTGAGGTTGCCTACTAGAGTGGCAGGTCTCTTGTTTGGAAGGGTAAGAGGGAGGAAAAGTGCAAAGTTCATCTTCTAACTTCATTTCCCAGAGAAGTTAGCAGTCTTAGCAAAGCAGGTTTCTCGGCCCATTTAAGCCATCCTCGAAGAGCGACTTAAAACCATCACCACCACCCCACCCATTGCATGATTGGACCGAAAGAGGCCTACAAAAGGAAGAGAAGGGAAGCAGCAGATATGCTGTGAGATGCACAGGTGGAGATGAGAGGTGGATTTCTGGCCACATTTAAGTTAAAGCTCCAAATGTTTTCATTGGAGCCAGGACTTCACCTGAGGTATGGGGGCAAGACTGGAAAAGCAGAAGGTGCTACTGGGTCAGGACTGATGGCTGTGGGTAGGGGTGTGTGAAGCAGGGATGTAATAGCAGCAGATACTGAAGGTCAGAAGAGAGGTGTATTGGCAATGCTTTTGGGGGAAGCCCCTGCTTACACTGTGAATGGTGTTCATCAATTAATTGTACTTCCATGTTATTATGAGCATAAGTTCACTTTACAAAATAAAGCCTGCTCTTGAGGCTTTATCAGAATGTACATTACTAAATGATCATATAATAAAATTAACCCTCCCTCAATTCTCCATTTATTTATTTCTGAAACTCAAAGTGTCTCCATTTATAAATGATTGATGTAACTTTCCTCACAGGAAGAAATGAAGCCTTCCCATGTCATTCCATTGGGTTTCTTTCCCATGCCCTGGAGATTTCCTGTGAGAAACTGGAAAGACAATAGAGTGTGGTTTCCTTTAGTGCCTTGTGTATCTGAGAGCAGTTATAGAACCTGATCTATTAACAGAGGAAGGCTGGCAAGTCCCTTGGAAAGACCTCTTCTCAATTTCTGGTCAGTGATCTTGAAGTCATACCTGGCTAGCACTTCAGAGATGGATGAATGCAGCCTCAATTTACAGCAGCATTGACACATATCAATGTAGTGGCCCCCTGTAGTGTCAGACTTGGGTATGGCTCCAAGACATGGGGAAGAAGAGCAACGGTGAAGGATCATTTTGCACATACTACAAAGGTCAGGCCAAATTATGTTCTCGCACTGACATACAGACAGAAGTCAGTGGTGCTGCTCTTGATTTATACAGGCATGACCAAGTTCATGATTTGGCCTATATTTTAAAAGGGTTTCCATTTTAATGGGGTCTCAAGTGGCCAGGAAGCAAGACTTGGTGGTATTTGTGTGTGTTGCAAGACAGCTTCCTTAGGGAGACAGATCTTTTGTGAGTAGTGGTCAGAACTAGTTCTCTTGTGCTGGACCCTGCAAAATGAAAAAGGACTTATATACTCATATAAGTGTGTGTGTGTATGTACGTTAAAAACCCAGCACAAGCCTCAAAGGTCTATTCAGGCAGCTCATCCTTCCTCTCAGAATCTTCTGAAATTGAACCTGTGTTTTGATTGTTAAAAATGTAAATCTACATCTGCAATGAATGAGATGTTGGAACCAAACTGGGCAGCAAAGACAGGAGGAGGGGGAGAGGAAAATGGAGAGAACGAGAAAGAGAGGGAAAGGGATATAAGAGAAAAAGAAAGAGAAAGAAAAAGAGAGATGGGAGGAGAAGGGCAGAAAGCAGCAAAGGAAACCCCTACAATGACAGCATCTCTGTAACAACAGACAGACAGAGCAGTTTACTCCTTACTCCCTGCTCCCCCCACCGCCCTTTCCCCCTCCACGACTAACTGTAACAACATCTGTTACACTTGAGCTCTGCTTGGTTAGTGGCATGTTTGTTTAATTGTGGGCCTGGTTTGTTATTTTGCTTCCCATTAGGAAGCTGAAGAAAGGAGGAGGAGGGTGTTTTCATTCTGGGGAGTATTTCACCAGGACAATGAGCTTTTTTTCCATGGCACTGAATGGCCAGAACTAGCTGTACTGCTTCTCTTGACAAGACAGACGCTTCCAAAGCCCATTGTTCAACCTGATGCATTAAGGGCTCACACTTGTAATTTTGGCGCTGATCCCCTTCTCCCATTGTGCGATCAGAATAGGCTGAAAAAGGAGAGTCTGTCCTCTTTATCTGGCAGCAAGAAAAGGAGGCGGCAGCAGCAGCTTCTCTTCTGCCCGCCAAGGTTTTTTCTCTCTCTCTCTCCTGCTGCAGTCAGGGGAGAGTGGCTTTGAAAAACTTTCCTAAACACTCCAGTGAAAGTGCCCCGAACTTTCTCCCTTTGTTGTTTGGCCTTCCTCCAGCTTTCCCGAATCCATTCCTGGATATTTTGGAAAAATACGGCTTCTTCCTGCCTGTCTGTTTTGGTTGTTTAACAATAAAAACAAAAATAAAAAACCCCCAAGGGGAATTTTTCTAGTTCTGGACTGGCAGCCCTGGAAACTGGAGCCCTCTGAGCAGGTACAGAATGGATAGCTGCAAGATGTGCCCCCACTCACTGTCTTTGTTAAAGTCCCTCAATCATTGATTGAAGGGAAGCTTAATCTTTGTGGGCCAATTCAGTCCTTAACCTCTCCAATGACCATGACATCAAAGGAGATGTGGATGGGTATGGCTTTATTGATAAAGGACACCTGAGCTGTAGGAACTGCTGGACTGAGGCCCATATCATTCATCAAGAAGTCTTTAGTCTTGGAGCTCCAGTTTGAGGATCACTGGCAAGTTCACATGCTCCCTCTTTCTCTTGCCCTCTTCCTGGCCAGGGCTCCTGCTCAGCAGGATGCCCAGCACTATAGCTGAGCTGGGCTCAAGGTCCAGCAAATGTGATGCTGAATTAGGGAGAATACAATGTGCCACCTTCTCAAAATAATAGCAGCTTGGGAGTAGGAGCAAGCCAACCTGTTTGCCTGAAATGCAATCTTTGTTCAGAATTAAAAATGGACCCAAACTAGACCACTGAGCACGGTCCATAGATGTGGTGATCTTATAGCAGGAGACTGAGACATGTAATAAAGATGGGATACCATTAAAGGGGCACTGTATGCAACAGCAGGGCTAAACCATGGCTCATGAGCTATATGTGGTTCCCAGGCAGTTTAAATGGCTCCTGCAGAAGGGGAAGTAGTTAAACAAAAACAATCCATTTATCTCATTTTGTTTATTTTCTTTTCTTTTTTTTTTTACATTTTCGGCAGCTTTTGCTTATTATCTATTCCAAGAAATCATTTAATGACAAATTACAGCTGGAGCTGGAGCACCGCACACAGGTCATTGCCTCTGGGGTGTGCGCATCTTGGAAATTTTGTTTTCTGCAGCTCTAAGATGTGTCAAGATTTTGCTTTGTGGCTAGAAGGGCTTGGAATTTTGTCTCCCCAATATTGGTCTGTCATCATCACAACCAATAAAGATGACTTCAAGTGGAGTTGTTACTCTTATACACTAATAAAGATATAAATGTTCTGTCCTAACTCCCCCCCACTATATATATGCATGTATGCATATGTGTATATATGTGTGTACTTGTGTGTATACACACACACTTGGAAGAGTTTAAGGTGGTAAAAATTTGTGGGGCTGCACTGGTATAAGGAAGCTATGATCGGTGCTAAAACTTTCAGTCCATTATAGGACATGAGATGGTTTGAACTGGGGAGAATTAAAAACACCCTGGTAAGTGTCTCTGTAGTAGTAGCTAGGCTGCTTCTCAGCACCTTTGGAAGCAGGTTATTTACCGCAAAGCCAATGCCTATATTTTACTCAATTAGGAGCTTGTCCACATCTCTTTTATGTAAGTCTGTGAGCACCACTGTGACACATGCCTTTCCCTCTTATTTCCATGCTACTTACACCAAATCCCATAAGTGAGGCAATGTGGACTGGCCTTGGGCATGCATCAATAAGTGTATCTAAGATGGACAGCCTATGTGTGTCAGTGGGCACTCATTCAGGGCCATTGTGTGGTACCTATATCCTCTCATTTGGGGAAGTTGGCTTATGTGAAGCAGGATCAAGTGGGTAGGGACATGCTTCTTGGTTGTGCTTCAAACAGCAAAGTGGGCAAGTCCTAAGGGTCTCACTGGAAATTTACTGAGCTCCCACTTCATTTTCCCTGAAATGGAGTAGATTTCAGCCATCTTTATCTTTGTTTTAGTCATCAGCAACTACAGCTTTCAGCATGCAAGGCTGCTGGCGAGGCCACTCAGATCATGAGGCTACATGACATGTTGACAGTCCATGTGCGCTGTAGAACTCGTGCTTGCCATCCCTGTTGCTAAGTCCCCATCTACTCCATATACACAACTAGAATGTAACAACCATGCTTAAGTAGGATTGTGGCTTTGTCTTCACTACAAAAAAAAAGGCAAGCTTTTTCCATTGAGATAGCTATCTCAAGATCACTATCTCCATGTAAAATCGGGGCGGAGGCAAGGCACTGGAGTTTTTACCTCCTTGATACAGCTAGTTGAGGTCAGCTTTATTTCCCCCAGCTGTGCTTAACGTTGACTAGCTTCACTGAGGTAAAAATTGTGTCTCTTCTTGGGCATTTTACAACCAGGTAGCTAACCCAAGGTAAAAATGTACTTTTTATATGGTAAACACATAGGCTTAGACTTTCTATTCACTACAAAGTGTGTTTTACAGGGAGGTAACAATATGCTTTTTCTATTTCTTTGTGATATCCTAGTCACAGCTCTTAAATATATAGTTCTAATATATCCTAAATCTGTCCACATTGACTGGAATAAGTATGGGGGGGCGCGGGGGAAGATGGCTTAAATATAGCTCAGATAAATTTTGCTTAATTGTAAGGCTTGCATAGATAGAACGTGACAGAGAGGGCACGTCCTCACGAGCAGGAGCGTGCGTTTCCCCAGGAATAAATAGCAGTCGCACATATTTGTCCTCAGGCATGCCCCTACACATGCGCTCTGGCACGTGGCAAATTGCCCTGGGGATGGGGTAGTAGAGGCCAGGGCCAGCACCTGGGTTAGCCCCAGCAGCCTTTCCTGCAGTCCTGGGGGCCTCCCAGGGCTGCAGTGGTGGCAATCCGGGAAACGTGGAGCCTGGCCAGCAGCCAGAGTGTGGCTCTGGCTAGCCAGACTCCAGTTTTGGGTGGTACATGCTGCTGCCATGTGCACTGTGCCACTTTTTTTGGTGTGGTTTTGACACTGGGATTTCCTGGTGTAAAAAAACCCCACCGCACTGATAATTAGCAGCACAGTGAATATGTGCACATGCAGCGCATGTGGTTCGCAGCACCACAGATGTGTTTATGGCACCCAAAATGCACGTGTGCCCTCATGGGGACATGCCCAGAGGGGCCTTATCTGTAGAGTCTCTGTACAACTGATATAACCACATTGGGGGGGACTCATTTACAGCATGGTTGATCCCTTAAGCTATTTCCAAGTTGCATTGTAGATGGCATCTGACTGTGGTGCTGCAATTAGACTATCATCACGTGCAATTAATATCCAAGTATGAGTGGGGTTGTGGGCTAACTGTATGGTAACTGAGTTACCCAACATGGTGGTATTTATACTGTAGACAGGGTCTTATTTAGAGTAGCCCTGAGGTGGCTAGCAGTACATTCACTGCATTGCTTGGTCAAATGGACTCTCCCAAGAACAACCCTTTTTTCAGCTTTCAACCCAGCAGCATTAAGCAAAGTATTTACCATTCTCTAGTTGAGGGGCGTGTGATGTTTGTTTAAGCTCAGGCTGGTTTTACATTTTCTCAGTGATGTGATAATTGCATTTAGATAGCCCTGTGTCTCTCTGTTGGGCCTTTTCACAGCACTCCCTCTACCCCCAGCAGGGCTAATTTAAAAGCGGCTCCACTCTAATGAGATGTTGCAATGGGGATTTTTTTATTTTTTTTTGGAACAGCAAAAATAACAAAAGGGGCCAATTACAAACAAATGTGTTGAAGGGTCCCAGAGTCTGTGGGTGAATTAAGGCCAATTAAAGGTCAAAATGATTTAGGGTATAAGCAGGGGAGAGGAAGGGAGACAACGGGCCAGGATCAGCCACAGAATATATTTGTGCTACACAGTTTTAATGATACTTTAAAACCCTAGTGATGAACAAAAGTCAAAGGCCCTGTTTTCACATGACCAGTTTCTTCCATCCTGGACAAATGTGCTGCGACCATAATAAAATGCTGTGAAATTCATAGGGCTGGTTCACAGTTAAACTGAGGTCTTATTTTCATAGGGAACTCAGTCGTGTCACTGGGACAACAGGGCTGTCTCCCCAAAGCTGTCCAACCCCACTTCCGTCTTGGAATGATGATGGAAGCCAAGGTGTCCTCTCAGCAGTGTGGAAGTCTTGTCTATAACTATCCCTGATGGGTGAACACCATGATATAACCAGCCCCCACAGGGCTTAGAGGGGACCTTAGTCTCAACCAATTAGCTCAGCTGGATCTGTGGTTCCTGTTCCTCATAGACAGGGTCTCAGTGAAGACTGTGCCTAAGTTATAATATAAATCATTCTACATTACATTTGTCTCCAGCAAGGCCTATAGTCTCTTTAGCAAGGTGCTCTGCCTACTTGTATCTGGCCTGTATTTGATAAGAGGCAGGCCGTTGGTTGAGATTTTTATGGGTCTTTATCACCTGCATTGTGATATATATATAAAAAAAAGAAATTGCAGTCATTGCTGACCTGTTTATCTCCATTCTATCCTTCCTCCTCGTGTCCTGAATCATTCTGACCTTTGCTTGGCCCACATTTGCCTAGAGACACCTCTAGAAGGCTTTAACACTTCTGTTTGTAATCTGCTCCTTTTGTTGTTTTTTGGGAGACCTACTGCCGACTGTTTAAACAGGATTCCCTAGAGAAGTGCTAAAATGGTTTGAGACCTCAGAGTAGTCTGGACCTTTGAGGTTCAGAGGCTTGGTTTAAAGAACATTACTTTGCCATTCTAGTTTGTATTCATTATTATAATGATTGGTCGTGCTTTATGGCCAATGATTTTCAGAGAGAGTTAGTTAACCATTTTAGTCTGAAGTAAGGCAGAAGGCAAGGTAGATTTGCACCTAATAGATGAACTCAATCAGAGATGCATAGCATAAGCTTTTGTAAGTAGTGGGTTTACTTCATCAGGTGCTGCTGAATTCAGAACGTTTGTATAAAAGTAAGGAAACAGAGAGAGACAAAGTGATTTGGCAAAAGTCATGAATCAGTGGCAGAGCTGGTTACAAAACCTATAGGCCTTGTATCTTAAACCCTATGCTCTAATACCAGTCTAGCTGCTCACCCAAAGAGTCGGGAATCTCATCAGGAAGTGATCCAGATTACCCAAGTGTCTCATGCATGTAAAATTGGGCTGGATACTCCATGAGAACACAGTTTCTCTTGATATTTTTACACTTACATTTGCAAAGAAAGTGGGAAGGAGAAACCACAGACCAGAATGGAGATGAGATGCCAGACTTACTCGAACCCCACCAAATGTCCTGATGTCAGGTTCAGTTCAGATTTCAGAGGAAGGTTTTGGTCAGTTATTTTTGAACCTAAAACAAAAAAGAGTTGGAGTAGATTTGGACTTCTGGGTGCTTTCAAACCAAATCCCCTCAGTTTCTCAGGTTCACTGGGGGAGATTAACAGTGAGTTCTTAGGAACCAGACCAAGGATTCCAAGAGAGTTCGAATGTGAACCCAGGCCACACTGCCCTGCGTGGCAGGGGAGAACACCAACGTTCCCGTCTGGATTGTAAAGCCATGTCAATTCCAGAGACAACCTTGGAAGGCTGAGTAGGAGCTCTAAAAATGTTGAAGCCCACTTTGATGGATCTGGGTCTTGTTCCACATCCATCCAAGCTCCCTATCATATTTTTCCAAAGTGCAGGGGCATTAAACTCTTTAGTATTGGCCATTAGAAATTGGCCCATTATATAAAAGGTTATTTGCAAACATGAATTTGGATTCAGATCTGGGCTTAGCTTTCAAACACCTCCAGATGCAACTAAGGAAAAGGTTTGGTTCAAAAGTGAACCTTAAAAAATTCCTTGGGTAACTTTTATTACAAGGTGTTTTTTGACAGGGAAGCAGTAGAAACAGTCTAGAACGAGATGCTGTTCTTAACGTTTTTACCACTGATTCGTTAACATGCAACCAGGGGAACTCTTTAGCATCCACAAGCCACAGTGTTTAGAGATGTCTGATTTGTTGGTGACACAAGCCTTTGCATATCCACTAAAAACCATGGAGCAAACTCTAGTCTAAACTGGTCTCACAAATGGTTTCAAGACATCCAAGGCTGTCGCATTTCATCCGGCCCACCCCCAATGGACCATTTCCACCTTGAAAAAGTGACTGTGAAGCAGTTTTGTACAGTGGCATGTAAATCCCCTGTCTCTGTTAAGGCAAGAGATTAGCCTGTTAACAAAGTTACCTTGTCACCTACCCTGCTTAATCCTTGCATTTCAAAGTGTAATTTTATTGAGCGTCTGGGAGCTGAAATCTGGTGGGTGTTATTTATTTATTTTTGGCTTCATCATTCTTTTCTCCTTGTCTTTCTCCTGTCTGGAGTTCTGAAGCAAACACCTTCCCCCCGCCATCCCCTTTTTGCAACTTTCTACGTCTGTGTCTTTTGGAAAGGGGAGCACTTATTCATTTATTTTTAATATTTAACCCTTCACATAATGCCACTGCACAAAACCCCAGGCCCGCCCTCCCGCTCCCCACCCCCTCACCTATCAAAGAAGAAGCTGGAGTCAGACTGTCTCCACACACTGTCGTGCTGCAGTTGGTGCAGGAGAATATCCTGGCCATAAATCTGTCAATACAAAGAGAACAACACACAAAAAAATGTGGCTAAAACCAAGAAATGTAGCATAATTACAGGTTCATTATTGCAAACAAAAGCATCCCCCGATCCCACCCCTTTGGCAGGGATGGGAGCAATTCAAACAGGCTCATTATGTAGTTACTTAGTCAGGGTCGGAGCCCCATGAATAGCTGCTGTTGCTCTGCTTATTATCCTGCTTGGGACTTTGGGAATGCTCTTGTTCGAGCTGCTGAGGTGCAAGACTGTTGCAAGCAGCAAGACTCCAGGTCTGCCTTTCCCTGGCTTCCCACCTAGTGTTATCTCATTCCTCAGTAGAGGATCTTCCTTTGTATTCTGTTTAAAGTGTATTTAGTGATGGTGAAAGGTGCTGGACTGACAACTGCTGGAGAATCAAGTCTTGTGTTGATCCACAGAACAAGACCAGCTAGAATGGGCCAATTCAAGTCCCCTCCAGCCTGACTTTCCTCAAATCTGTCCTGGGGGAACCACCTTGGGGGTGGGGGCCAGGACTTTTGTCTCCATGGCTCATTCAGGCTTTGACTTCTCTCCTGACAATACTAGTTAGCTCTGACTGGGATGACTAGTAGGCCTTAGGCTGAAATCTTATTTGGTACAAGTGAGCAAACAGCCACCCCTTGGAAATGGTTAGCTACTAACCTGGGCTGGATGATCTTCCTTTTGTTTGTTTTAATATCTAGGCATTCAGAGAAAAGAGCTAGGCATTCACATCAACACAGAAACAGCCAGCTTCTGATTTCTCGACTGGAAAACTGGAACTTTCCCAGTAATCCAGAACCTCCCTGAAGTTCATTTCAGCAGGGGTGTGTGCAAAGGCAGAATGCACTGAGCCCACTCTCCTTTCAGTTTTCCCCCTCAACATATTGTTTGCAGGGCCTCTGTACTTGCATGTACACATGCACATGAGCATATTATAGGTTGCTTTAGCAGAGGGGTGTCAAACTCACATGGCTCCCAGGCTGGACCAGACCACTGGGCTCCTCACAGGTTGGATCCAGACGTGGCAGCAGTGATGGTAGCAGGGCAAGCGGGGCTCTGGCAGCACAGCCCTTGCCGTCGAGAGCCTTGCTGAATGGGCCCCCACAGCCCTAGATTCTGTGGCAGGCCTCACCGCTGAACTGGCTTTCCAGAAGCCTCATAGGCTGAAGGGATCCAGGTTGTGGGTTGTATGTTTGATGCTTCTTCCTTAGGAGATCAGTAGCCAGTCCAGTGATCCCAATAGCCTTGAAGGAAATGTTATGCAAAGGCATGGGACAGGCAGCTGTAGATATATGAGCCATAGAAGGACGGCTTTGGTTTTCTCCAGTTCAGGTTTCTCAGACTCCATTGTCTCAGGGTTGGGAAGCAGTGTGAATTCCCCTTAAATACCACGTGCCTGTTCCAGACCCACAGCTTCCCTCTCTGGTGGCCAAACAATTGAGGAACTCCAAACTGCATGACTGAATATTCAAGGAACTTTACAGTCCCCTTCCCCTTCCCCTCAGCCTGTAGTGCTGGTAAATGCTGCTACCAAACACACATTAAACCTGTCCTCATATATAATGCAAATGTCAAAACATTTCCTCTTGTAACTCTGGTCTTTTCTTGATAGACCTGATCCCTAGTTCTAATCACGCTGCTTTGGGTGCCTGAACTAGCAGTCCCATTCCTGTCACTGCTGCACTGTGCACAACTGAGAATAAGCTGTTTCCTCTGACTCATTTAGCTAAAACAATGGAGCCGCCCAGGCCAGAATCATCCCTAGGGACTTCAGCAGAACTCTACCAGGCTAAATTTGGCCCCTGAAGTACGACTGGTACAGAATTAGTGATAATCCCTTGGCTTTACACCTCAAGGCCCCTTTTCTCACTCTCTCCTTTTCTCCAAGGTCTTGACTAATCCCTGGCTTCGACCTGTCTCATAAATCTGGCGTTCGGGGTACCTGGGAAGAACATAATACAAGATGAAAAGCAACCTTTTTTTTCTGGGAGAAGGGAAGATCCAGTTCTCCCTCTGGCATGAACACTGACCTACTCCTCACTGCCTTGAGGTTGAGAAGGAAGGGAAACCTTCATTCCCTTCAGAGATTGTCAGAGGAGCTGGCCAAAGGGGGTCAGTCAAGAGCAAAATGCTCTTTCCATTGGAAATGAGCATAGCTGTAATGAATGAAGGGCTGAGTTCCAGTTGTCTCTGTGGACATACACCAGGCTGTTACAAGGAGTACTGCAGGGAGACGTGTTTGGCCGGAGTCCTGTGCCTGTGCAAAGCTGTGCTGAAGCCAAGGACTCAACTGTGAGCACCTCACTGCAGGAAAACCCCTCCTGACTTCAGTGAAGAAGCAGGATCAGGCCCTTTGAGTCCAACATAACTTATAATCTTTAAAGCTCCACCTGGCAAAACATATGCAAAGCTTCACCTACTACCCACCCTATATATGTACATACACATGCACGCACAGAGCTATACAAAATACAGGCAGAAAAAAAATCCATTAATATAAAAAAAGGAACAAAGAGTAGAGTGTGCAACTGGAGAAGCAGAAAATGTCTGTGTGTCCAGAAAACGCCTCCCCTCTTTCCGTCTTCCCGGCCCCATTCCCTGTCATGACAACTCAGAGCCGTTCTAACTTTCTCATTCCATTGACAATCCTTCAAAGGCTCTAGGATTCAAGGGAATTTCCTATTTCATTTTCAAAATCTCATTTTCCTTTTCAGGCTATTAAAAACCATTCTAATGAAGCAATGTTTAATGTACAGTGTAAGAAAATGCTGCTTCATGCATAACCTTTAAGTCACATTAGTTAAGGTGTTTGGTATTATTACATTTCTCCCCACCCAGAGTTTACTACAGAGCAACACCTTCGAAAGCTTAAGCTAGAATCCCTGTTCATTACAGAAATATTTTTCCTCTCCTGCCAAGGGATTCTGGGCACTGTAAAGTTGTTCAGTTTTACTGGGGTTAGCATGGGGTTGGGTATGGTGCTTCGTTATGGCGCGTGACATTGTCAACTTCTTCACAGTTGTTGAGTTTCATGTGCAGCACGATTAGGGTATAGGCGCACACTGACCATCACATGCCACTTGGTTATTGTAGGATGGCTGGTGAATGCTGGTCTCTACATGTTGTCTGGCTACTATAGAGAGAGGGTGTTAGCTATATTAGTCTGAAGCTTATGCCACTTTGAACTGGTCAGTTTCTGAGGTGCCAACCTGCCCTGCCTTTGGGTATTGTAGGTTGCCTGGCAGCTCCAAGATCCTGACACTTATTTAATTTATTTATTTTTAAAAAGGTAATTTAAATATTGAAGCATGAACACTTTTAAAGGACATACAGAGGCGCTGCAAAGAGATACAAGGCCCAGAGGGAAAGAATCCGGACCAAAGTTGGGCCTTTATCCACCTTTGCTGTGTCCCTTTAAAAGGGAGACGTGTCCCTGTTGTGTGTGTTTCCACTCAGGCCCATCCCTCTTGCCTGGATCTGTCAGCTGGCGTGGATTTCAGCCTCAGAGAAAGCACATGACTGACTTTTGATACTTGGCGTTTTTGCAGTGCATATTAATGTCCCTGTGAAAACAGCAAGGCATTAGCCGTTCTCAGAGGCTTGAGTTACTGTAAAAATCTGCACCAGACGCAGAGTTTAAAAGTTCAGATAAAGGAAAAGATGGAATGAAAAGGAGAAAAAAAAAAAGAAAAAAGCAGCCAAGCACTGACTTGAAACATAGTTCCTAGTGCCTGTGTTTGACATGACTGGGTAACAACTTCCCAAATGTTCTGAGAGAGAGAGGGATGGGAAGAGCAGCCCAGCCAGCTGGCTGAAGAAACCCAACTTTGCTGCTTGCTGATAGGTGATCAAACCCAAAAGTGGATTTAACCCATTAGCAGAGTCCTTCCAGGTGGCAGGGCTCAGACAGCAAGTCCTGCGGCTGCGATTCAAACCAAAGATTCTGGATGTCGGGGTGGGAGGTGATAACCCCACTTCTGGAAGCTGTGGCCCTCTCCTCCAAGAAAAGCTTGTGAGATGCTACTGTGAGGGACAGGCCAACTGGCTGAAAGAAAGACAAGACCCACCCTAGATGACTGCCCAAAGCAAAACCCAACTGCTGAAAAATGTTTGCTTTACTTCCACTGTGAAGAGAGATGTTTTTGAAAGAACTCTTTGATTCGATGGGGGGGGCATTTCTACGGCATTTATCACCTCTGAATTTAAGCACTTTACCAATGTTGATAAGTATATCCTCATTATGTCCAGCAGGAGATGGAGAGGTGCTGTTTTCCTCATTCTACAGAGAGGGAACGGAGGCAGAGTGAGGGCCACTTTGCACCAAGGGAGGTGCAACTCCTTAATCGTCCACTGGTGCTTCAGCTGGGTCCTGCACACAGGTGCACTGCAAGGGAAAGGATGAGGCTCTGCTCTACCAAGAGATTGGGTAGAGCCCATTAAGGACAACTTAAAGCTGCCTGAAACACATGCACAGGTCAGAGTATGTTGAGGGAGTCCAGTCCACATGCACACCCCATCCAGAGGCAAACAGTGATGTCATTGGGGCTCAAATACACACTGCACAGATTGCCAAATAAAACCCTTGGATTTCTTTTGTGCTGACAGAGAAGCTGGAAGGCAGACACTTCACTTTCTGCTGTTTCAGGCTCTGGTGAAGGGCTGAGGGAGATGAAAACAGCCAGGCCAAAGCTGCAAAATTGACCATGGTACTATTTTGAAAATGGAGACCAGGTTGACAATGATACAATGAAATTAAAGAGGGAGAGTCCTGTCAAAATAAATAATTAATCCCCGAGGTAAATTATTGATGCTACCTTGATATGGACCCTAAATCATTTACAAGGCCAGTGTGTAACCAAACATCTGTAGCACTGACATTACGGCAGGGCAAAGGATGCATATCCACCAACGGAAGGGCAAATGGTTTTGTCCAGGCTCCAGGGGAGGCTTTGAGACAGATCACTGAGCTCTGTTACACTGGGAAAGGCAGGACCACAGAGCATTCAAAACACTTAACCAGGGTGGAGGGAGGGGGGAGCCAGGATCTTCCAGTGAAGTGCAAGCTGCCTTCAGCTCAACGTGCCTTGTGAGTGACCTGGTGCCCAGAGCAAAGCGCAACGCTTCCACGCCACGTTGCACTGCACTGGACGCTGACTGGTACTCATGGGCTTGGTTCTCGATACACGGTGGCTGCAACTCCATTCACTTCACTGGTGTTACTCCATTTTTACAGTGCTGGAAGTGAGGTCAGAGTCAGGTCCCTTCCTGTCAGCCTTTGGCCAGGAGGCAGCCTGCTGCAATGTCTTCTGAGGAGCCATGTCACTGATTCCAGAATTGGTCAAGGAGAGTAACTTCCATAGAGGCATCTTACAAGGCAGCATTATGGCTATGGTTTGGGCAAGATGCATTAGAGCAGCATGTGCAGGATAGCAGCAGAATGTTCATTCTCATACCCCTGAGGCCAAACCATGTATTTTAAGTGTGTGTGTGTGGGGGGGGGGGGGGGGGGGGGGGGGTCGAGGGG
>NW_017728997.1:24155592-24178064 GCF_001723915.1 Gavialis gangeticus | reverse complement strand
GAGCGGAGCCTCTAGGGTTTTCTTCTTACTTCTCCTGTCCTGTACCAGCTGGTCCACAAGACAGAAGTCAAATGACTCAATAACCCCTGTCCTGGACAAATTTTTTCCACTTATATTCAGGTATAACAATGTTGCTTCTGTCATTATTGTGCGGGTTGGCCTCCTGGGGCCACCATAGAAATGCTTGTTTTGGTAGGCGATTAGCTGCTATTTTTACACGATGTTCCTTATGTGGTCATCTCTTTTTCCATACTACTCATATTATTGTAGGCTGCTGCTCCTGTTCATCATCAATGAAGTAATTCAAAATTATCTTCAACCCCTCCCCGAAGCTTCCAACCAATTCATTTATGCTGGTGGAGTCCACAGCCTTCACTGGAATCATTCTAGGTTTCCACCACTGGGACCTGAATCGCGCTGTCCCTACTCACTGAGCAGCACTGAGCTGAGCACCACTCACTGAGCAGCACTGAGCTGAGCACCACTCACTGAGCAGCACTGAGCATCTACAGAGCACCAAGGTAGCCACCCAAAAGACAGGCCAGCAGGACAAGGAAATAGCACTCAGAAAGCAGAGAGGGAATGAAATTCTATTCACGCAACTCATAGCTCAGTTTGTTTTCACACAGACAAGCCAGGGGGCCAATATGCTGGCTGCACGTCTGAAAATATTATCATCTCCTCTAGTCCCCTCCTCTCAGTGTTTTGACAGTCAGCTTTGATGGGCTGCGTGTGTTAACACAGTCACTAAGACCCGCACCCCCCTTTTCCTCCCCCTAGTGCCTGGCTGCACAGGGCATGCGCTGTCTGCCTGGCACTGTCTACAAACTCTATTAGCTTTGTAATTAAAAACAGCTGTAATCTGATCAGGTGGAGATCACGGTTACAAAATGAAGGAAGCCATTAGCAGGAAATGTTGTGGTTTGGGCAGACATCAAATCAGTTTAAAGAGATTGGATTTCATTGTTTTTATACAGTTACTCCATTACTATAATGCACTAGCTCCATTTAACTGACTGGCTCGGAGGAGCACTCATAAGGCAGTAGTGACATCTATGTGAAATGAACGGCATATACCGAAAAGTCCAAGGAGATAGCAATGAAATGTACACCCCTCATTTTGCAGAGAATATTAATGTACAATGAGCTCCTGAACATCCTGAGTCTTTTGTGTTTCCTAAACCCACTCCATTCCTCTACTAGCTATTTTAGCCCCTTGCTGTTCTGGGACAATCTTCCCAATCCTGCTCCGTTCCAAACACCTTTCCTCTCTGCAGTTACAGGCTGAAGTCTGGGGACTCACAGGTCCAATTTCTCACCAGCAGGGGAGTGTGAGAACTAAAACCACAAGAGTCGTTGCTCTTGGCTTCCGCTAGCCCATTTCCTATGCAGAAACGTCAACCCATCCAGACACAAGCTGGAGTGTGGGATATTTCAGCTCTGATGGGGAATTTCATTCCAAAAAGAGGGAGAACTTCTTGTGTTATACAAGGATGCCAATACACCAAACGCAGGCCAAAGTGCTTGCAGCGCAGTGAATTTTTGTGATGTGATTCAAAGTCATTGCCACCTAGATACATACTCACTAATACTTTGCATTCTACTCTTGACTCAGTCGTGATCAGGCCAATCATTTTGCAAGGGACCTAAATATGGTTCTCGCATGGGCTCAAGATACTATGGGAATGAGTGCCAACACTAAAACCCAGATCAGTATCAATATCAGTAGGCATGTGCTCCCTCCCGTCTTGAGGACCAGATGCATTCTCATTCTTAGGAATGGCAAGGGCTGGGGGGCAGAGGGATTCACCCTGCTCTTGTGTGACTCTTCTTATTTCTGGGGTGATACTAGTGTCTGGCAGTGATGCACAGCCAGCCAGTAGGTCAGGAGATCTGACTCAATCCAACTCTAAAATAAAACAGGAGAGAGGGAGAGACAGAGAGAGAGAGAGAGAGAGAGAACTTCAATCCCAGGTTGATTTTCCTATTTAATACCTTCATATTTGCAAGAACTCAGTGCTAGCCAATGTTTAGAGTAGTGAACTGAGAGTTAGGATGCCTGGGTTCTAGTCTCAAAAATGTCACCTCTTTGTACCTCAGCATACCCTTCTGTAAAATAGGGGCAATTATACTTTGTTGTTTCAGGGACGCAAGGCAGGTTGTAAGGTTTCATTAATAAGTTTGCTTTATGATCTTCATGGAAAAGGTGCTATGGAAATGCAAATATTTTTACATTTGACTACAGAGAGGTGAGTTCTGCCTCAGATACATGTCCCACTCAAGCTTTAGAAGTTCCTCCAGTAACACAGAGCTCCAAAGAAGACAAATAATACAACCCACCACCTGAAGCTCCTCATGAGAGATGTAAAGATAAAGAGGGGTCTGCAAATACATGATCAGCCTGATTCCTACAGTCTGCATCAATCTACGCAAACAGAACCTCACTTGCTCTGCTGAAACCTTCTCATTATCCTTACGTCCCTCTTGGCTAGGAAATGGCTCTGTCAGCTTTGTACTAATCCAGTTCTAACGTAAAAAGGCAAAGTTCTTCCCTCTCTGCCACCTCCTCTCCCCTCTGCTTCCCATCCTCCCTCTTACAAACTGTATCAAATGCATCAAAGCCCAAGTAAATTATGTCCCCTCTGACCTGCCGGCAGTAAGTTCAGCCACAGTACATTAAAGCAGTGGCTGTGGTTTCATGGTCAGTGGTGATGGAGCCAGAAAATAAATGCAGGCTCTAATCACATAACTCCCTTTGCCTTCAAAACCAAACTATAAAGTCCAGATCCAGAACCAAATTCCCTCAAAGTTCAAAGGTGGTCAAGACCTGGGTTTTGATTCAGCTCAGTCTAGAAAAAGGGCTGGTTGGGAAGTTTGGGGGTTCTCTAAACCAAATTATGGGTAGAGACCCACATCTACTCAGATGTCTCTAAGATAAAAATCAATGGACAAAATACCCGTTTCTGGGTTTTCTGAGGCTCACAGTAGGCTATAATGGGGAAGCTTCAAGGTGGGTTGGGATCACTCAGGTTGCTTGAGTCACCCCACGTTACTAGAGCTCTTTAACGCTTAGCAGCTTCTCACAGGGTTTCATACAAATATTATTTCCCCTTTTGATCTTTTCCAGACTCTGGGTCACTCCATGATGATCCCTCACAAGAGTCATGGCCCTCAGTGAATGATTCTGTGTGTGTGTGGTCTGAGTTTTGAGTTCATAACAAAACATAAAATCAGGTCTGCTTCATGTGGTTTGGGGTTTTGTTGCAAAAGATGCCCATATCTCTGCAGATCACCCTCAAAGTTTCATATTATGCTGTTACATACATAGAGGAAACAGAAATGTCCTTATATACTGGTCTGCTGAGGACCCACATCAACCCAAACACATGAAGGGAACATGTATTACTCAAGATTAATAAGGTGACTGAAGCATTGTCTTTTTCTGCTAGGGAAGCATCATGTTCATCAGTGAAAGTACCTACCCTATGATACACAGGCGTGTATGGGAGAAGGAACAAACATGCATTACAGCTAACGTGAATCCATTGTGACAGACGTGCTAATTCCTATTATATAGACAGCATCCTTCAACAGATACCCATATTAGGCCTTTTCCAGCTGGTGCTCAAAGTTTCCGTACAGAAGAAGACCTGAGCAGACATGTGGTGTCTATGTCCCTTACAGGCACATCCTAAACTTAACAAGGGGCCCTTCTGTGAGCCTATGGATTGAAAGGAAGGAGGGAAAGTCCAGCTGGCAATCAAATTTATACCCCCAAAGTCTACTGCTGTCCAGGTATGCTTTCCATAGCCCGGGAAGTCCTACACAGAGCAAAGTGTCTTCATCTGAATTCTGAGCCGGATTCTGCCCTCAGGAATGCCCATGGGGACTTCCAAAGCAGAAGCACCAAATTGGGCCTGTGAAGCCTTTGCCGGCAAAATGAATATTATGGAATATTTTTAGCAAGCCCTTGTCAGAAGAGAATTTCTTTGTGTCCTTTCGAGGAGCCCGCCAGATCTTTCATCGGTTTGTTTTTCTCATTAGCCGGCATAAGCTTTGTTCTTATTTAATAAAGATTAGGATCTGCTGCCTCCAGCCCTCTCTTTTTGCTCCTCTGTCAGGCCTGTGGGGGCTCAGTCTGCAATGACATGTTTGATGTTGGGCTATGGAAGTTTAAATGCGGGACAGAAGCTGGCCAGACTCAGGCATTCACTTCCTGGAGAATTCTCTGCTTCCAGCCCTGGCTCCGTGGACCACGTCCCTGCTGCCAGTTTCTCCTGATCTTAGTGGCAAGGCTGCCCTCCACAACAGAGGTCAACTGCATCTCTCACGAGGGAAAAGGAGAAGGGGATGGGACAGAGAACTTTGGAGCCATTGTGAGGGATCACTCCAAGGTCTCTAGCATCTTGCCAGCTGGCTCAAAGATCTGCAGAGGTCCCAATCTGATAGATTTAGAGAGGGAGGGAATGTATGGGGGGCTGAGGGAAGTACAGAATAGCAGAGAAGGTCTAATAAAAAGAAGTACAGGCCATATGCCTTACACAGGGCAAACACTTATACCAGCATTTGAGCATGAGGGCAGGTAGTGGATCTTCTATCCCACACGTACATTATAAGCTGCTCTCTAATCAGAAAAATAATAGTGTTCCCCCCACAAATGAATCAGCCTTAGGAAATGGGTTTAAAACATTCACAAGATAGTTCTAGGAGCCTCTAAATTAAGTCACTGAAGTTCTATGAGCTTTGCTAAGCCCCAGTTTCACTGACCGCAGCTGTCAGGCATTTCCAAAGACCAACTTCAGAGCATGGTGGGGGGCAGAGGGGTCAAAGGGAGGGAAGAACCTGGCTGCTTCTCATTAGTTTGTCCAGCAGCCCGCTTTGGAACAGGGGAGGATTTTATGTTGCCAGAACTATACAAACCCAAAGCAAATCCTTCCTGGTTCCCTAACCTTAACAGCATACATGCAAACCAGCTTAAAGGATGGAGCTCCCTATAAGCTCCTTTAGGTACGCGCCTCAACAACTACAAGACAAATAACAAATCTTCAACATGGTTCTTGACAGCTGAACTGCAAACATTTAGGAACTACAGTAATCGATGGCTGGTCAGATTAGAAGGAAGTTATTGTAAAGGTGAACGTTAATTCATGGCTGGCTAGGTCACCACTTCAAGCCAGGTGAGGGCTGCCCAATTGGACAGTGTGAGCCCAGTACTTAGGGAGAGCATGCCCCCACCATAGCTGGCACCAACTGTGGACTAAATGGCCCATGGAAGCCAAATCCCCCCACCCCAACCCCATCAAAGCTGGTGATACCAAGGAAGATCCTGATGCACGTTAGGCTGGTGTAGGGAAAAAGCTGGTGCCAAAACTTCGCTATTACAAAATAGAGACTACTTGTCCCTGGGCAGTTGGTCAGACACATTACACCAAGTTGAAATGCAGGTACATCAACGTTCAGGTACATCAACCATAGGCCTTCTAGTTTACTTGCTTAGCTTTTGGCTAGCTATATAACCTTTTTCCAGCTGTTCACTGTTCTGTGTCTAAAGTTACCTAACTCTAAAACTCTAATACTGATCTACTTCCTCACAAAGATGATGTGGTTTACGCAGAAGTTGTTACATACTAGGAACAATATAAATTCCATGCAGATATTGCGCTACTGACCTGGATTTGTTTATGTCTTGGAGTTCTTATTTGTGTTTTTTTTCACTTTAAAAAACAGATACAAATGTTCACCTCTAAGCAGCTTCAGCATGCTTATTAGTACAGTGATTTTTGCATATGTGTATATCTATCTATATAAAGGGCTGGGTAACTTTACAGCCGATGACATTTATAGATTTGTAAGCTAAGATAAAGGTAATAGACCTCATGCTTCAGGGCATAGACTGTTTGTCTGCAGGGGTCAGGAAGAAATTCTTCCAGCCTGCCTCCCTACCCTCCCTCCAAAACAGCCTTACACAACTGGCCAGACTGAGTATAATCTGGGTTTAATTTTTCTTTCCTGCCTTCTTCTGAAGAAACCAATATTTCTTTGGAATATTTCTTCTTCGGAAAATTTTTGTTTCCTGCCTTCTTCTGAATAAACCAGTTTTAAAGCTAGATACAAGACTTGATAGATCACTCTAGCATAAAATTTCCTATTTTCCTATGCTAATGCTTTTATTACACCCAGAAACATTTAAGACATCAGTCTTCAAACAGTCCCATTTTAAATAAATTCACTCTTATACATTTTTGCATTACTGTTGTGTTTTCCTCTTCTGGCTATTTGAGAGAGAGTTTTATTATTAGGCCAGTTGGTGGAAAAATCAAATTTCAAAGCCACATATGAATGTATGCATGGGAATCAAATTTTTAATTTATGTCTACCAGTTTTCCTGCCAGGGACTGCACAGTTATCCAGTCAAAGAACAGAAACTGTACCATGTGAATTATCTGACCAATCAAACTAATCAGCATATTTCAAAAATCAAATGTGTTCAGAGGAATGTTCATGATTCAATTAAGTAAAAAATATGCCAATACTGATTGAATGGTTTAAAATCAGGAATGCATCCAAGAACATTTTAATAGGGATATTAAATGAGCATGAAAAAAACCCCAATGACTTAAAAAAAGGTAAATCTCTCATTTACTTTAAATACAAATCATTCATTCCGATTTAGTGCTAAAGACAAATCCTTCTTGCAATGGGAGAAACTGGGCTTCTTTATAGGCATTTTTCACGACTTAAAAAAGAGTGACTCTCTCTGGGTGAGATAAATCACAGCAAAATAAAATCCAGTGGTTTTTTTCTTTACTTCCCATTGATTTGTTCAGTGCCATGGAACAAAGGTTGGGGGAGGGGTGGGGAGAGAACCCTTAATAAAGATAAAATCTAGTTCTGATGTCTATAAAAACCAAACCCAGATTCCCACTTACTTAGACGTGAGCTTCAGGGATGGGAGAATGGAGAATGGAGTTATTTATTAATAGAAGGGCATTTCAATATAGATCTAAGGAGGTGATACTGGCCAAATGGAGCCATTTAAAGGACTAATCCTCAATAGGTTCTGTCCAGCCAACCCAGACGTCTCCACCCACAATATGTCCAGGAGATGATTGCTTTTAATCACCAAAAACATGGCCCAGGGTGCAAACTGTCTGTGACTTGCTTCAGCTCCTACAGAAAGTTGCCACAATCTGACCACGCTCCCCAAGAACCTGTATTTTTTCATGTGGGAGCCAGATCCCTTTCATCTAGTTAGTCCTGAGGCCCAAAGAGGCATAAAACAGTGAGCAGGAATTTCACCTGCAGCCTCTTCTCAGTTGGCTTCCTGCCTGGCATGGAGAACCACTGTGATACACACATGGGCTGGTTTCTTGATTGTCCTGGCACTGTGGATCAGCATTTCTATGTCTGCAAGAGGAGGAGAAAAATGTGTATGAGGGTGGGAAGAGAACAGGGATTTGGTAAGATATTACATCTTGATGCAGGCAGTTGCAAGGTATAGATCAAATATGGCTGTATAACTTGACAGTTCTCAGATGGTAACACAACACACTGCAAACCCCAGGAAGGGCAACTGTTTCTATTCATACTAACTTAGAAATAGCAATGGTGTACAATGCTTCCATTGCACATGGGTGGGGCTCTTGTCCCAAACAGATGCAAATCTGGGCCCCACCAACAACTTGCCAAAAATCTCTAATTAGCACCTTTGCCCTCTCTTGGCACGGCTCCCTGCTGCAGCCCAAATTTTCTCCTCAGTCTGGAGGAACTCATTCGTCATGCAAATAAAATGTGCTCCAGCAGAGTGACAGCCAATTCCACCACCCTCTCTGCCACCAAGTGAATGACAATTCATTGGGTGTCTTCAGGGAACCCAGCAGGGGTAAAGCTGCAGAGGCTGCCGCGTTGCCGTATGTGGCAATCAAGCTTTCCCACCGCCACTGGACCCAAGGGAGCGCTTCCGCTCCTGTTGTCTTGAGCGTCGTCTCTCCACATTGTTAATCTCCTCTCGCTGTGCTCCCAAGCTCAGATCATCCCTGGGGAGTCCTGTGAAAACACGCTCAAGTCTTAGCTGTCCCCCCTCTCCTCTCTTCCTCCCCGCAAAAGGGAAGGGGGAAATATGTGTTTCCTTAATTGATTTTGGTGCAAAGGCAAGCAGCCACAGCGCTGTCAAATTAATTAGTTCCAGATCCATTTGCAGTTATGAGCCACATAAGATTAGTGGCCGTCACATTTCAGTTCTAGGGAAGCAGAGGTGGAAAGAAGATTTTAAAAACCTTTTCTGACTCATCCTTAAAAAATAAAGGGCTCTGGGTGCCAGCTGTCCGCTTTCTATAGCTACTGTTCATTCTCACAGCACCAATAGGCTGGAACGCACACTGCCAAAGAGTGCCAGACTGTAACACATACCCAAGGAACCCAGAGCTAGCCTTTCACTTTTCACAGGGCTGAACATAAGGACTGAAGAGGGCTCATGTTTCTTTCAGGTCCTTTACCATTACCACTGTAGCAAAAGGTGCCTGTGATATAACCTCCCCTTCCTCTCTCTTGCTGTGGAACAGGTTAAAGGTATGGCACTCTGCTCCTTGCTTTGAGGTGTGAAGCCAGTTCTCCAGATGCACCAGCCTGCATGAGGAATGACACCTCTGGAGACACTGGGCCTCTTTATCCCTCTCGGCCCCCCTCATCAGAAAGGGAATGCAGATTCAAGGCTCAGGGAAGTGCTTTGAAGGCCCCATGTGGTGGCTCATAGGGGCTCAGATCCTTGATTAGATGGGAATGCCTGCTGCAACCTGATAACAAACCAGTATCTGAACAGGAGGCTCCAGCAAATGCTAGCAAATATGAGGAGTGTCTATTGTTTCAAGAGATATTAACATGCACACACAGAGAGCGCGTGCACACACACACACACACACGCACAGACAGAGCACACATATAAATGCTTACATCTGTACACAGATATGCATGCATGTTTAAGCTTTACAGGGAATTATATACATGCACATACCTCCACAAATATACATTCAAATTTGTTTCTTTCTCTGTCTTTTACCCCCTTTTCGTCTTCTCTTGTCACTTGTTATGTAGGCCAGAGCTTCAGAATGGAATCTATACAAATGGCAGTTATAATTGTCATCTAAAGCAGAGAGGTGGAGACTGTGAGCTTTAAGCATTTAAGGTTAAATTTGCAAATGATTTCCTGGGTCTGATGGGAAACGGGGTTCAAGGATTTCAACAAATCAAAATATTCTTAAAGATATTTAAGATGCCAGGTTGTATCATAAACTCTAGCAGATGGTGGGACCATTGTATTCTGCCTGTTCTTGACTCCATTATCACATTGTCATTAAATCACACCATGTGCAGTTGCATTTACACAATACACTAAGACATATGCAGTTGTGCATAGATCCAGTTCCACACACACACACAGATTATCAGAGCCTTGTGGGGAGCACAGGCAGAGGTAACACATGGCTGGCCCCTATTTCTTCCCTGCCAGCTACATATTGGCTTACTTGAACTAACTTAGCCTCTTGGGGGCCCCCAGTGGCCTGGGACCCAGAGCCCTGGCTTGTTTATTTGCAAAACCAGCTCTACAGATTGCAGACATTAAACACACACACACACCCTCCATGGGTAGAATGTACATAAAAACAGATTACAGTGATTAAAAAAAAAAAGTAAAATGGCCTTTCTCCCCACCCTGATTCTTTATGCAAAAGACTCCCTATGACGAAAGAGAGTCTAGGAAGCTATACCAGACATGCCCCAATGCCTTAGTAATAGGACACACTTATAAAACATCTTCAATGCAAAATTGCTTTGCTACCTAAAGTATGTATAAAGGATCACTAAGAGACAGCCACCTCTGAGATTCAGTGTGACCACTGGCACAGCAGGCCTGTATTCATGGAAGCTGCCTTCCTTTATCTTGGATCCTCTATAGAGGAGACATTTTAAACAAGGATCCCCTGGAAGTCTACCTACCCCACTTCTTGCAGGGAAATGCTGTGGGCAATTCTGGGCTGCAGAAAGGCGGCTTAACTGTACGTTTGCAGACCTGGCTCCCAGAACTTTTGTTGCACTCAGAAACTGAACCTCATACTTAGAGAGACAGGTTCTTACAAATGTCAGATTTATGCGTGCCATTGCAGTACATGCGTACCCACGTTAGATATACGTGTGCATGAACATCTAGCACTGGCCTTCAGAAAAGCTGGTTCTGAACATCCAGGCAGAGAAAACAGGACCTGGATTTTTACTGTGAATGATTCAGAGGCTCCCATAGAGTAAAGTGCCAGGAGCCTTTCACTTGACATCCTGGTTTCTAATACTTTTCACCCCCAGTTCTTCTGACTGACTGCCAGCTTCCATCCTAAGAGGGCTCCATTCTGACGCCAAACAGTAACTCCTTTTCTCAGCTCTCAGCTATGCCATCCCTTGCTCTTGCTGTCCTGGTCAGCCATAACCAGCCAACAGGGGAATCTTTGACATTGGACAGTATCAGGATGACTCTTTCCATCAAGCAGACTGGCTTTTCAATTGCTTATCTTTCCTGTAAGAGAAGAAAATACAATGGGTCCCAATGGTGTTTCCCCAAGAGAAGTCAGATTGTTCTTATAAGAAAGGATGTTTGCCTCTCAGGTGAGCTCTGAACTCTGGGCCTTTTCAGACTCTGAGGGCCAGTGAGAGTGGGAAGGGACCAGCAGCAACCCCATGGGTAACTCTCCCCTTGCCATTGCAATGCCCAGTAAATATAATACTCATATGAACAGCTCTCCTTATCCTCCTCACGGTAAAAATGAAGTCAGACTGATGAGAAAACACAAGCTGCAGTTGGGAATAACGCAGGACCTGAGGGGGCATTTTTGCTTTTTGAGGAAGGCTACGGGATCATTTGAATGGGGACCTCATGCCACATCTGCAGTTCAAAAGCATTAAAGCTGACCATGCAGCTGACTCATCTGGTGACTGTGAGCAACTCCTTTAATGCCTGTTTCCCTACATACAAAATGGGGGTAACAACAGTTTCCCCCTTGAAGCACCCTAGGTGGCAGTTGTTACGTAAATGCAAATCATTCCTCTCCAATGCAGGGGACACATTACATACTGTTCTTCACTATACAGGGATAAATGTCCTCTTCAAGGTGGCTGAGCAGTTCACAGCCTCACTTCAGTTACACCAAGGGAATCTCTCTGTAGGGTTGCTAGTGATTTTGCTGCAAAACATCCAGAGGAATAGCCTGGCTGCTTTTTATGCACTTTGACACATGTGGAAAAAACTCAGGCAGCAAAGAAGAGCTGCATAATTAAAATATGGGCACGTGTCCCATCATATGAATAATCTGTGTGCAGTTTTAGGTGTATATGCTTGTGTGCCAGGTGCCAGTGTGGGCAGTTCCTCATTTCTGTGTATACGTAAGTCCACTGAAGCCAACACAGGCTGCATCTGGGCTCTTAGAAGTGGCGTGTGTGAGAGCATGCTTACAAGTACTAGGGAGCCTGGCCAGACTGCACATAAGCTCTCTCTATAACAGGGTTGTATAGTGAATTTATGAGCTCTTAAGTCATCACATTTACAATTTATATTCTTCAGTCTTTTAATCTCAGCAATAAACTTGGACTAAATCTTCACTGAAGAAGAGTGGAAATTCCTCTGCTCCCAGCTTCCTGCAGCAGCCACATTTAGAAGTTTTCCTTAGGCAAGCCCTAGGCAGTGGTGTTTGACTATTTAGATGTGGGAATTTTGTCTTCCTCTACTCCCCACTCCAAAGTAAAACCATCCTCTTTAAATTGCCCACCTGTTCTCTCAAGTCCGGTGCCCTACTTTGTACAGTGAAGTTTAAAATGCTGGCATTTACCGTTCAGATGGTACATCGTCTTGAAGCCTTGCAAAGCTTCCTCTCTGGCAAGGAGAGAGGACTGTTTTTTTAAGACGGGAACTCTGTTATTCATCAGAATTGACCCTGGAGGAAAGAAGGCTCTAGGACAGAACAGGCAAATCCCCAGAATCCACAGCCTAATTGTTGTTATACTTGGGCTACGTGCAGCCCTAGTAAAAGAGCTATGCTATGGTGCCACTGCTGAGAGCTGCCATGCCCGCTCATGCAAACACAAACATAGGTGTGGTGGCATAAATGGGAAATCTCGAGTCATGTACAAATGCCCTTTCAAGTGGCAAGTAACACCTCTGGAAAGTATCCAGCCCTTGCAACATGATCTCAGAGATGGTTATTTCCCAATGTAACAGCACTACAGCTACAGCTTGGATCCAGGTCTAAATGACAGCCATCTCTTGAATGTGAGTACAGGCAGTCCTTAGACTTACGACACAATTGGTTCCTGAAAACCATGTCTTAAGTCGAAACGTTGTAACTCAGAACCGATTTTCCCATAGGAAACAATGTTATAATGTGGGATTGGTCCCAGTACCTTATTTTCACCAAAAATAACCAGGAATTCTGTACTTAATCCATTATAGATAAGTAATACAGTTACATTAATGTATTTATATTGTAAATAGCAATTGATTTGAAAGGACTTCTTTGAGGTGACTTTGCTGGACTTTTCAGAAGAGTTCTTGGTTGGATTTTTTGAAGGGCCCTTGACTGGAGTCTTCTCAGGAGTCTTGGTTGCAGGTTTTTCTGGAGTCTTGTCTGCTTTCTTAAAGAAAGTGTCCAAGGAAGTTTGGACAGATGTTCTCCAGGGAGATGGGTGACGCAACGAACTTGTTCGCTGATGTGGTGTGGTGTCGGATCAAGCGTTGTAAAGTTGAAACCAATGTCAAAAAGTTGAAACAGGGTGTCAATTTATAAATGTTGCAAGTATGAAATGTTGTAACTTGAAACGTTGTAAGTCGAGGACTGCCTATAGTCCCCTAACCCCTTGGTCTTCAAAATTCCTGAGATATTACTGTTTCCAAGCTCAAATCTTGCTTGGGGCTCAACCCCAACTCAGGCTTAACCTGAATAAAACTGGATCCTCTTTTCACCCTTATGTCATAGCAAGTTTGAGCATCCACAAGTTCATTCAGCCTTCTGGAACTACCCTTCTTCCTCATGTTCACAACAACCACTTTGCCACCCATGACCCAGCACTTTATCGTCCAGCAGCTAATACATGAATATCACCATATGGGACACACAGAAACTTCCTCTCACTCCTACAGCAGGGGCAGGCTGGAATCTATGTCATTTAAACCTTTTCTGCACAATGTTTGCAGCTGCAAAAACAGCAGGCAAACTCCTGACCTCCCAAACAACACAGCAAGCGCATATCCCTGTGGTTCCCGTCTATCCCGTTCGCTGGCTTGGCTATGTGGAGGCTAGATCTGTTTAGGAGAAGTTAAGCCCACGGAGGTGTAGCTCATGTTTCAGGAAGAAAAGAAAAGCTGTGCTGGGTCAATCTTTTCTTAGGTTTGTCGCATCTTCTCCAGGCAGCTGGATCTTTTTGTTAACACTCCAGAAGGGTGCACACCGTACTCCCCACGGGGTAAGGACCAGCTGCACCCCCTGCTCTCCCAGCAATAGATTCCAACAGTTCTCCTGAGGAAAACCATCTCGTGAGATCCCCTCTGGAAAGGCAGGAAGGAGCTGTGTACAATATCCCCTCGGGGGGGGGGGGGGGGCCACAGTGGGGTGAAGAATCTGATGACAGTTTGACTGGTGGAGTGAAGTGTGACCCTTGTTTGTTTGGATAGTCAAAGTACTTAGAGCAAATGTCTCGGACTCATGTTGTTTCAGATAAAAGGGCCCAGGCCTTGCCACGGGATGGCTGGCCTGCCAATAAACCCTTTGCGTGCTGACCCTCCAACCCCTTTTAAAACAAAAGAAAACAAAAAAGTGGCTTTCACAGCTCCAGCAAACTCTTTGGCTGGGAGTAAAGTTCAGGGTCTGTTGGCATTGTGTGCAAAGCTTTGACTGGGCCCATCACTGGAGGCTCAGGATTTGGGTGGAAGTGAAGGGTCAGAGGTAGGGCTGGACGAAGGTTCAGGACTCATCTTGGGATGGTTCTTTTCTTAATTTCTAATCCAAATCTACTTTTCAGTCCC
Source organism: Gavialis gangeticus (assembly GCF_001723915.1). Taxonomy (NCBI): domain Eukaryota; kingdom Metazoa; phylum Chordata; order Crocodylia; family Gavialidae; genus Gavialis; species Gavialis gangeticus. Next base: position 24,164,008 of record NW_017728997.1, on the reverse strand, counting down.
AGCACTATTGGCCAGAAGAATTCACTTGCCTGCTTGTGCTAACATAATGGAGAGGGCCCTATAATATGAGACCCTCAGTCATCAGGACACTTTCCCCATGGTGTGACAATGTTTAAAATGCAACTGGGGGAGATGGGAAAGGGCTGCAGACACTCTCCCATCTGGCATGCTAGAGCAGGAAACTAAGGAAGGGGAGGGGAGTTAAAACCCCCAAGATCCAAGGATAATGAGCACCATTAAGGTTAGTCCGTCTCATGATTGTTTCTTATTAAAAAGAGACTGTACTTTATCTGTGCAGGATATGCTGTTCGGATGAGGGAATTAGCAGAACGACTGCCTCCATATCATCTAATTAGCAAAAATGTTGATAAGCAGATACAATCACATATGATTAGGATCCTTTTAAAAAGCCACTCCATTAATTAAATAGACAGAGAGGCCGCCTCCAGCCCTCGCGTGCCACTGATTAGAATACAAATATTTACACTAATCTCACCTCCATCAGCCATGGGACACTTTTGAGTATTTTTAGTGACATCAGATTACTATTGATTTTCATCCCCAATGTCAGACCATTTTGTTAGTATCTGAAAGTGCTGCCTTCAGTTTCGGATGCTTTAAATCATGTTAAGGGTTTATCTTAATGACGCTACTGATAACCACTGCTCAGGTCACTCGTACTTTCTCTTCAAAGAACACAGCCTGGGCTGGTTTTTATTGTTTGTACTTGAGATTTAAGATATGAAAAACATTTCTCATTTCAAAGCCTCGGTTTCTAGGGATGGGGCTGCCTGGCTAGTTTGGGTCTAGTAACTTAATGCAACCATGTCTTTCTCTGATTTCTCTCTCTTGCTCTTTCTCTCCTCCTCCTTCCCCTGCGATCCCTTCTGGCTTATAGCAGTCGCCCTCAGTTGGATCACTACTAATCTCTGACGCCTGCAGCAGACAGACTGGCAGTGCTGTAGGACAGTGGAAAAACACTTCCTCCATTTCAGATGGGTAAATGCACTCCTATCCACAACAGATAATCTAGTGCGCCAGAGAGTCTGAGACTTTATGGATGCTCATCATCAAGGCAAGTGTTGTGGCCACGCTGAGAGAAGACACTGCTCCAATGTCACTATTGAAGATGTTAGAATGATCTCCTTCTGTCTATATGTAGTATTACCCGCTGCAGTCAAGATGGATTGGTTTTGGTGGGACAGATTTTGGCTAAAAGCGCACTGGCATCTTCCCAACAGGTTGCTCAGGTTTGTTCCTACAGGGTACAACTGGGATGTAGGTGGTCTTGACTCTATAAGGTCACAGCCCAGGGGATCAGACGCAGAGAGGCTGAGGTCTATAAGGAACTGAGATTTGAGTGGTCACAGTGGAAGAGTCACAAACCAGGATAAGGAAGCAGGGATCCAGACTGGAGGCACTAGTCAGGGAGTCCCGAACATATAGCTGGGACTATAAGGGACTGGGTCACAGGCAATCAACAAACTGAAGCCCTGAGCCAGGAGCCAGCTGTCAGAAGATGTAGGTCTGGACTAGAGTCAGGAACAAGGTGGGTCAGAAGCTGGCAAGTCTGGAGCAAAGGGGTCAGGAGCCAGAAGGTCTGGAGCAAGGGGGTCCAGGCTAGAGTCTGGAAGGATGAGTTTGGGGCCAACTGGGGCCAGCTGGGTCACTGATAGACAGGACCACTGAGGTAACTAGGGGCAGGTGGGGTGTAATTAGCCTATCTGCTGCCTCCTGGCTGTCCTCTGACTGAGTCTTTCCCCTTGCTATGAGAGAGAAAGGACACATTAGACATAAGTATAGGATTATTTTGGTAGTTTTGTCTAGAGTCCTTAAAATGTTGGCCCTTGCTGGTGGTGACCAAAAGCTGTTTCCACCTACTAACACTGTTTGGGAGCCCATGAGAGGTGATTTTGGTAGGTCATTTATCCTCTAGTGGGCAAGTACCACAAAAACTACCGTGTCCTATCAAACTCATTGGATGAGGCTATCAGCTGAGGCCAAGGATTACATAGATCATGAAATTCTCTTCCCAGCCTTCATGGGACCTCTTCTATGAAGAACACCAATGGAGAGAGGAGAAATGTATCACTCTCCTGATCTCATGAGAGAGGCCTCTTCTTCTTGCTTATGACTTCAGAAAGTCAATTCCTCCAACCATTTAAGAGTAGATCCATCAATATTACTGCAGTCTTTCAGACTGTTCGCTCCCTCTGGTAAACCACAAAGGGCAGTCAGTTAGTATATGCTGGGCTGTCTGATCTCCTTTGCCACAGTAGCATGATGGTGAGTTTATAAAGTCCATTTTATGTTTGATTTTGTTGAAAGCTCCATAGCCTAATTGCAGTCAGTTCTGGTTTACCCATGCCTTACGTGGGAGTGTATGGCCAGGAAGGTGTGAGGATGGTGGTTATATGTAGTTGTGTAGTGGGGTGTGGTTGTTATTCCTTTGCACTTCCCACTTCTCTGGGGCCATGTTGACAGTATTGTGTCTCCTGCTTTCTCTGTGATGCTTCTGGCAGATACTGGTAAGGGCTTTCTGCTTATTAGAAGTTTCTGCGTTGGATATTTTTCAATCATGTCATGTAGTGGATGATCTTCCTGTTGGGCTTTGGTGGCAGGTCAAGCAGTATTCCAGACCTCTTGATGTTATGAGGGGGGGATTCCTGCCAAGATGAACATGTTTTCTTGTTCCATGTATACCAGGCAGCCACTTATTGTTCATACTGCAGAATTCAGGGCACTATCCAGTTTGCAGGTCTGGGAGCTATTTGCCCACACAGGGAGGCAGTATCTTGCTGGTGCACAAACCATGGCTAATGTAGTTGTTCTCAAGATACAGAAGTTGGCTCCCCATGTTGTACCAGCTAGTTTCTTAATGGCTGCTGCCCTGGAGGTTACCTTATGCCTCAACTTCTCCAGATGGTGGCAGAAGGTTAGGCTTCTGTCTAGAGTGACACCCAGGTAGGTTGGTGTCTTCTCAAAAGGTAACTCTTTTCCCTCCACGACAACTCTTATCTTGGCATTTGCGGCATGATTGCTCAGGTAAAAAAAGTGTTGAAGTGGTCTTTTGTATATTCAGCTTCAATCACCACTGTTTTAGGTAGGAAGTGGAGTTCCATGTCACGATTCAATTTGACCTCTATTGATGATATGTGATTACTGGCAGCAGCAAGTGCCAGGTTGTCTACATACATGTATTTAGTCAATGCGGGGCTTACATAGTCTGCCATGTAGATGTTAAACAGGGTGGGAGCTAGGACAGAGCCTTGTGGTTCTTCATTCCTGAGTCTCTTGTGACAACCGGTCTTTCTGCATGATGTACTCAAAGTAAAGGGCCAATTTGAGGTCCTCTCCCTGATAAAGTTAACCAGAATTCTGTTTGGTAGCATAGTAAGTAGCTTATACCAAAGGTCTGGGTGCCAGACTATGTCGTAGGCTGTTGTTAGGTCAACTAGAACCATTCCAACCTTTTCTCATTTCTTAAAGTTGCTCTCAATATCAGCTGTAAGAGCTGCCACATGGTCAAGGGTTGATTAGGATGCAAGACATATTCCTTCCTGTGGTGCAACCTGTGAGTAGCTGAGGAGTCTGTTCCACAGTGAAACGAAATACATCCATCAAGACAATTTCAGAACGTTCAGAATGATTAGTCAATTACAGAGGCCTCTACTCTCCAGGCATGTCAGTTTGACACTTCAGCACATTAAATTAAATCCTGTTGATTTTAGTTATTTATTTTAAGCACAAGAGCAGTTGCAAGATCACAAGGCAGTGAAAGCTAACATTCACTTTATTTTATTTTCCAGATCAATAAAAAAACCACCAAGTGTTTCCACTTGAAGCCCCATGTGTAGGAAGACAGGGTCCTGCATATTGGAGTATGGACCCTAATACTATACCCAGCCATAAGAATCTTACAACTTGGTGTCCCCTCTTAAAACATACAGAAGAAAGGGAAAGGAGTCTTCCTTAATGAAGAGTGATGGAACTATAAAAAACAGTTGCTCAATCACTGCAGGAGCTGTGAAATCCTGAGGAGGGAAGTGAGAAAATAACATTCTGTACTTAATCTCCAAAAGGAATTTAGGCACCAGTGGCTGGTGAACCTCATGAGTTTACATATAAGTACATCCAGCCAGTCCTACCTTTCTGCTCTCTTTGTGTCCCATTCTTTCATTTGTAACTACATGGACACTTCTCTCCATCTGCTGACCCAATCTGAATTTCAAATTCAGATGCAGGGGGTAGAAACCTAACTTACCACAGTGGCATGGAATGGTTTCCTGAACCAAAAGCTTTCACCAAATTAATTAATCCCCAAAGTACACTCCTTCTCCAACTAGTCAGGCCACATCAGTAAAGAAGGCAGAGCCCAAGAATCCCCATTATCACACTGAGTATCTGATGAATTCACCCTCCTTTGATGCAAGTTCCCTATGTTTCCTTGCGTTCCAGTCTCTTGAGCTTCACTGCACTTTTATAGCTGGATCTAGATATTACATCATAAACTGCTCCCTAGCACTGGCTCATCGCTAACTCACAAGAGAACAAAACAAAGCAGAAAATCTTTCATCCCAAGGCCCCTCTCTCATAATAGGCCAGCTTTCAAACCACCTTCACTTCCTTTGAGGGAAGCCACTTTCCAAGAACTGATGCCATTTCCCATTTGGGTCTACTGCCTTGCCATGTACTGAGTATGCACCAGCAGTGCAGCTGGCCACCATGCACTCAAGAGATCATCAGAAAAATTTTGTTCCTATCAAACAATTTGTACCTGAGAGGCATCTTTCATCCAAGGATCTCAAAGCAGTTGACAATTGTAGTCAGAGGGAGAATGAGCAAGTCAGTGACAAAAAAAAAGAAACCAGGCTTCAGGAACCCCGACTCCCACTTTCCTCAGTCTCTATCATTTCTATTCTATTTCTGTCCCTTTTTAGTCTCTCTCTGCTTTTTACCCATTGAGTTACCATGTGGTCAGAATAATGAAAACTATGCAGTCACTAGCACGGAAGATTGTTGTTATCTTCCAAATGTGTAGAATTTGTAACCTGAAATAATGATTTGCAATTTATACTGCTGTTGATATGAGTTGATGACATCACATAGACAGCTAATTTCTGATTGTCCTAATGACCAAAGGGACATTCAAAACCTTCAGTTAATCAATGTAATACCAAGAAATTTTCAGTTCCTAAAGTTATTGCAAATTTAAGGGACAGAAACAGATGCAGTATCCTATGTAACAAATGTAGTACCCTGAATGTACATAATCAGGGTTCAGATAACCACAGGTTACCTGGACACAGTGGTGTGCATGTTGTCATAGGGAACAGATTTTCAAAACAGGGCAGGGCACAGAGTTAGAGCACTTTACTGAACTGGATTCTTGAAAATCCATTTACTGATTCTGCTGTTGAAATGGAAGCTGAAGTCTTTTAAAAACAGGCTGTTCAGGCTAAAAATTCAGAGGGGACCAGTGAGAGAATCTAGGTCATAGGACTTTCCTGAACTAATTCCTGTTTGAAGTAAAAGAAATCTTTTAGGAAAATATGCAATCTCATTTGAAAAAAATGTCCATGATAGAGAATTCATTCCAGCCTGAGGAAAGTTGTTCCAATGGGTAACTGCCCTCACTTTGAATTGCGCAAAGATGTCTCTGATTTCTAGTCTGAACATGTCTAGCTTGAACTTCTGGCCATTATACTATTGGATTAGTTAAACCTTTAAGACTAATAGTCCCCCTGTTATTGATTTGTTGTTCCCCATGTAGATATGTATAGGCTATGATCAAGTTATCCCTCTACCTTTCTGGCAAGCTAAACAGGGACCCTTTGAGTCTCTTACTACAAGGCCTATTTTTCAATCCCTGATTTATTCCTGTGGCCACTCTCTGAAATTTTTCTAACTGATCAACATTCTTTGTGAATCATGGACACGTAGACAAGACACAGTGGGTGTGTCTACATGTTCATTAATGCACTTTTGCTATTGCATATTAAGTTTAGTACCTCTAATGTGAGGTACTAACTAAATGAGCATTAGGCTGTCCTAATGCACAGTTGTGAAAGCACATTGCTTTTTAGTGATGCTTAATGCACAGTAGCCTAATTTTACTGTGAATTAGTATATTAGCATGGTCTTCCCCATGACGTTCTAATGTGCAGTAAAATAGGCTACTTCACATTAAAGCACATGTGTAGACACACCCAGTATTCCTGTAATGGTTGGTCACATCAGAGCCTCACATGCAGAGATAACATGACCTCCCTACTCCATAGTCCCCTTCTTATACATCCATGGATTGCACTAACTCTTTTGGCCACCAAATCACCCTGGAAACTCATGTTCAGATGATTAGTCATCATGATCCCAAATCCTTTTCAGAGTCACTGCCTCCCAGGCCATCCTGTATTCATAGCCTATGACGGGAAATCAGGAGTTACTCCATCATTATCAATGGCATTACATCTGTGTGAGAGGAGCATTGTGGCCCTAGTGCATATCTTATAGATACTTCAAAAACTTTGGGCTAACAGAATACAATACAATATAGTCATGTCACAGCTGCAATAGCATCAGAGAACTGTATTTCACAGTTGCATCATCATAAGCATGTAGTATAATATTTATAAATGTGTGAGACACCTGTGACAACTTGTATATCATATGCACCAATGCCACTGAAGTATGCAAAGATGTGAACTGCAGTCAACTGCATTATGATTGGCTGACTTGCCTCTGATGTCACAGTCCGCTACTCAACAGTAATTGTCTTAAAATCAAAGGGTAAATTTAAATGACTTTTTTCTTCATGACATCAAAGCACTAAACAAACCCAAAGATGAACTGAACAAATCAAAAGACAAATTGAGGAATATCAGTAGGCTGTGAGAAGCAGCAAGCAGAAATAGGATTCCCTGGCTCCTGAATGCCTCAGGACACCGTGTTGTAGAGGAAAGAGAAAAGATAGCACTTCCAAATCCATCCAACTTCCATTTGGGATGGTGAATTATTACAAAGTTTTAGGACTGCAAAAAAATGCCTCTCAAGATGATATTAAAAAATCCTACCGAAAGCTGGCACTAAAGTGGCACCCTGACAAGAATCCTAACAACAAGGAAGAGGCAGAAAAGGAATTCAAAGCTGTAGCTGAAGCATACGAAGTTTTATCAGACCCCCAAAAGCGCTCCAAATACGACAGATCTACCAATGAAAGTAGGCAGAGAGGAGGGGGAAGTGCTACTGGAGGCTACTACAGCCCATTTGGTTCTGACTATGTATTCCGTAACCCAGAAGAGATCTTCAGGGAATTTTTTGGAGGAATGGACCCCTTTGTACAAGATTTCTGGGACAGTTCACTTGACAATGATGGGAATGGTAGTGAAAACAGATACAGAGACCATAGAAGAGGACCTGGCTTTGCTGGCTTTGATGTGTTTCCTGATTTTACACAGTCATTTATGTCATTTGGTTCATTCCAACCCGGTGAGCACACTACATTTTCCTGCAGGTCCTTTGGAGGTGACACTAATGGGTCAAACAATTTCAGATCAGTCTCAACTTCTACCGAAGTTGTCAATGGCAGAAAAATCACTACCAGGAAAATCATCGAGAATGGACAAGAACGAACTGAAGTGGAAGAAGATGGCCAGTTGACATCCATCAAAATAAATGGGATGGAACAGCTGAAATGCTAGCTAGTCACTTACTATGCACGTGCACAGAAAAGTTAAATGCAAGCTGTTTGGAAGACCTCAGATGAACTTGTGTTTACTGATCTACTGCAAGTAGAGGTAATAAAGAGCTTGATTGAAATTGTGACACAAGGGGTGCTGACTTTTGCATTAGTTGGAACAATTCCTTTGCAGGTAAAGGTATATAGATATGTTCTTCAAGTATAATTTTAGTAAACCTAATAAAAGTCTCAATAGTAAGTATTGGAAAGGAAAAAAACCAGCCTTCCTAGCTTACTAAAGAGATTAAGCTGGTTATTTTAAAGAGATTAAATGACTCTGGTGAGAAAACCAACCTTTCTACCAGGTTTCAAGTGTGAGTTTAGTTCAACCTTCTTTATGACCCATGGGAAATGAGTTGATGATGTCCACCTCTTAGGTGACAGACAGCATACATCACAAAAGGTAGTCTTATTAATAGTTTTAGCACAGGTATCAAGAACTCAAGCAGCATGAACTGTGCAATCTTTTTTCATCCTTGGAGACAGATTCTTCTTTTCAAGGTTGAAGTGTGCCAGTAAGATGAAACAAAGGAACTCTTCATGGCCACAGAAACTGCCCCAAGGCTAAGTGAAGAACATCAATCATTCTGGGTGGTAAAACATGCACTAGGTTCACATTTACAAAAAAAAAAAAAAAAAAACACCAAAAAAAAAAAAAGTTTTAAAAAAAGTAAAAAA
>NW_017728997.1:24138996-24155582 GCF_001723915.1 Gavialis gangeticus | reverse complement strand
AAAAAAAAAAAAAAAATCACCAAAACAGAAAAGTGTCTATAAAAATGGATAATAAAAGAAACCTAGGTTTGATGAGTCATCCAGGACATTAAACAGAATAATTGCAATAGGAAAAACTGACAGTGGAGAGTTAGCAAGAAACATTAGGAAGAACAAGTTATCTTTGAGAGGGGAAGGAGGGCCTACTAAAAATTATAAGATTGGAGATCTGGATGAAGGAGTTGAATGTATAAGGTGCTGAATTAAGCAGATGGGTGATAAATATGTGTGTGTAAGGGACAGATATGTCATTAGTAGCCAATGTGATCACAAAATTCCACATCTGGAACTCAACTCACCAGGCTGGTTTCTTACCTCAGTCCAGTAGTGCTCAAACTCTGGCCCACCAGGCCATGTCATTGCCCTATAGCTATCCCCATCAGTCTAGAAATATGGCGCTTGGGGAGCAGTACTTCATTGGCACTCCCCTGCTACCAAAGTTCTGGACCCAGGAGAAGCCCTGAAGGCCGGATGACATGGCCCCCCATGTTAGATCATTCCAGCATGCAGTGAGGTCCATGAGTAGCTGGACTGGGTGCATGGCATTGGGCCAACATGCCAGACTGCATCTGTGGACTGACCCCATGCATCAACCCCATGCTGAATCAGGTCCCATACACAGGATGTGGCTCTGGGACTGCGCCCACATGACTCATTCAGCCCATGGGGCCAGAAGACTGAACACTACAGCCTCAGTCTATTATGAGTACTTTGCAAAAACCTACCCATTCCCCTAGCATAAGCAGCGTCAATGCATTGGGTGTAGCACCAGTACACTAGAAGGGATGGTGTCTTCTATTTCTTAAAAAAAGTAATGGTTCTGACAAGAGAAATATAAACTAGTTAATACTAAGCTAAGTTAATACATAGCTAATAGATTAGTTCATTTAATTTGTTAGGTACCATGTGTTTATTAATATTAACTAACTGATTCAATCTCCTTGTGAACAGGTAAGTATTAGTACCCCTATTTTACAGATAAGAAAAGCAAGACGCAGAGGGTCTTTCACCCTCTACAGGTTCCCATTTGGGGGAGGTAAGCTTCTGTTTTTTCTGTTTGTTTCTTGTTTTTTTTCACCGTTCTCTGAAGCACTGGCCACAGCTAATGATAGGAGTTTTGACAGGGATGTAGTTGCTATTCCTGCTGGTACCTAGAACCACTTTAAGTGCCTGGAAGGGAAGGATCTTGGTCTTTTGCTCAAGGTCAAACCGATCATCAGATCTGGAGTCATGAAGGGATGTTTCTCCACCTCTGACTGGCAGGGACTTTGTGGAGTTTTGTGTTCTCCTGAGCATGAGACACAGTCTTTGGTGGGGCCTTTGTCTCCCTTGCTTTTGACCTGTAGTATGTTGCATGGCAGGGGCTGTGGATTTTGCAATGTGCTTTGTAGCGTATGTAAGCACCTGGAGCATATGATTTATAAAAGTCTGAATTAAATGGTTGCTGTGAATGCTGAGAACCAGACTTAATGGAACAAGAAGCCCTTTCCCATCCCATATGTTCTTATGCTGAGAGACTTACCCAAAACACACAGCTAGTGGACAACAGAATCAGAGTTCAGAAGTTCCTGAAGTCCAGTCCCAAAACTCCACTAAGATTTAAATGCAGACAGACAACTAGTAAGTGCTTGATGAAACATATCCTAAGTGAACATGACATGAGTCACCAAAGGATTTAAAAATCAGATGGTCTTGCTTAGCAAGGAAATGGAACTTTCTGATAATGAAAGGGACTTTGCAAGTCATGTCAGCAATAGCAAGGATGGGAAATTTGGGAACATGCTGCTCAGCTGGAGGAAAGGAGGACAGTAGGTTATCAGAGCACATCAAGAGATGTAAATCACAAGCCCAGTGGACCAAGCTAGGATGGAAAAACAACACCTAGAGCCTCAAATCTGACCGCACAAAGTAGGGACAAATTCAGACTGCTTAAATTCACTCCTCCTAGTGCTTTTATCTTCAGACATAAATATGCTCGTACAGTGCCTAGCATAAAGGGGCTCTAAACATTAAGGGTATCTTCAGGGGCTATTGCAAGGCTAAGCAGCAACAATGTAAAGAGATGATGCTATCCCAAAGGAAGTCCAGTGAAGTGCTGCTGAACTGAGCAAAAGCACGGGAGGAGCTAAATCATGGTGACAGTGAAAACCTATTCAGTTAGGAAAAGACATGTCTCTGGGAGGGATCTCAGTGGGTCATGTCAAACTACTTATGTGCATTTGATTTATGAGCTTTGACAACTGTTTGTCCATCATGCCGAGCACAAGCAGATGCTGGAGACCTGGGTATGCTCCTCACTTGAAAAAGTCAGAATGCACAATGACTAATCGTTTGGGAGCAGAGAAGCCTGCAGGAAGCATCCAGGTTTGGGAGGAAGATGGTCACTGGATGGAGTCTCAAAGCACTGAGTGGCTGTATACAAGGGAAGAAGGTGATCCAAGTCAGAAAGGCTAAGAACTTGCAAAGCTAAGGATGTATTTATATGGGAAATTTATATAAGCTAAAGTATGCATTTAAATCAGTAGTTCTACAGTTCTATATATGGACACACTTATTCCAGTGTAAGAGGGCCTTTTTAGCTCAAAACAAAAGATTTCACTCATAGCAGAATAAGAGTGCCCACATAGGACCTAAAAGGCTGATTTCACTTATGCCAGTATAGTTAAGTTATATCAGTATGACTGGTGAAACTATTCTGTAGACAACTCCTGAGTTATGAGACTTTATTCAGACAAAACAAAGCTGAAGAGGCCTAGCACAGAGTTGGATTTAGGGCCAGACCAAGGGAAGGTTGGCTCAAGGAGTTATGTTGTACCTCATTACTGTAGAATTATTGTGAAAATGTGTCAACCGTTTGGTTTATAATGAACATCCCACAGAAGATGTGAAGGGGGGTGATGGACATTTATCTCAGTTTTCTTATCATAAACCACTCAAACTTCATGGCTGTGATAAAGCCATCAGAACCCCAAATACCAGCACAGTCCCAGACCATTGCAGGTCCCATTCATTCCTCTACAACCCCTCTTCTCTCTCATCCACACGAACACTTATTGTAACAACAAGCACATATTTTACTATTCTTTCCTGTCTCTTTGATCTGATCACATCTCTGCTTGTTCTGGAATCTCTTAAGAGCTCTCCCAAATTGAAGCAAAATATAAAGCAACATCTTGCAAAATTGAACTACAGCATCAGGTCAAGCTCTTAAGCTGTTAGGAATCCATACTCTGTTCTGAATTTTACCACTACAGCCTAAATGCATAACATGGACTTAAGCTCTAGATGAAAAATCTGGACCTGGGAGTTGAACTGGCTCTGCTCGGAACAACAAGTTGTGAAATCTGGATGGATCTAGTTTTGAATCTTCAAACTCTCACCAAGTTTGGAGTTTGTTGAATCTAGCCATTAGATTCAGATGCATCTTGACTATTACATTTTCATATGTTTGCATGGATTTAAACAAAATAATACACGCTGCATACTGTGGATCAGGATTCCTCATACCTTGCCATAGAGCAGGCCACATAGAAATGATGGGCATCTTCTTTCCCAGTCTTTAGAGTGCAGATCACTTCTATTCCCATTCAGGGCGGCAGAATCTCTTTATGGTGGCTATAACGCATGCTTGCATGAGGAAGCTCACTATTAGGAGCTGCTTAATGACTTCTTAGCTTCTCTTAATGAGATTGAGCAGCTGTAAATAAAGAGGAGCCAGCAGTCTGGGACCAGCCAGCTTTCTGAGAACCACCTGCAAGTTGGGGAACGTCTGCTATACATAAATCTACCTCACAGTATCTGCTTGTATTGTTCCTCTTGTAGGGCTGCTGTGTTAATGAAATCTATCATCTTTCAAAAAAGGTACATTTCAGCCACGTCTAGATCTCAAGCTTATTGCCTGGCAGCAGTGCCTTCAAATATACTAAGTTGCTCCACGCACACTAGCTCCACAACTAGAAGACTTGTAGTCACCTTCACACTACTCTGGAGGTGAGCTAGCTGGCACTGTCACTCAGTCCTGCCCATTAGATCACGCCCAGCAAGACAAGTAATTGGATGCAGTGCTTCCAGTGAGGAATTAATGTGCATAGAGCAGTGCAGCATGTCTGAGGGTGCCACTTCCAGTACAGTAAGTGAGTTTTTGAACCAAACCTCACTAGCGATGTTTTATTAAGAAGCTTCTATGCTTGAAGTCACACACGTACCCTGTTCCATCCATCATTCTGGAACACAGGTGCTACAAGGCAGGCTCTTGTACTAACATGCCAAGTGAAACCCGTTTCCTGCCTACCTCTATCCAAATGACATGCCAGCCTTTACTGGCTTCTCTAGTTGGAAATGCCAAGCTGGCAAGACAGCTTCCAACCTAAACAAAGCAACCTTTCCTGACAAGAAATACAGCACTGAATCCCAAGACAAGAGCTCTTAGCAAGCAGAGACTCCATGAAAAACACAAAACTAACAACAGCGGCCAAGACAAGTCTCCTGTCTGCACAGAGAGGCTGAGTCATTATTTTATTAACAGGCCCACAACTACTTTAATGTGGGCTTAGGCTGCAAAAACAAAAACATACATAAAAGCATTTGGAATTACTTCATAAAATACTAAATCACAATATTAACCGACTGACCTTTGCTCTGCACAGACCTGCTAATTTTAGCAATTACCGCCAACAACTTGAACATATCAAGTGGGCAACTGTTTAACAATAATGACATCTGCTTGGAAAATCCAATTATGTCTAAACATCTTTAAATCCCCACTAGGGGATACCTGCTTTCTTTTTGCAACTGTTAGTCTCTGCCTAATAGGATTTTAAACTCACAGCCTGCTGCACGCTGCAGTGGCAGTGGCCTCCTCTCCCTGGAGTGGCAACAGCAGGGCTGCGATCACATTAAGCAGGAAGTGAGTCTCTCTTCTTGGACAGTGATGGAAGTGGTTTGATTTTTTGACAGACTAATCTGATAGACAGACGCATTAGCTGGATCCCTTCACTCCAGCATTTCCCCTACAGATTCCAATCCCCACACCACCACTTCTGATGCTACGTGTATTAAGAACAACTGACCAGCCCTAGCTTGCTCCCAAAGGGTTTCCAAATCTTTAGGGGCAGATGCTTGATCTAACAGTGGACCCTTCCAGTGGTTTTTATCCTTTGCTGGACATCTGAAGCAAGTTTGTCCTATAATAACAAATTGAATCATGAGCCCATACTGACACTTCCCATTGGCTGGCCAGTTTCAAATATTTTGATCTGTTCAGTGCCCACAGCAGGTAAGATAAGGGGTTCTTCTAATGTAGGCCTCATCTCTGCAGAGAGATAAGCTTGTGGACACCTAACATAAACTGCCTCACTTCCCATTCACACTGATCCAAGCCATCTCTCCTCCCACCCACAATCATGCAAATACCTCAGCTACAATAGCCAGGAAATCACTTTTGGGTATTTAACTGTCTTTAATGTGATGAACATGTTATTCTTTCTGGAATTCTTTCTGAAGTTTCAATCAACATTTTGCTGTTAGCTTCACCTCCACATCCCAATTGCTCTGTTCCCCCCCCCACCTTCTGTTCCCTAGCCACTTTGTTCCCTCTCCCCTGAGAAGGGCAAGGAGAAAGGTACCACTGTTTACTCCTGGCTCCTTTATGTAGCAGCAAGAAGACAGGTAGGGTACCTCCTCTTCCACATTTCAGCTACATTTCCAGGTGCTTCATCTCTTCATTGTAAAGATGCCTCAAGGAGGAAGAGCAAGCCTTGCAAGTTCAGCCAACAGCTTATGAACCTCCCCAGACATGGCCTAGTACATAGCCTCCTAGACTCTTTACAGATAACTGTAATGGTAAGTACCCTGTTTAGATCCTATTTATATTGCTGCAAATCACTGAGCTCAAACAAGTAACATCATAACATCACAGTAAACCAAGCACTCACCGGTTGGTCTTGAACAAACTGCACTAAACAGACCACCAAAACTTGACCATATTCAATACTAGGACCCACATAATCCCAGGCTCACCAAACCATTCACAATGGCAGATAATGAAGCTGGTAACAATTCATTGAAGAAGAATAAAACAGCAGGCCTGAGGAACATCTGGAAGGAACAAGCAAAAACACTTCAGATCAAAAACCTGGGACCAGTTACTTCATTTATATAACTTCTCTGTGGCTATTCATGACATTCCAAAGCTGTGGTGACAAATCTGAATAACAGCATTCCTCAAACTGCATAAAAATCCAGTGGAAACCAAGAGTTTCTGATCTGTCTTCTCTATTGCCATGTCTACAAGTGTTTGGAAAGGATACTAACCTGCATCACACTACATGTCAACAAGATGTTGATCCCAGAGCAAGCTGGATTCTATTCAGAGAAATCATACACAAACCAGCTGCTCAATTTTACCCAATATATTGAAGATGGTTTTGAAAAAAGTCATGGGAGCTGAATTTTTAGGCCTATTGGCAGTATATGATACAATCCATCATCAAAGGCCATTGAACAAATTGCTGCAGATGACTCAAGATTTGCATTTCACTGAGCTCATTCAAATTCTCTTTGTAGAACAGGATAGAAAGCAAAGTCACTGGTGCTGACAAAGAATGACCTTTCACAAGGCAGTACGTTGGCCCGTTACTGGTTATAATATACCACTGATCAGTCCGCATCACCTGGGTGTCAGAGACCAAGATAACAGTTTCATTTTTGTAGACAACTTCAGCGTAAGAGCTCAAAGCAAGGACCTTTGCCAAGTCAAAATAATCCAGATAGCCACCTTAATGCTACTGATGTACTCTGAAAAAAAGCAGCTATGAGACAACTGGACTAAGCCTCAGGTATTTGAGCTCCACTTGAGAAACATAGATGTGAAGGGAGAATTCAGTGTCACATTTCTAAATATTAGCAGAAGACCACCCCACTGCTCAAATCCTGTTTACCTTGAGTATGACTTTCAAGCAATACTTGACTTACAAGACACATCTCACGAAAGCCAAGGTGATTGCGAGTTCACAAGGTACCTCACCTAGAAATTGGCCAACCTCAAGTGGAGAGGGAATGCCTCTCAGGCCAACCACACTGGCATTTTGTTATTCTGCAGTGGAGCATGTGAGGTCACTATGGAACAGGTCAATGAATGCAGAAAGGACTGACACAGTGCTGAAAGAATGCTGCAGAAGCATCACTGACTGCCTCTAACCAACCAGCGTTGGCAGCCTTTATCTATTGACTGGTAGTGCAACTCCAGATACTAGAAGGACAATGGTAAATTGTATACACAGTACATGCAGACCATGGATTCAAGGCATCAGTTCTACCATTATATGCCTGCTGACAGGTGACTTAAGTCTCTTCAGAGCTATATTACCATAACTGAACCTCTCAGCTCACCTCTGAAATGTTTGTGGCTGGAACTGTGGTACACTCAACTGCAAACAACATCAGTAGCTGCTAAGATGGACCAGTGGAAATCCCCCCACGAGGGACAGAACTGTGGGCAGTCTGGCAATGCATGAACGACCTTTGCACGGGTGTCACTTGCTCTACACTTAAGAAATTGATTGATCAAGGTCCAAAACACAAATGGCATCAGTGGCAAAGCAGATGTACCTCACCTGCTTCAGTGTCACCTGTTGGAAGAGGTGCATGCAGCTGATCAGTTTAACCATTTCGTGATTGCAAGGGCTTTGTGTCTGCAAATAGTCATCACTGGTCTGATTATGTTGGTATAATGGACACACAAGATGAATGAACAAACCTGAGCACAGGGAAGATGCATTGCCATAAATAGCATCAGAATCATTGCCAAGGTTCTTGTTCCTCATTACCTGGCATCTCTTTGCTGTTGGAGTGTATCAGACGTTTCTGAGTCAAGAAAGACATTCTGCTCTCAGCCTCGTTCTTTCCAATGAGGCTTGCATAATCACGGATCTGGAACATTAGAATCTGTTGGCACAGAAGTGATTGTAACATCACAATACATGTTCCTAGCCAATCCCAACACCTGAGAACAGTTTCAGTTTTCATGGCTTTGTCCTGTGATGTGCAGGAAATTAAATAAAATCCTGATGCTATTTTGGGCTTGGTGACATGTCAATGTGCCGTCAATCCATGACAACGTAAATATTGTGACATGATGTCACGATGCATTTATTTTGCATGGCTGAATAATATGCATAGATTATAAACCACAGATTCCACATTCTTACTAATGGAATGCCTCTGTACAAGTACAAATAGATGAGCTATAAAAACAGGACACAGGAGCTGTCAGAGGACACAAGGTTGGACATCATGGAACAGGATGGAAGAACAAATACAAAGCATATTTTTGAGAAGAGGAATACTTTATGTTTATAGGGAAATGGTGGCTGTAGGCGGGGAGGAGGGACAGTGCTATGTCCAGGCATAAATGACAACATGAACAAAAGTGTGAAGATGATTGAAGGAATAATCAAAAGAGAAACTTTGCCAGGTGATTCACAAAAGGTAGCAGATGCATGCTGTGGTGCCTCACAGGTAATGAGGGAATAGGTACCAGCAACTGGAAGGGATAGACAGGAAGTTGCAAGAGTCTCCTGTATAAGGGATACGAGTGGCTCTCGTGATCAACATACTCATTGCCAGGGTGAATCCCCTGGCAGGTGTTGTAGTCCTCCCTGAGGCTCTTGCAGACAAGAGGTAGCAGAGGAGTCCTGCACTCCTAGGGGCACCATCTTTTGCACAACTGTTAAGCCACAGTCTCAGTTCAGTGGAAGGTGAAGAAGCTATGGTACCATATAAAGGAGAGAGAGACTCTCAACAATATGTGTTCTGTCATCTCCAGCTGCATGTGAGCTAGTGGTCCATGCTGATGTGCTGCCCTACAGGGTCCCTGGCAAAATGTAACTGGCATAACTTAAATAAGCTCTTGCAACCGGAGCTTAGGCCTAGTCATTTCTGGCAGCAGTCTATTGTATTCAGTGGAGTGACATCAGGTATTACCCTGATCTGTTATTTTCCTAGCTTGGTCCACTGCTGCAAAAGACACCATGCAAGAGCCCAGCTATAATTTTCTAACCCCTACATAGAGAATACTAGAACTAAAGGGCAGTGTGGTGGCTGGGGCACTGCCTTCTGACATTCCTCTCCCCATGACATTGCTGGATCATTAATCATTTGCCCAGTTCAGTGCTCATTTTAAAATCTCCTTTTTTCCTCTAACCATGATATGCAGCCCTGTTTACCCCATGTTCCTCTCCAGATAGAACAAGGCACCAGAACTTGGTAAGGTTGAGTGCCAATTCTTTCCTGTTTCAAGCGTCTGCTCTCCTTTCTTCGACTGGACCACAGTCCAGCCCCATCCCATCCCATCCCATGCCTGGCAGGGCCTTCACTTCCCCTTTTCCCCAAGCTCAGTGTTATCTGGCATCAACAGAGCAGCTTCCCTGATTTCTCATGGCCTTTCTCTCCCTTCTCCTCCCTGGCTCAGATGTACGTTATAGCATTATGAGCTCCCCAGCTTTCCTATCTCTTACTATATCTGCTTCTCACCTCAAATCTATCCTGCAGCCCCCTGAAGTTTTTTTCTTTCTTCTTGCTTAGCCCAACAGAAATTCTCTGGTATCTTTCCATCCTAGCTTGGATACTGGTTTCATTTAAAAAAAAAACTACCTGAAGAACTCCCCACCGTGAACCTGGCATCCTCCTGCTGTGGAAAGGAAAAGGCATTTCTCTAGCCCACACCCTCTTCCATGCAGCATCTTAAATACTCAGAGCTCCTAGAAGAAATGTTTCGCAAAGACCTTGCTGAAGACTGAGTTGGTCAGGCTACTTCTTAAGCTGGGAGGCTGTGGTTCCACATGTCCCAGCATGGAGTGCTCCAGGCCCATGCCAAGAGAAACCTCAACAGCATTTAAGCAGCAGCAGGATGAGGCCCAGCAGCACCAGGTGACTCAGCAGTGAATGACATCAGCGCCATGGAAGACAAATAGGCCGACATGGTAGAAGTGAGGAGCCCATGTGTGGTGATAACATTTTTTTAATCTTATTTTTTATTTTATTATTCTCTCTCTCGTGGTTTCTCCAGCTCCCAGAACGAACAGGGGTTTTTATTGCCAGGGTTAAAAAACACGAATTTGCATTACATCCTGGCTCCCGCTGTAATACTTCAGTCTTGTTTCTTTCTCGTCCCCTCTCCAGAACAACTGATGCTATCACAGCCTGATTTAATTTCAAAGACGGATTGTGATTTGGCAGTCGAGGGAAAAAAAAAAAGCCAAGCTAATCAAAAGTCACCATCTGCTGCGTTGCCATGGGGATATTCCTCCCCAATAAATGTGCTCTTTGCCAAAATCACAGATAACAGCACTATAAAGGGTGGGAGGTGGGGGGAAAATCAAAGAAAGAAGTTCCAACGCTAGGGGGGGAACGAAAGAGAGAGACGAGGGAGAAAGAAGAGACAGAGAAGAAGTGGGAGAGAAAGAGACAAGGGACCACTGAGGAGGAAGTGAAAAATGATAAACGGACAAACTACTGAGAAGGAAGAAGTAGCAAGAGGGACAGGCAGGCAGCCGGCTGATGGAGGGAGACAGACAGAAAGACAACTGGGGAGGAGAAAAGAAGAGAGACCTCTAAGTGCTTTGCTGCGTAAGACACAAAATCAAAACAAGCAGAGATAAGATAATTGCCCTCAAAGACTGGGTTCTGGTGATTAGGAGAAAACTGAAGCTTCAGTGAAAATTCCCAGAGATGACGGTTTCAGCTGAAGAAGGCATCTCAGCACTGTTTGAATCATAAAGCAAAAATCCCCTTGATGTGACAAACAGCAATGCACCAGAAAGATTGGGCTTCTGTTCCCTTATCTAGAACACAGAGTACTCCAGCATCCTGCAGTCACAGTCCCAAACAATGTAATAGCACCATGCTAAGGTGCATCATTTTGCTATGCTGCAGAGTAGCTCAGGGCTGCCTTTTAAAAATACAAATCCCCTTGAAGTGAAGGTCTTCAAAACAACTTGGCAAAAGGTGCCAGAGCCAGAGGCCTTGGTCTCCCCATCTTTCTTTTCTAATATTAATATTTGACAAGCCCTTGGGATATAGACTATAAATAGTAATAAACTTGCTAAATACAGAAAATAGCAGTTACTGTATCCAGAGGGTACCAGTTCCATCTCCCAGTTTGGTAGTTGCTGTGGTGTATCTAAAGCTTCAGTATGGTGAATAAGCCAACTACTACCTAGAGCCAAGATGCCACCACACCTGAAAAGGGATAAAAGAAGTAAGATTTGAGATCACAATGTGCTGACTATCCCTAAGCATGCTGGAAAGGTGCATATGTGTTTCAGATATTCCTATCAGCCCCCAGGAACTCATAGAGATATGAAAGTAATTTTGAATACAGCTGGATGAATACAGCAGGAACACAATTAGCCCTTTTCTATCTGAGAAAGAAATTGGGTTATGGATCAGTTTTAATGAATTTGTTGCTCAAGATTCTTCCATGCCTGTTGTGTGAGCTTGTTTAGCAGTTCAGAATCCCTGTTATTTTGATCAAAGACACAAATCTTATGGCTTTACCCCTGTTTCCTGAAAGGATGAGCACAGCCCAATGTTGTCAACCCCAAACATTCAAAAATTAAAAGTCCCCCACACCCTGCACCACGAAAACCCTCCAAAGAGATCACTGTAACTAGCACAAGACTTAAAAACAAATACCTTTGGAGGTTTTTCTATGCCTTATACTTACTTTTGGGTCATCTAGGAGTGCCTAGGGCCACAATTTCAAGCTTTCCTCTGCACCCATAAAGACAAATATTTGAAAAAACAAAAGCTAAAATTCTCTTCCAATCATACGATTCATGGATCTGGAGTTTAAAAACAAAAATGACCTATCTTGAGACTTGCAAGAACTGAACACCGGTCAAGCTTAGAGGTCGGTAGGAATGCTGGATATTATGAATTTGAAATACTCTTCTGGGAAATATTCTTCATTAAGCAAAAACTTAGTTCACTAGACAAAGTTGAAGTGAATTATTTTATAAACTCAGTGGAGGTTACAGCTACCAGGAGGGAAAGCCACGAAAAGTCCCAACTCATCAGAACCAAATTCAGAATAGGCATTGGGCAAAAAAAGAAAAACAGAAAAACACCTTTTATGTTACAACTATGATACATTCCTGCATCTAGGTTTCCCCAGCCTAGACAAGATACCAACAAACAGGGTAACGGCACATTCAGTATCCCAGCACAGCTTGCAATTTATGTAACAGCTAAGACAATTGAGAAGGCAAGGGTAAGGTTTCTCTGGGTCATGGTGCCCTCCTTTGCCTGGATGGATTCAGTTTACATACCATACAGACTTCACTACAGTCCACTCATCCTCAGACAGTCAGAAGCATTAACAAGTTTGACAAAAAGCTGTGTTGGCCTTTAAAATGACTATTGTATTTACAATAAAGGTAATCTTTCAAGACAGGATTGTGTCAGTGAAATGCTGGGATTCTGCCCCCTCTTTCTCTCCAAAGGCAACCCCCTAGTTCATTCACCTTCTCTCTACATTGCTTTTCTGGGATACATCCATTGAACTAGGGTGCTGTTGCAGGCCAAATTACTCCAAGGTGATCTGGAAGTAAGTGCTAAGCTACAGGTCATTCTGTAAGAGATACAGCCATTGTACTTCGTGACCAGGAAATGGAAGTGATCTCAAGGAGATACATCTCTCAGATGAGCTGGATAGGATGTGATTTTGGGTGTCTCTCCTATGAACCTGCTGTTATCTCCTGCTTTGCTAGAAGAGTAGGGGAGCTGCATAAGGGTGGTGCACCAGGCAAGTGCTCTACGGGTAGCCTCTTGGAAGATTTCTCTAGCATTCAAAACCACAGAGATATAGTCTCCCAGGCCACAGAGATGGGGTTAGGAGAGTGGGTGATGTGATGACTTTAAGTACTCTGGCAGCAGCTATGTCTCCACAGCCAAGCACAGGTGGGGAAGCATGCACTAGACAGGGGTTTCTGTGGTCAGAGGGCAGATTGTCAGAACTGGTAGAAAGAGAGGGACAGAGCGAGGAAGCCAGAGATTTGAGAAGCAGTTGGGAACCAGGGAACAATATGAACACTCAAGATGGAAAATGAAACCCAATTAGCTAGAGACACATGGAAACAGGACACATTTAAGGAGAACTGCACAGAATGGAACATGGAGGGAAATTTTGAGAGAGAACAAGATAAAGAGGGAAGTTTTGTGTCAATAAAGAAATATATATTGACAAAATATGCAAATTGGGGCATGACAACATTGGCGTGTATTCTTAAGATTCCTGGCCCTATTATGTTAGCAGGGAGGGTGTGATATTCAGATAAGAAAGGG
Source organism: Gavialis gangeticus (assembly GCF_001723915.1). NCBI lineage: Eukaryota > Metazoa > Chordata > Crocodylia > Gavialidae > Gavialis > Gavialis gangeticus. Next base: position 24,142,199 of record NW_017728997.1, on the reverse strand, counting down.
GACTGGACCCAAGGAGAGAACTAAAATGGTGTGCATGAAGGCAAGCAGCCTAAGAAATGCTGAAAATCATGCAGGGAAGTAGACTGTTTGTCAGTGGGCAGGCCAACAGCAGCATACAAATGGCATGTCATGGGAACAGGAGGTGCAAGATAAGTGCTAGGGATGGATCACAGGATGACAAGCCAGAGGAGCCTCCAACATGACAACAGAAGATAGCACTGAGATCTGGAACCCACAAACCAGTAGTAAATAGCTCCCCAAAGAAGGGGTCTTGGTCTGAGGAGCCTACAGGGCACCGCTGTTGGATAAACCATATAGGTTGATTTAATAGATTTCATAGACATTAGGGCTGGAAGGGACCTCAGAAGATCATCGAGTCCAGCTCCCTGCCCCAAAGGGAGGAAGTCAGCTAGGGTCAAAGGATCCCAGCAAGATAAGCGTCCAAATGCTTCTTAAAGGAGTCCAGAGTAGGTGCTTGCAGCACCTCTGGAGAGAGTCTATTCCAGACCTTGGGGACTCAGACAGTAAAGAAGTTTTTCATTATGTCCAGCCTAAAACAGTTTTGGAGGAGTTTGTGACCATCGGACCTTGTCAGCCCTTGGGGCGCTCTGGTGAACAGATGTTCCTCCAGATCCTGATGCACACCCCTGATGTACTTATGGGCTGCCACCAGGTCACCCGTGAGCTTGTACTTTTCCAGGCTGAAGAGTCCCATGGCTCTCAGCCTCCCTTCATAGGGCCTATTCTCTTGTCCTCTGATCATGCACGTGGCTCTCCTCTGGACTCTCTCAAGCTTCTCAACATCCTTCTTGAATTGTGGAGTCCAGAATTGGATGCAGTACTCCAGCTGCAGCCTCACCAAGGCCGAGTACAGCATTAGGATGACATCCTGAGATTTACTTGAGAAGCATCTATGGATGCAAGCCAGAGTTTGGTTTGCTTTACCAGCTGCGACATCGCATTCATGGCTTATGTACATCCTGTGGTCAATCATGACCCCCAAGTCTCTTTCGGCCATGGTGCTAGCGAGCATAGCACTGCCAAGCCTATAAGCATGCTGAGGGTTTTTTCCCCAAGGTGGAGTACCTTGCATTTGTCGGTATTGAATGTCATCAGGTTTGTATCCACCCACTTTTTAAGCCTATCCAAGTCAGCCTGGATAACCAGCCTATCCTCAGGTGTGGATGCTTTACCCTGGAGTTAACGTCATTGGCAAACCTGGCCAGTCCAATTCTGACACCAGTATCCACATCATTGATGAAGACGTTAAAGAGAACAGGTCCAAGGATGGAGCCTTGTGGGACACCACTGGTCACAAAGCACCATGATGATTCACTTCCATCAACCACTACTCTTTGGGTCCAGCCTCAGAGCCAATTCCCCAGCCATCGGTTGTGATGTAGCCAAGGCTACAGTTGGCCAATTTTTCCATGAGGAGATCATGGGACACCAGATCAAAGGCTTTTTTAAAGTCCAGATATATGATGTCAATCTCTTCTCCCTTGTCCAGGTTGAGTTCTGAACTACTTGTTCTGTATTGTAGAAAGGTATTTAAGTCATTGCACATATGATATTTGCACATTTTTTCTTGATACCAGAAAACCTAGAAATGTGTGAGTATTTAAATGGCTTGTGTTTGGACTTCCCCCTGTGTTCATAGTACAAAGAGCACCTGACCCAACATACTGCAAGAAGATTGACACAGTGGCGACATATAGGGGGTGCACAGGGGTGCACGTGCACCCCCTGAGAACGTCGGTGCACCCCCTGACTGGCCGCACTCGCCACTTAGGCAATGGGCAGGGGGTCAGGTGGGAGTGCTGGTGCCCCACCCTGCAAGCACCAGCTGATCGCTGCAGCCACTCCCACAAGTGGCTGCAGTGATCGGCCGCAGCGATCGGCCGTCGTGGGATTGGCCGCAGAGGGACCCCCCTACCCACCTGGTCAGCAGGACTGGTTACACTAAGGCGGCACCAGTCACTCATGATTGGTGTACATCATTACTTACAGTGCTGCCTAGGAACTGGGTAGTTTTTACATCTACAGGATTTGGCCCATCTTCTGTTGTCTCATTCTCATCTTTGCATTTCTGGGATCAAGGAAATGACATGAGATCTAGTGTTTTCAAGTTTCCCATAGGACAACAGCAATGGGGAGAGAAGACCAGCTGTCCCATGTTCTAGGCTTGTAAGAATTCAAATATTCTCAGGGTTTGACATTATTCAGACTGATATGAAATGGCTTATATCAGCTCTGATTGAGTTGCTCTGGAACCCAAAAGCAGGTGTGTCGAATTTAGTTTTGAACAAAATTTCCCATTTGACATCTCATTAACAACATCCTGGTGGCCTCAAAACAGCCTGCCGTGCTATCACTTGTCTGCACAATTTTTTTTTTTATGAGTGTAAAACTGGGTGCTGAGTTAGGAATCTCAGAAACAGCTTCCTTCCAACCCAGCTCAGCAGTTTCCCAAGAAGCAAGTCCTAGGAGCAACCATGCCAGTTGGAAGTTCCCAAATAGCATTTATTCTATTTTGTTTTCAGTAAGAAGAATGATGTTAGTTGTACACATTTGGTTTCTAGGAAATCAGAGTTATTGAGGTTTGCTGTCACTGTCCACAAGGCTCTGCTTTTTTTCCCCCCTCTCCAACCACAGAGCTACCCAATTATCTGTTCACAATTCTGTGAAGTGCAATTCACCAGATACTTTCTAGCATAAGTAGTAGTATAGTTGGAATTACTACCAGAGGGCAATCAAGATGCTAAATATAGAGACCTACTCAAGTTGTGATTCTGTGGAAATTGTTAAATAGGGCATTGTCCCTGAAAGCGGGAGTTATCCACAAAATCTGTGGGGGAAAAACATTACTTAAAAAAAAAATGCTGGCTCCCCAGTGGTAGCCATTAGTTCTCATACAATCATAGAAAATGAATCACAGAAAATTAGGGTTGGAAGGGACCATGGCCACTGAGGCCCAGTGACACAGGCCGGGTGGGAAAGGGGGTAGGAAGATGCCAGCATGAACAGGAGCTGTGAAGACAGCTGCCCCCACCCCTCACCACTGATTGGCTGAGACTTCCTATCATGTGGCTCCGCCCCTTTCCAAGCAGTTGTGAGGGGTGAGGCTGCATGACAAACAGCCTTCTCAGACAATCGGCAGCAAGCGGGGGGGGGGGGGGTTTAGGAGGGAAAGCCCTTTTACC
>NW_017728997.1:24131305-24138816 GCF_001723915.1 Gavialis gangeticus | reverse complement strand
GGGGGGGGGGGGGGATATATGATGGACAGCCCTCTTAACCAATCAGTGGTGAGGGGCAGGGCCACCTGGGCCCCTTAGTCAATCAGCAGCACGGGGGGAGGAAGGGGTGCCACGGTAAGCCTGTGAAAATGGTGGCGGGTCCTGTGATGTGCCCATAAAATGGGCCATCTGCCACCTTGATTTGGGTAGGTCTCAAGTTGTAGGCAACATAGCGATTTGCTCCAAGGGATTGAGGCGGCAGAGAGGCAAGAGCAGTCCCATACAGGTGCCTGTCAGAGTGGTACGTTCATCCTTGTACTCCCCCAAGTGCTTGAATTTAGCACTGTTGCAAGAGGAAAGACCATGGCCGGAAAGTCCTCCACATCAGGCAGGGTAACGGGGCAGGGGGCACAGAGAGGCCTGATATGATGGTGCTAATAGTGCTGGAAAGATGGGTTGATACAAAGGGGTCTGCGGTTGCTACTACATTCAGCTCAACCTACTGCATGCTCAAGCACCAACAGGAGTTGTGAGGACCAGCTCTGGTAGGAAGAGGAGAGAGCTGGGTTAACCATTAGCTCTCCCCCCTGGCTTCCAACAGGGTCCTGGGTTTTAGGCTGAGACACGGGGAGGAGAACTGATAAGGCAGAGGCGGGACTAGAAGCCAGATTGCCAGCTTCCCAGTCCCATGACCACTGGATAGTGCTCTTTCACCAGGCACAATTTCCTTTCTCTCCTTCCTCTTCTCACCTGTTGGATTTTCAGTGCATGCTACAAAAACACAAGAGGGAGGGGGATGGAGGCAGAAGAGGGGCAAAAATGGGGAAGCAATGAATATTTGTTAAAAATAATAAGAGAGAAAGCCTTTCTTTCCCTCAACAAAACCTTTCCCCATTCAGCCAGCTTCTCACTACTACTACTTTTTTTCCAATTAAACAGCAAATTATACTTATCAAAGAAAAGAAGGTAAAGAGAAATCTGAAAGGCTGTGAAAAACCTTTAATTATTAGTATAGTGGCATGAAAAGCTGTTGAGCCCCTTAGAAACGTACATGGCCAATTATCAAAATATATAAGAGATGCAGAAAGAAAGGTTTGTCTAATAAGTATGAATCGCGGGGCCATTTAGAACATCAGTGTTAAAGCATTAGAGTTAAATGGGAAAGTAAAAAGGGGCTGATGGTTTTAACTATTTCACAGGAGGACAAGAGGTTGATACTGATAAGACAAGCAGTATAGTGAAGTTAATTATCTGCGGCCCGTGGTGCACAAAGCTGTTTGAGCTGGTGATTAATAGAGATAAACCATTCAAACTCCACATTTCTAAGGTGAATGAAGATGGCAGAGAGACTACAGCTGCAGCATACTAACTAATCCGACGGAAACAGGCCCTGCTCCTTCGGAGAGCGTCAGCTGAATTTATCGCATCCAATCTGCTCCCCTCCTCCAAGACCCATGGCAAGATTTAGGAAGCAAGGAGAAGACAGACTGAACTTTCCCAACATCATTGGGGGCTGGCTCAGTTCATACCTGTCAGACGAAAAAATAATGTGAATTGCCCACTCCGTAAATGAATTAAAAAATGGTCCCATGTTATTTCTTTTCCAGGCAATAAGGCAAAATGGCTGATATTATACATGCTTGTTATAACATGCTGATTAGCATGCACATGCACCACTGGCCCCTCTCGGATGAAATCAACTGGGTGTCACAGGCCCAATGCTGCTAACAGCAAATAGAGTCCTTTTTACTCAAATGGCAGGGAGCTGGGTTTGTAGAGTAGGAAGATCCATATGTTTTTTCTGCCGTGGCTGTGAAGTTTCTACAGCATGCAGGAAAATGCAACATGCTAGAGGCCACAGCTTTGCTACCTATTCTGTATAAATATGCTGTACCATATATACATATTATATATATGTAAATACTAGTGTTGGCCATCTTGTAAGTAGCTAGGAAGAGAAAGAGTAGTGGGGTGGGTGAAGAGTTTGAATTCCTCAGACATAGGTTTTCTTTTAAAGCCAAAGGGAGCCCACGTGAAGAATGGAACTGAAGTAAAGTGTCTAGTGGTTTAACTGTGAGGTTTGGAATCAGGAAGCAGAGATGTGAATACAGACAAGACTGATTCAGCCCTTCATCTTTCTGAGGTAGATAAATTGGGCACCGTGAGGTTTAGCATGTTTAGGTCTGGCAGATAAGACTTTAAAAATTGAGGGCCTGCATGGACAATCCAGATAGATAGATAGACCTTGATCTCACAAGGTTCCCAGCCAGATCTCCAGATCAAAGCGATTCAGATTTGTCCTAACAACAGTTGGTAGCTCAGAACTCTGGAACTTCAGTTCAGATACTTCTCCAAATCTCTCGAGCCTGCAACATTTCTCATAAGCTTTGTGGTACTTCCTGCTTCTGGATGGCCCAGAAATATTGCAGAGACCAGTCTTCCCCTTGTGATATTTTTGGCCTTGTTTCTAGGCCCTGCTGGAAAAATGAAGTTCAGAGACAGCAACAACAAATAATACAAGTGAGAATAGGAATTGTCTCTCCTGTTTTGAGTTTCAGAAAATATTGACCATACTTATTTGCATACCATGCACACCTTTTTCTCTAAAATCAGTGCTTCAAAGTTGGGGGGTGTGTCTAAAGCAGGGGCATTGCTTTCCATGCCAGATTTGAAGCACAGGGACACTGTAATGGCTGCCAGGGCTCTGCTCGTGATCTTGGCAGCAGAGAAGGAGGGTAGAGAGCACTCTGCAGTATCAGTTAGACATAACCCTTTCACAGCTGCTGCTGAAACGGCAGGTTTAGGCTGAGCAGTCCGAAGGTGTTTCAGATTCAGCAATCATTTTGATGGGGTTAAAGCTTGACCTATTGCCTGGAGCAGCCATTGAACTGGTTGAAGACAAGTGGTCAGCTTTAGCCCCGATTCTGGAAAAACCTTTTTCTCCCCCCTCATTCGGCCTTCCCAAAACAAAGTGTGTGTTTTATTCAGGGCCGTGTAGTATGCAAGAAATTGTGGCAGCATTGTGGTTTCTTGTTCATTTTGAATACTAAGACTGTAGTCAGTTGTTATTCTCCCCAAACTGTTTTGTTCATCCCCGATACCTACAAAGGCACTGGAACTTCTGCATTTGCACACAAGAGTTTCCTATATTTTTGGCCAAACTAATTTAAATATTTTTTAGCTGTATCCAGGCCAACCCATTGCATCTCCAAGTTTTAGTCCATTGAGGATTCATTCATGCCTGGGGGACAAACTATTGTAAATGGGGATCCCTGAAGGACACACTAACAGATTGTGACTTTAAAAGTGCTTGTTTGAGATGGTTCTGTATTTTTTGTAAGCCAGTGGAGTTTGTTGGTGAGCTCTGAGTGGGCATCTTCATCCTCTGCCAAGTCCAGGATCTTTTTTGGAATCCTCCCAAACCTTGGAGATTTGGATAAAATAACATGGATCTAAACTGTACTTGGTTTTCAGCATGTAGATCCCAGGCACTTGTTACCACAGTATGGAAGCAGGACACAGGGAAGAACAGCTCTCTCCCCCTCCCCACATCCACCACATGAACGAGATTCTGTTTTGGCTGGCATATCGCATCATGCCACGGGGAAAGGAAAAACTAGCAGTTGCAACCAGCTCTCAAATCTGTCCAGGACAACATGCACACTTCCGCACACGTAAATATCTCTCAACCAGAGGAGATTCTGACTGAGGTATGAATGCAGGCCCATTCTCAACTATAGCATCCCAAGACATCAGCAAAGTTTTCCCAAAGGATTCTATAGTGAGCATCAGTCCTTGCAATTAAGCTCCCTCCTTGGAAATTACAAGCCCCTTCCTTCACTTAGCTCATCTCCATCAGTGTCAAGTTTCAGTTGTTGCCAAACAAATGGGTTTAAGTAGCCTGATGCAAGATGGTGGGAGAGCAGTTAAAAGAGGCTAATGGTCTGGAAGTTATTTGTCTCTGGTTAATTCATACTGTTGGATGTCTATTATGTACCTGAGCAAGGTCAGGGGTGGGCCTGTTCCTAACCTTACAAACTGGATTGGTTCATCCATCTGAGAGGAATATGAGAGCAGCACAGAACTGAGCCCATGCAAACAATGCTTACTACATCATGTGTTTCCAACACTACTATAAACAGATTCCAAACACTTGTTTTAAGGTACAAGAACCACTTTTTGATGCAGGAGGTAAATCAGAAGTGCATCAATTGTCAGTGGACCCAAGGGCAATCATTGATGGTTGCCCCCAAAAACATTCACTGAAGGCTCATGTTAAGATTAGCATTTGGGGGCATGTCTTCCAGGGTTCAAATTACACTCCGACTCTTGGGGCGGTGGCACTCCGAATTACACTTTGACTCGCTGTCTGCAGTGGTGGCAGCCGGAAAGCCACAACCTGAGCTGCTTAGAAAGGTGTGGGGCAGGCTGGGGGCTCTCATCTCTTATGGGGGGGGCTCATCTCCTATGGGAGGCTTATGGGGGGGACTAAGCCCCCCGCCAAGCCCCCTCATATTTCAAACCCTGTGTCTTCACTACACAGTTAACTTAGGTTCCTACTTGAGTGTTTCCCTAGTGCCCTTCTCACCTCAGTTTAGTGGTGAACCCAAGCTGGGATGTGAGTTTGAACTGGGATTTGAGTTAGAACTAGAGGGCTGCATTCACTTGGGGTAGTAATCTGGTCCCTTTGCAGAGAGGATGCAGGCTGCCACCCATGTAAGAGCTGAGAGCCTCCCCACAGTTCCTTCTCCATGCTCAGAAGGACATACAAGCACTTCCACAATTTACTGGGAAGATAGAAGAGTGGCACAGCTTACTGCAGAACAAAGACCTATGAGAAATACTGCCAGAGGTCCTACACACACATGTGCAGCCAGTGAGGACATGGACTCTGAAGCATGGTTCATCGCATCCATGCTAAGCCAACTCCAAGCTTGCACAGAGTTTGTTGTTCAGCAAAAATATTCCATAAAAGTTTCTGAGGCACTGGACTGGAAGACTCAAGAGGAGAGAAAAATCTCTCATGACTTCTTGGGTACCTACTGCTTTCAAATGGCAAAGCTCAGGCTTCTCTGAAACTTTTCTGCATCACACATCTTGTCATTATTATGTCTCTAACCAAACAGTTGAAGAGCTACCATTTATCAGGCTGGGCCAAATTCATTGCAGATCTAATTCCCCAGAAGGCTCGTGTAGCTTAGGGAAATTTGAACTTGTGTAAATTTACCTAAGCTGTATAAGCCAAGAGACTGCACTGGATTCATTTACAACTGGTCAAATAATTTATAGCAAATAATTTTATCCAATGAATTTTGCTTCTCTCTCTGCAAATTGCAGCTGAGAAGTATTTGTTATTTTCTGTAGCTAATTCTGCCATGTGTATATTGCTCATTGGAATATCTGGAAATTGAAATTGAAACTACTTTGATTAAACATATGCATTTCTATTTCCTTAATTGGGCGATCATAATTTTTAAGATAAGATACATTTACAACAGTTCAGAATGCAATCCCCATCACTGTTCTTTCAGATTAACATGCAAAAGGGTATAAGCACAAGAAAAGCAAATTCTCTCTCTTTTTAAATATCACTGCAGTTTAGGTGATTGTTTTATTAACTATTACATCTTTTCTTTTCATAAATTTAAATTACAGAAGGAAAAAAGTAAGAGAACTCACCTAAAACACTGAGCAGTCAAGCAGCAAAAGTGGAAAAACAGTTTAGACAAGACAACTAAATATAATAGATAAACACGTTAAAAAGTGCAGAAATTTCAACAGTTTGGTTAAACAAGAGAATCTGCCCCCTCTCTGAAGTTTATTAATTCACCTTTGGGAGTCCTACAGTTGTGACAAGACATCACATATCCCTGTCTTCTTATCTTAGGAGATCCTGAAAAAGAATTTATAATTCCTGAAAATTAGTTTAAATTTCCTGGAGAGTTTTCTTCTCTAGTAGAAAAACAAGAATTTTCTTTCTTAAAAAAACCCAACTTATTTGCTGTCATTTCTCTATATGCACAACATCTATTTAAGAGATCATTGCAAGTAGCATTAGAAATATGTGCATAATTATGAAGGAAATTCACCTCTGGTGTAGCAAATCAGCTTAAGACACCCCCAACCCCCTACTCGCAAAGGGAGAGAGCTACACAACTGAATGGCTGCATAGAATTGCAGAGTCTCCAGGGAACTGGTTTTCACAGTCTGTAGAAGGCTGGATCAGAATGCCTCCTGGTGGGTCGGTTCTGTCTAGAGATCACTGATCCACATATACGTGGATCAGCCTGTGCATAAGGTGGTTGGGGCTGATAGGCCAGCTGTTCCCACCCATTGAGCACAGACCACATTATCACTGGACAAAATAACATGGATTATAACATCTGAGGCACATTCACTTGCTCCTCTACCAATGTCATATATCACATATATTACAGTGCCCCACTGCTGCCTACATTGAGCAGACAGGGCAATGCCTATGTGAAAGAATGAAAGTATACCAGGGATAGGCAATTATTTTGTGCGGAGGATCGCTTACTGAGTTTTGGCAAGCCATCGAGAGCTGCATGGCAGGCAGCCAGGGGCAGATAAATGTTAATTTTCTAAATTTTTTAGGAGTCCCGCAGGCTGAATGGAATGGCCTGGTGGGCCACATCTGGTCCACGGGCCACATTCTGCCCACCCCTGATGTACAACCATTTGACATCAATTCCAGTACAACACAGTCTATGACAAAACACCTTAAGCTCCCTGGACCTTCCACTGCTGACCTCAAAGTAGCTGGTCTTGGACAACGAAACTTTAAAAACCTACTTGAACAAGAAATAGAGGAACAAGAAATCTTCCACAGACTAAATTGTCTTAAATAGTGGTTCTCAACTTCTTATGTAGTTTTGAGGCACTCCTCATTAGATTTGAGGGACACCTTCATAACTTTTGTGAATTGTCACCGTATTACAGAAACTAACTTATTACAGTGCTTTCCTCTTTGGAGATGGGCAGGCAGTGGGGATAGGGGCCAGGCAGGGAAGAGCCTGAGCCTGAACTTTTCTGCTTATCTCTTCACACCTCAAGGCTAGGTACAGACAGTTAAAAACCCTGAGAATGAATCAGTTCAGTTTTTGTAGGTTAGTCTAAATTGCACAGATTAAATTGAAACAGAAATGAACATTTGCCTTTGATTCAGGAACTGCAGCCACATGCCTGCAGTGGCTCAGGCCAGAAGTAAGGGGGGCACTAGAGAACAGCTCTCTGACTGTGTGTTCACTTCCTCTTCCTGCTGCCCCTGAGACCTCTGGGATTTGCGGTCCAGACTTAACAACAGCAGGACTCTGCAGGGTTGCTCATCAGTTCCTCTTCCTGCTCCCAGGTGCTTCTGAGATTTGTAGTCCACAGTTGCAGCCAGCAGTAAATTTGATTGGGGGAAGGGGTACTTAAGGCCCCCTCCCTGACCCCAGATGGGGTTTGCCTGGAGGGGTAGTTCCACCACCCCACCCTTGGAGACTGGGCTGCATTCCCAGCCAGGCTTGACC
>NW_017728997.1:24107557-24131251 GCF_001723915.1 Gavialis gangeticus | reverse complement strand
TCCAGCTAGGGAGCAGACAGGTAGGGCCAGCCCTGCTCTCTGGAGCAGACAGCCCAGCCCAGCCCAGTTCCTTTCCTGCACTCCATCCATATTCAGCCTGGCGGAACAAGCCTGGTGGAACAACAACAAAAGAGGCTGGCAAGAGCCAAACTGAACTGCATAGAATAGAGAGGAACTTTTGTGCCATCTCACAGTCACCATGCCCAGCATGATTTCCTTCAAGGATGACACAATCCACCCCAAAAAAGTCTGAGGCATTTCTGGGGTTCTAGCAAACACCAATAGCCAGTTGTATCCTGAAGGTAGTGTACTGTCTCTGCAACTTTGAAAAGGTGCTACTTGCACCACCCAGTCTTTGGCATTGTTAAGGTAATCCCTAAAGCTTCCCCTTCAAGTTTTTTTTTTTTAATTGAGCCTTTTGCTCTAAGATGGCTCACTATGGCTACTGCTACCAAGCTGAGCAAAAAGATCTGCCAACTGCCAACTATCCCATTATGTTGTGGAGAGAGGTAGCTGAGTCTCCATCCTTGGAGGTTTTTAAGACCCAGCTAGACAAAGCCTTGACTGGGATGATATAATTGGGGATGGTCCTGCTTTGAGCAGGGGTTTGGACTAGATGTGAACTCCTGAGGTCCCTTCCAAACCTCATTTTCTATATTTACATGTGAGGGCCTCCTTCCTTGCCTCTGTTGCTATATACTGGAAAGACAAAATGGCATAACGAGGTGATGAGAAGACAGCTGAAATGAAGTTGATCTTCCTCACACTTCTACCCTATGATTTCCCCCTGGACTATTTGTTGTTAATTTATGCATTAAAATTAATCTCTGATGACAACCCTTCCCCTCACCCTGTTTGCATCCCTAATTGTGTTCCTTTCAATGTAATAAGGGGTGAATGTAGACCCCTTAGTCATTAAACAAGTTGGCAAGAAATAAATGGTTCATGTATAGCTAGGTCAATCTGTTTCAGCAGACCTCAAAACATGTTCCTTTTCCAGTGCAGCAATGGAGAAAGCGGTAGCATAGACAGGATTTAGGTGTTTTCCCCACCAGCTGGGGGACAGGTGGTCTATTAACAGTTCTAGCCCAAGTCATGTCAGCCGCATTACCAATAACTTGGGCAGCCCAAGGGAACCTGCTCTAATGACAGCCCAAGGAAAGGTCCCGCCTCACCCCATAGGGAAGCATGGGGCTTCTCATGGCAGACTCAACTGCCCATACACAAATGTCAGGACCTTGGGAAACAAGCAAAAGGAACTGGCCCTTCTCTTATGTGAAAATGACTATGACCTTGTAGGGATAACAGAGCCCAGTTGGGACTCTACCTATGATTGGTCTGTTGCTTTCGAGGGTTATACCTTATATACGAGAGACTGTCTTGGGAAGATTTCACATGAAATGTAATCAGTGGGCAAGGAAATCCCCTTGGCAGAACAAGGAACTGTTGAACCTCATTAAACTCAAAAGAGAAGCCTACTCCAGTTGGAAAATGGGAAGCATCACCAAAGAGGGCTACTCAGCACTTGCCTGTACCTGTAGGGAGCGGTCCAGAAAAGCCAAGGCACAAACCAAACTCAGGCTAGCTTCAGGGATCAAGGTCAACAAAAAGTCCTTCTTCAGATATGTGGGAAGTCAAAAAAAGAATAAAGATAGCATTGGGCCCCTGAGGAATCAAACAGGGCAACTGACATCTGACACCCAAGAAAAGGACAATCTTCTAAATAATTTTTTCACGTCGGTTTTTCACCCTCCCAAGGGGATCGCACTGTCAGAAAGGACACAAACCAGCCTGAGAATGGGTGGTGGGCCCAAAATTGATGTGGATCAGCTGAAGGAACACCTTGAGAATCTGGACGTTCACAAGTCTGTGGGTCCTGACAGAATGCACCTGAGAGTCTTGAAGGAGCTGGCAGACATCATTGGTCCCCCCTTGGCAAAGATATTTGAAAATTCGTGGTGCTTGGGCAAGGTCCCAGAAGACTGGAAAAGGGCCAACACGGTCCCCATCTTCAAGAAAGGGAAGAGGGATGACCCAGGGAATTATAGACCAATCAGTCTGACAACCATCCCTGGACAAATCCTAGAGAAAATTGTCAAGGGATCCATCAACACCAAACCAACAGAAGGCAAGCTTCTGAAGGCCAGCCAACATGACTCTGTGACTGGCAGGTCTTGCCTGATCAACCTCATCTCCTTCTATGACCGGGTGACATGAGCCCTGGACTAGGGGGATGACGTGGTTTTCATATATCTGGAGTTCAAGAAAGCCTTTGACCTAGTTCCCCAGGATGTCCTCATGGTTAAGCTGGGGAACTTTGGCCTTGATCATCTTATGGTCCGATGGCTAGGCAACTGGCTATAAGGTCAGACCCAAAGAGTACTAGTTGATGGGACCAAATCAACGTGGTGTATACAGGATAAGCAGTGGAGTCCCTCGGGTCTTGGTACTTGGGCTGGTGCTCTTTAACATCTTCATTAATGATCTGGAGTCAGGAGTCAGATGTGAACTGACCAAGTTCACAGATGACACCGAATTATGAGGGAGGGCCGTCACACTGCAGGACAGGCTGGGGATACAGGCCAACTTGGACACACTGTCAAGGTGGGCTGACCAAAACTGGATGGCCTTCAATGTTGAGAAGTGTAAGGTGCTCCACCTTGGTAGGAACAACTTTCAACACACTTACAAGCTCGGCAGAGCTAGCACGACAACCAAAAGAGACTTGGGGGTCCTGATTGACCACAAGATGAATACAAGTCACCAATGTGATGCTGTGGCTGGCAAAGCAAACCAAACTCTGCCATGCATCCACCGATGTGTCTCCAGCAAAAATAGGGACATCATCCTCCCACTTTACTTGGCCTTGGTGAGGCCACAGCTGGAGTACTGCATCCAGTTTTGGGCCTCCCACTTCAGAGGGATGTGGAAAAACTTGAAAGAGTCCAGAGGAAAGCCACTGATATGATCCAATGCCTGGAGCACAGGCCATACGAGGAGAGGCTGAAGGATTTGGGACTCTTCAGTCTGGAAAAGAGAAGGTTCAGGGGTGACTTGGTAACAGCCTACAATTATATAAGAGGGGTACATCAGGACCTGAGAGAACAGCTGTTCACCAGAGCTTCCCAAGGGATAACAACTTCTAATGGCCACAAACTCATGGAAGGCAGATTTAGACTAGACATAAGGAAAAAATTCTTTACCGTCCAAGTGGCCAGGGTCTGGAACAGACTCCCCCCAGAGGTGGTGCAAGCTTTCAAAAAATGTCTGGATATTTTTCTTGCTGGCATCACTTGATCCCAGCTGACTTCCTGCCTATGGCAGGGGGGGCTGGACTTGTTGATCTCACAAGGTCCCTTCCAGCCCCTAATGTCTATGAAATCTCCTATGAAATCTACCTACTACTATTATTAGTTTACAGTAGTAGCTATTATATGACGGGTGCTCTCCAGACTTTCAGGAAGGGATAGGACTCCTACGCAAGGATGCTCACATAAGTTAAAGAAATCCTAACATGGATGTGGCACAGTAAATTCTTGCTAATTTAGACTAATGGCCTGGGACCCTAAGGCTGCCAGGCATCAAATACCCTGCCTTCAAATAAAATCAGTGAGTGGGATATCTGACCAGCACCCTTCAGGATCAAAGCTCTTTGGAGGTTTAAAATGACCAAAACTAGAAAACGAGCAAACAAGTGAATGGGCAAAGTTTAGTGCATCACAAAATGTATGTTAATTTATTATCTTGGTTGTATTTTAATTGAACTGCTCATGCTAATCTATTATAATGTAAGAAGAAATTTACTGTCCTGCTTTTTATAGTGCTCAGGAATATGCTAGGTGCCTTGTTCCATAACAAGCAGGCGAACCGACCCTTGAGCATGTGCTTAGCTTTGCTCACATCAGTGATTCTCAACCAGGGTGCTACTCCTGCCCCCACCCCCAGGAGAGGGGGGGCACTGTGAGATTGTTTTAAGGGTGTTGCAGAATATTAGCACTGTTAGATGTGCAAGCACCTACATATGATTGACAAGGTAAACCCAGAGGGTGTGTCCAGACAAGCTCACACGTGCCTTTTGTGGCACCTCAAACTAGTTTGAGATGCTGCAAGAGGCATGCTGAGAATGAAAAATTGTTCCCCATGTTGCATATTTGCAGCACAGGCCCAAAAATTGATACCTGGATTTCCAAGTATCAAATAAAAACACCGTGGAGAAAAGCGGCACAGGGCACGGTTCCCCATGGAGCCCTCTATGCCCTGAGGCTATGACATCCAGCTAGAGCGTCTTTATGGTGCCCCCTGCTGCACTAGTATGTTGCATTCATGTGCTGGGGCAAGCAGGAGCAGTGCAAGGCTGTGAGCCTGGCGCTGTGCCCGGTAAGTAGGGGCTGGGCAGTGGGGGAGATTGCAGGGGGGGCCGTGTATGTGTGGGAATGAGGGGGTTGATCAAGGAATGTGGGTCCCCCACAGGGCCCACAGCCCCTCCCCCCCCACAGGGCCTGAGCTCCCTGCAGGAGCAGTGGCTGTGGGGTGCTCAGGGCTCACTGCAGCCAGAGCCCCCAGCTGCACAGCGCAGCCCCAATCGCCTCCGAGTCAGCACCACTTGGGCTGCCTGTCATGGGACCAGCCCAGCTCGGTGCGGCACTGCACAGGGCTGCGCGGCTTCAGGCAGCACTGGGGCCACCAGGCTGTCACCCAGGGCCCAGTGCCGCTCATGGGGATGCGTGTTGTGCTGAGCCAGGTCCTGCCTCCATGGACCCAGCCCAGCCCGATGGCATACGGGGCCTGTGGAGGCAGGATCCCATGGCTGCTGCTGCTGCAGGCGGCCCTGTAGGGGAGCTAGGGCCCTGCGGGGAGCACATGAGGGCCCTGCAGGGGTGGTGCTGGGACCATGTGAGGGTGCATGGGGGCTCTGTGGTGGGGCATCTCTGCCGTGCAGGTATGTGCCCTGTGGGGGGAAGCTATGGGCCCTGCAGGGGGGGGCAGTCTGTGCGCTGTGGTGGGGGGCTGCACCCTGTGGAGAGGCAGGGTACCCACCCCTCCTGAGCAGCCCCACCCACATAGCCCCCCACACTCACAGTTCTCCCACAATCCACCCACAACACCCACATCCCTAAGCCATCCCCACAAACCCATCACCCACATACGCAGCCACAAACCCGAAACCTCTACACAAGCCCCACACCCCCAAAACCTCACCTCCAAAAATCCTACACCCACACACAAACTCTCCCAATGCCCCCCCCAAATTGCTTTACACTTGTAAATATATCAATGAAACAGCCCAACATTGCCCAAATATATCAAGAAAACATTGCCCACTCTATATATAGTGGAGCTTCATTGTAATAGCGGAAGAACACTATTTTGGGTATTTTAATGAGAGAATTTGTGTTTCTTATCAGAGCATTTGCAATTTACAAACAGGAAACAACAGGATTCCTGCTGGTCAGACAAGTGGCAAGACCCATGCAGAGGAGCCTGTCCAGGTCCAGCACTGGGGACCCAGCTGGAGGGCAGATGAGGTGGCTGACCTCTTGGCCATTTGGGGCCAAGAGGACACGCTTTGACAGTTTAAAGCAGGCCACTGCAAGGAGTACATCTTCTGGGCAATAGTTGCCCAGATGGCAGAGCAGAGGCCCCCATCTTGGTCTGGCAGGGGCACAGCTTTGGGGCCGCAGGTCCGAGGGGGTGGGTGCTGTTACAGGTGGCAGTAGGTCACAGCCAGGCAGCAACCCCCACTGCCAGACTGCTGCAGTGGGTAAGGAGGCAGGGGCCACTCCAGGTTAGGGCTGCTTCAGCAGTCCAGCTGGCACAAGGGGTAGTGTCCCCAGATACCAAATGGCCAGGCCTCAGAAGCTCATGAGGGCCAGTAGCCCTGAGCTGCTCACCAGAGCAGGTTTTTATATTGCTAGGGCCAGCACAGGCCCCAGCCTCTAGCTCCCCCTGACTGCAGATCCAGGAAGAGCTGGGTGTGGTTATTTTGCCCTAAGTGGGACAGCTTGCCCCACACTGAAGTGCATGTCCAGGCACGTGTGCTGAGGCAAAAATCCCCAGCTCAAATTTGTGCCGCTCCCATCTGAGCTACTGCTGGCACACATGCCTGCATGTGTGGACACACCCAGAGAGTCCAAATAGAAACTCAGTGTCAAATTCTGACCTGTTGTGATGTGAGACAAAAGAATTGCGCTATTGTTTTTTCCGTAGTGAAAGCAAGAGCTAGCATTTTCTGAAGGGGCTCTTGAGTCTAGCAGGGTTGAAAACCACATTAACATGAAGAAAGCGTATATCTAAGCATTTTTAGGCTCAGGGCCTAAATTCAGATGTGGCAAAACAAGAAGATCTGTGTAACAACAGTAGGCTGAGATAGATAGCAGTGAACAGCACAGCACTGTTTTAGCTAAATATTTCAAAATGCTGCAGGATTTTTTATAAAAGGAATAAAGTTTTAAAAAGCAAGATCTCAGTAATGCCTCTCCTCTTACGTCTTTGCTAAGAGATGAAGAGGAATGCGCCTGTTATTCTGTGCAGTTTATAAACCGCACAGATTAGAGAGGTGTGGATTATAGTGTTATTGCATTTTAAGATAATGGTGCCTAGTGTTAGGCTATAATAGAAATTCAGCCTAGCCTAATTTGGGACTCTTTAAGTCACTTAAAATTGTAATAGTTTAAATACTAAATTATTTTTCACATACCTTGAAAACAAAGCCATTTTCTCCAATGGCTCCATTTTCCATGATGAAATTTGAATGATCAGATTTCTATATTTATATCTTATTGTTTCCATTACTGAAGCCCGACGTAAGTTTCCAGACCTACAGTAAATTAATCTTTGATACAACTTCATGAGGATGCCCAGAGTTACATCATAGACTATTTTCATACTATATGCTAAGTACCACATCAACTCTACAGGATATGAAAACATGCACACACACACACACGCTGTATGTATCTAGTCACATACACACCCCTATACATTATATGATCTTTTACGTGATCTTTTGTACCTCAAAATCAGGTAAACAGCTGGTTAAATGCTATTGTTTGTGTTCAAAAGTAATTGCACTTGCAAACTTTTGTCCATAAAAAATGAACAATTCATTTCAAAATAAAAGACTAAGAGTAAAGACAAAAGAAAGAGAGAAGAAGATAGCACCAAAGCCAATATTTCAGTGTGTAGATGGAGCCTGGACTACTTCATTTCTGTGTGTTGAAACCAATTTGTTGCATTATGTTTCTATCTCTTGCATGTCCACATTGCCACAAGGTCTTATTTTTACAAAACAGACTCATCACTCTTTCCCACAGGATGAAAACACGGTTAAATACTCGCTGTAAAAAAACCATTATGTGATGTGCTAGCCAAATGATACACTAATACTCCGACGTAAGTGCTTTTTTGGCAGCTACTCAAAGGAGCAAAAATCACATCGTTTTCAGCCCCAGTGATAAGATTACACAAAAGAAAGCAAAATATACAAAATGAGTCCATGATAAATATTGTACAATAAATGGGAAAGAAACTGGTTTTCTTGCTGTCACACCCTTTGCGGTTTGTGATTTTTTCCAAAACTTGAGGCAGTCGCACCAAATTTTTCCACCTTTTGGGTGTCCTCAAAAACAAAACAAAACAAAACAAAACAGAACAAAACAAAATCTGTCAAGAATAAGGATTTGAAAGATTCCTTTTCAGGAACTTCCTCCACCAACTATTTCCTTCTTTTCAAATGGGGTTTTCAGAAAGGAAGCGGTGGCCAGTACTAGCATTCCCCACGGGAGAGACCCATCTTCCCTTCACATGTGGAGATGTGAGAATATCCTCTAATGAGACCCAGCAGGAAAAGAAATAATCCTTTCATCAGTAGAATACTCCGACCGGATAGTTCAGTCTACTGCTTGATCCAAGATGGTACCATTTTAGGAGCCATATTTTTCCAACTGACAGTAAATCCCACGTGCAAGAAGGTGACTGAGAGTATACCACGTATTATCCACGCTCCTTATGCCAGCTGGAAATAAGTAAGGATGAAACAAAAATGAGTCTGAATCTTCACCCAAATCCCCCATTAGTGCTGAAGGGCCTGGAGCATGGAGATGGGGGTAAAGTTGCGGAAGTCGTGTGTAGAGTTGGTTGAAATATTGGTCGCAGTTTCTTCCTTCTCCTCGTGTGCAGATCAGTCACGAACTTCCTCTGCTTTCTGCACACAGATTTGGGATGTGTGCTTATTTGATAAATTGTTTCAAGTAACAGCTTTCAGCTCACAGTTTGTTTATGAGCTCTTCACTTTTCTGCATATCTTTCATCTTTGCACTCACTCAGATGCCATGGTCTTTAAGAAACTTCTTAAACTGGAGAATAATGGCTAAGAAATACTCACGTTTGTGAATATGAGAAGCCGTATAAAGAGTAGACATCACCAAACATGCTGACAACAAAAACCCGCTGACACAAATGTTTGCCTTACAAGGGGACGCAAACATGGGCTATGGGTTAAACACTGGGATGAATGTTTGCAAACACTGTTTTGCAGAAGTCAGTTGACTCCATTTGTCATTTTCAAAGGCCAAGGAGACCCGCCATTACTGCTCGAGTCCTGTGTGTAAATTAAAGGTGGAAGAGACTGCTGCTAAGACTCAGGGGATGCACTCACAAATCAAGTTATATAGAGGTAGCCCTAATGCCAGGGAATGTGTAGAGAAGGGGAGCCCATTACCCAACACGAGCACTAGCAGGAGTTATACTGACAAGTCATGGGGGAGAAAACCCACTTAGAAATACAGAATGTTCCCCCTATTTTTAAGGAAGTTTCGTAGATGTTAGGGGCTGAAAGGAACCTTACAGATCATCGGGCCCAGCCCCCCTGCACGTGGGCAGGAAAGACCGCCGGGGTTTGCCATTTCTCACCTAGATCAAATTCAGGATGCAAATCTGGCCAGGCTGACTCATTCTTTGGTCAGGAGGCTCTGATAACAATTTCTGTCAGGGCAGAGATTTCTGGGTCTTCCCCTTTCCATGTACCTTGTGACCCCCGTTTCCTAGTAAGCAGGCTCCCACAACAGTTCTCAGGCTGGCGCCACGAGCAAAGTTAGTAGCCAGAAACATTCCCTTTATTTGCTGCCCTGTTGCACCTCCGAAGTTGCCTGCTGGCTTTGTCTTTGCTTGCTCTTGTTTATCACCATCTCTTCACTGGCAAGCACCCAGCGGACACATTTATTCCCTCTGTGGCACACAGCGGCATCTTAAATAGATACCTGTAACCCTAATGACGGTCCTTTAAGGAAGAAAAGGCAGCAAAATTAAATGCAAGTGGCATATTACCACACTTGTTTTAAATTGATATTTAATTAAAAAGTTAATTATTAATTACGTTTATCAATCGCACATCAGTTGTTCAATAGAAAAGGGCTCATTCATTTAATTATCTGCGGGCAACCGATAGTATATGCTTTTTAGCCAGGCAAGGTTATCTCTGCATCTCTTCTAATTTAGATCAGTTTAGCTTCTAATCTATTCAGAGTGCTTCCTTTTGCAGGCTTTTGATTTGATCTATAAATGTTTACTTACAGAACTGTTAGGTATTAGAGGCTGATCAAATAAAGGAAGGAGCATTGGCTGGGTTGCGTTACACTCACTGAAGGGCTCTGGCGCTGGCTGGGTTAGAAAGAGCTGCTCGGGGTTTTCTTTAACAGTGCGCCTGCTGTAAAAGTTTCAAATAAGATAAACATCCACCCAGAAAGTATGTTAATAGCCCAAACAATGGGGAATCTTCAAAGGACAAGAGAGGCCTGAGACGCCACCGCTGGGGTAAATCCCGTTGCTGACTTCACTGCTGAAATGACTGCAGGGCATGGAGCATGGCATCAGTTCAGGAGCAGGCCTTTCACAAATGGTGCCACATCTGGCTATGAACAGCAATAAAACGTTGTTTCTGAAGGCCAAACTGATCCAGAAATCAACCCCAGGCTTCAACTCACCTTAGATGGTCACTGGGGTTAACCAACTTCTATTTATTAATATAGGTTTCATTATGATGTAGAAATAGTGACCCAATAAATAGATTTCTAATAAGTTATTCAGATTGTTTCATAGTTTCTAGGGTCCAAAGGGACCTGAACAGTTCATCAAGCCTGATCCCCTGCCCTGAGCAGGAACAAGTAGCTCAGCCAGATAATAGCCCAGCCAGATATCTATCCAACTTCCTCTTAAAGACCCCCAAGGTAGGGGAGAGCACCACCTCCCTTGGAAGCCCATTCCAGAGCCTGGCAGCCCTAACCATAAAATAATGCCTCCTGATATCAAGCCTGAACCTGTTCTCAATCAATTTGTGGCCATTATTCCTTGTTATGCCAGCTGGTGCCTGGGGTAACAGAGCCTCGCCTATTTTCCACTGGTCCCTCCTGGTGAGTTATTAGATAGCCACTAGATCCCCTCTCTCTCTTCTCTTGTAGAGGCTGAATAGATTCAGGTCCTTTAGTCTATCTGATTGCAAATGGAAAATATCCATCAGGTTAAATTTTTATTAATATGCAGAGCTTGGAGCTTTTGCCACCATTTTCAGTTGGAAAACTCCATTGCTGAAGGCCATTTGCACAACATGGAAGGACCCATTCTAAAAGATACTGAGCACCATCAGCTTCCAATGAAATCACTAAAAATTGTGGGCAATCGTATTTTTTGCAGGGTTGGGCCTAAAAGGGGTCAGGATTAGGTGCTATATGAATAGTTGAAAAAAGACACAAGCATAATCCCCAGAGGCAACCATCCACCATCCTTAAAACTCAGGGCAAGCTCAGATCTAGAATTTAGCTTCTTATAATACATCTGTATCTACACATAGCTACCATTTCCAATAGGTATGCATGGCATTCACCAGGACAATGTAAAGAAAAGATCTCAGCTCCGTGGAGCTTAATATCTAAATTAAATCAAGACTAGAACACAACAATTACAAAAGATGATGGTGACCAGGGACAGGAAAGAAAAGGTAGAAAAACATCTGTAAATGAACTGGGGAAAGAACCACTTCTGGGAGAGAGGACTTATTTCCACAGAGAGAAAATTTTTGAGTTGATGAGATTCACATCTCTCCTGTTGATTACTAAGACCTTTAATTAATTTAAAAAAAATGATTATTTATATTCACAGTGTTAGCTTATGAATTTGGACTTTTGCTGGAAGGCCTCCCAGAAGAAGCATGCCTCAAGGAATGGTGATGATGCAAACTATATCATTTTAGAGCTAATCAAGGGCAGGAAACATGTTTCACAGCAAGCCAATAGCCTTGGTGCAGAGGTTTACATAATTCAGGCAGATGTTGAAGAACCAGTAGTTTGTATCTGATTGGAAGACAATGTGCCCAGGGCAACCCTCCTTGTCCAGCAGGAAAAATACTGAGAGGACAAGGCAGTTAAAAGGCAGGAAGATAATTTGCAATGCAAGATGCCTGTGGGGTTGCCAGCAGAACTGAAAGAAGATGGCAAATAAGGAAAAAAAAAAGAACTCCACAAATATTCACTCTTTTTTTGGTTTTGTTTCATTTTGCAAGGTTTTATTTCTGCCAAGCTTGGGTCCACTTTGTATTCATCTTCAAGAAACACTGGGGTGGCTGGACTTCTCCAAACATCCATGACTGCAGTCAGTAAATTTCAAAACCATACACTCAAGTACTTATGGAAACTGAAAATGTACTTTGGTAGACATCATCATTCACACAATCAGGCTGATTCCTGTCAGGGTTATGGAATATCTGTGACCATTCATAGCTCACTATGCCATCTTAATTTCTGTATATGTGCTACAAACTGTTTGCAGTCAAGTCCCTCTAGAATTACAAGTGATTTGTTGTATTCATTTAAACTAAGGAATTTTTCAACCATCTACCCATGGATAATCTGAAAAAAGCAAATATATCAAAGATGATTTTGATTTTAAATTATTTATGCCAGTCTACACTCCATGTCAGGGTGAAGAACTTGAATGTTATCCTTATTATAGCACAATCTATGAATGTGGCAGTAAGCCAATGGAGTATCTCAGATGGATTTTTACTGTTATAGGCAGGGCTAAGATGGGAGATAAAGATGAACTACCACACAAGGATGGGAAGTAAATGGAAACATGATATAAAAACAAATGTTGGTGCACTTTCATTTTCAACTTTGAAAAGCTGCATTCAGTGACCATCCTGGAGTGGTTTGGCATTGTTTTTTCCTGGTTGCTCACAATGTCTGGCAAACTTGAACTTGAACAAATCTTTCTGTTGTCCTCAGGGGATGGCTTCTAGGGTGAGAGAATTTCTTGATGATATTAAAAGCACATTTGTGTTTCTTGTTTCCAGCAGGCATTGAAAGACTGGGCTTTTCTAGCTCAGTGGGACACTATTTTGCATCTCAGTGTGATAACTCAGCATCACAACCCTGAAACATAAATGTCTCAGAGGTGCCAGTTAGGATTGGGCAAGCCAGGTGGAGTCAAGTAAACAATGACTAAACCTTCAACCGAAACTTAGTTTGCAACTTTGCTTCAAATTTGTTAGAGTAACTTGATGAAAACAGCCCCTGTCCTCGTGCCCATCAGGACTATTGGGCTCTCTTGGCACCAAGGGGATAAATGCTGAAATGCCGAGGGGAAGGCATGTTTGTGCAAGATTTCCAACCTGATTTTGCAGACTTAGATGTTAGGCAGTTTAGATAAGGAGATGATTAGTGGTGTAGTGTAAGCCTTAGGTTTGAAATACCCAGACTTCTTGGAACCACAGGTTCAAATCCCAGCAGGGCTGACTCAGACTTCATCCTTTCAAGAGAGATGAAGTGACCTCCATGCAACTGAGACTACAGCTACAGTGGGTCCCATAATTATCAGCTGTTACAATCACAATCAAGGTATGAAGTCGTGGGCACTGTAGTATAGATGGGGGAATCAGTTGAATGACATGATGGTAAAATCCCTGGATTCTGTCTACTCTACAGTCTCCAGTAGTAGAGCTGCACTGGCAGTGATTTATAGGTATTCATTTCCTTAGAACATCTGTATGTGCGTATTCTAATGAGACTTTAATGTAAGTTCCTCCATGGCCTTGGCCCACGGGAAGGATCCTACAGGGCTCTCTACCACCATTCTCTTAGACAAAATTTTTCTGCCCAAACTATATAGTGCTGTGTTCTGGCCGCTTCAAAAGCTCCAGTTGCAACTTACAGGTAATACAGCTTACAAATCACTCTTCAATGAAAAGCACTACTGAAATTTTAATTATATTGTTCCTTATTATCCACCCACCTTATGTTCTAAGCAGAATTTGAATTCTGTTAAAATGCATCAAGCCTAAACATCTTCTGAATACTCTTATCAGTAATCGCAACACATTTTTTACCACAACTAGCCATTAGAGGTGAGAGAATCCCTTTCAACAAATAATTTTAATTAATGGACTTTGGATTTTTAACTTCTGTTTGCTAAATGTCTGCAAACAAACCTAACAGGCTTCATTATTCAAAGTGATTCACAAATATCTTCCCCATCTAATTCAAGCTCTAGAGTGCTTGTGAATCAATTATTTGCCATTTCTGCTCAGTTAGTTAGATAGTGCAAGTCGTCCAATCCAGAAAGAGAAATAAAATCACGTGACATGCGTGACTAACAAACATAATGTGAATGGGTAATTCGACAATTGAATATACACCTTGATATTCTATTAGGCAACTACTGAAGTATCGGAACTAAACATTCCTTTTTCACTACTCTTTAGCTTAGTAAAACTCCACAGTTTGCAGGCAGCAATCATAAGACGGTCACACTTATGATAAAGAGTGGGATTTTAAGATACAAATAACTGGGGGAAATTATTTTTACTCATTTCACCTTCTTTCATTGTAACAGTGGCCACCTAAGAAAGGTTAGCATGGGTAGCATATATTCCTGCCTTGAGCTGTTTACTCAGCCCAAATATAGAAAGTATTAGCAAGGCTATCAATCACCCTCTTCTACTGAAGTGTCTTACCAGCAGCCAAATTGATATGATGATTAATTCCTCTGCAAAGGGGCATTATTTAATGTAGCACAAGTAAGGGGATGCAATATTTGTGTATATTCCCTGGTTCTTTGTAACAAGAAAAGCATCCCCAAACCAGAATTTGCCAGGGAAGGATAGTTTTTTTTTTTAAATGAAACACAACAAAACTCCCCATACAGATGCACATGCAAGATAACAGGCAAAACCAAGTCACTTATTTGATCCCTCCTTGGTGGGAGCTTCAGTTTGCCAAACAGCAGTGGCTTCTCAGGTTAACACAAACTCTTCAGTCCTCATGGCCATTATTTTCATTCTTTTTTGGTTTAAACTGAATTCTGCAACTTCCTCACAGCAGAGACTTCACCTTTTTATTTACCTGTAAAATCCTGCAAAGGCCTATTGTGCTAATAACACAACTGTCCCTATACATCTGAGAAAATTTCTGTGAGTATATAGTAGAATTTTTTTAATGAATTTGCCTCAGCAGTGCTTGTGACCCAATTGTTCAGTTTGCACACACGCACTTGTGTGTGGTCAGATTTCAGGTTTGCACATTTGGATACACATGAACGGTGAATTTAAAAGTGCCCTGAGGTAAGGATTCACATCAGAACCCCGTGTGTAAGGGTTACGTTCATCTAATCAGAGAAAAGAAACAGGGACATTACTTGATCCATCACATTCATCAATAAATCTGAAATTTGGAAAACCAGGCCACAGAGTGTTTGTTTTTTTAAAGCATGCATTTTGTTCTACTGTCAAAATAAGAGATTTTGAAATGATCTGGCCAGGGATTGGGAAAAAAAAAGAGCTGAAAACTGCTAAGTGATTCATTATGAATTGATCACTCGGTTCAACTAACCACCCTATTCCCCTCAGACCTAATTGCCCGCCATGACCATAACCTAGGCATCATCCTTGACTCTGAACTCATCTGTTTCTTGCTTGTCATTGATGCACAGAAATCTGCCTGTCTCTGCTCCTAACATTACCACAGCCCAAACATGATGTCTGTTAAACTTGTTACAACCAGGCCTCCCACCCCTGTTGCAACTCTTACATCTGTGAAGGCCCTGACTTCCAGATGCCAGACTGGGCACAACGCTGCTGCTCACCTCCTCCAATGGATGCAGAAGTGAAACCCCATCATCTTTGTGCTCAACTACACTAGCTACACGTTTGTTTCACAAGTCAGGACAGAATTACCCTGCTAATTCTCCAGGGACTTATTTTCATCCTCAGCTCTTTCCATACAGCCTGCCCATTGCTGATGCAGCTCTTCCAAGCTCTATGCCACCCTCCACTTCTATGCAAAACCAAGGTGAAATCATCAATTCCTGTAACATCTCCCCTGCATGTGCCGTATTAGAGCAACCTATGGATTGACTTTGGATACTGTTTGCTTGAGAAATGCTGCACAGAGTGGGGCTGTCCTGCCTGCATGTGTCTCTGTGTCTGTTAGGGGTGTGCGAGGAAGGTCGAAGAGTCAGAGGAGGTTAACTGTTGGCTTAACCTTTCTGAGCCCATCTGCCTTCATGCAGGCAAAGACGCAAGCTCTAAACATGTATTATCTTTGCAGTACATTTGTTTCAGGAGCGGGCTCCGTTAAGCAAAGGTACGCCAATTGATAATAAACCTGCTCCACCGTGTCATTTGTGGGTGATTTGAAGAAAAACAGACCATGTAATCAGGTCTAAGGGGGTCTATAATACCAGCAGACGCTAGTGCTGTCAGCTATAGAAAATAATTAGAATGTTATCCCTGTGGCAAGGAGAATGTAAATACATCTAAAATACGACATAATGACATTCTCCTCTGTAAGCGAGGGGATCTGCTTCAAATAAAAGGGCCATTAACACAACAATTAAAGCCGAGGGGGCCGGTGAAACAGGGAGCCAGGCTGGTGCAGGGCGAGGCAAGTGAGTACCCAACGTAAATCTTTCGCCATCACAGCCAGGAATGTGACTATTAGCCCTCCCATGACCTGAGGGCTTCCCAATAATGCATCTGCACACTGTCAGGGCCAGGATTTCGTAATGTCCCCCAGCACAGGGAAGAGGGCCAACTCCATCATGCAGCACCCAAGAGAGCAGGTCAAAGGGCACCCCTGTGGGTGGCTCTACTCAGGACCTTGGCCTCTGGCTCAGCAGAGAGCTTCAGCACATGCTTTGGTTTGAGAAACCATGAGGTGGGTTACTCATACACTTCATGGTAAGCACATGTCTGATGAGTTAGGGCCCTTCAGGCTCTTCTAGGCAGTGAGGATGTCCCTGGGCTGCTGAGCAGCAAACCTTTCCACATCAGGTGTACCCGCAATGGCATGGTAAGTTCCTCATCAAGCCATGCTCCTCTGAAGGCGCCCCCAAATACAGTGCTGAAGCAGAGGTTGCCTCAACGTTTTGCTCTGTGTCTAGGAAAACCCATCTATCCGCTCGTCCCAACATCTAGCTGAAATGTGCCCCTTCCTTGGCTCAGTGTCCTTGTCACCATTTTTTGGCCCAGTTTTCTCTCTTCACGGCTTTCTTTGGAATTAATACCCCCTTAATAACATTCTCCTGCTCCTGAGTTTTTCAAGGTTGAACAGTTCCACCCACCAGCAGTTCCTCATTTCCAAGCAAGCCAGACCCCATTTTGGGGAACCTTTGTGGCAAGAGGCACAAAGAACACAGCACAAATTTAGACACCGTTTCAAGGAAATCCTGCCACTGGTTTAGCAGTCTATTCAACAGACAGCTCTACCAGGAACCCCTGATTAAGCTTCAGACAATATGATGATAATATTCTATTAGTTCTATAAGCTGTAGGGCAAACTTATGTAGGGGACAGACCGTTGTTTAGGGGGAGAAAAAGATACGGCTGTTATCAGACCACATACAACTTGCTACTGAGTAGACAATGATGACACTGCATGGACAATAATGATAAATAGACACAGTGACAAAACCCTAACCTGGTTCTGAGCAGAATGTACTGATCTCTGTGACACCCCCAAGGGGTCTGTTTCTCTCAAATTGCAACAACACTCATCGTGTCAATAAACCAGTACTGAAGTGAATGGACAGACAGGTGCACAATGATAACAGGCTGGATAAAAGCTTGTTCCTTTAAAGGACACTGCTAATAATTTAGGCCTCAAATGAATATGTTTTATTTATAAGTGTCTCTCAAAATACTACTACTTCTTTTTTTAACTTCAGTGGCCTATTGACCCTACCCCAAATTTCAAATTTCTCCTACCATCTTGCAGAAGTGCACACACACCAGAAATAGAAAATAACCAGGAAGGGAAACTGACCTGCCAGATTCTGCTGTCTCTGCAGAATAAAGTACAAAATGTAAATGGTGACATCATTAGTAAGTTAGATTTGAAACAGTCTTATTAATCTAAAGAAACTGCAGTAATAAATTAGATATTAAAATTGTCGTTAAAGCCAATCATGTCCCTTTCAGACCAACAAGTTGATGTTTTTCAGATATCCTGCTTTCAAGATATAAGCATTAAACTCCATGTCCACCACCTAAAAAAAAACCTGGATATGCTGTACTGTTGCTGTGACGTTGTGACCATGATAGTCCAGGACATATGCAAAAGGCAAGAATTTTTATGGGCGATACAATACAATATCCATCTCTATACAGATAGTCCAATAAAACATATCACCCACAAAAATGTTCGGATATACTGTCAATATCTGTTACAGGTACAGTAGAGTAGATATATGTAAAAGTGACCTTCCAAGAACTTTTATCAAAAAATCCAGACCATGGCTTTCCAGCTTCTTTATGATGCATAAGGGAGATCTGAAATTTGTAAAAAGCAACAACCAGGGGTTACACTTCTTATGAATTCTTATAGGACATTGAGAAAACTGTAAATTCCAAAAAAACCCAAACCTCTTAGATAAATTAATGACCTCCACAAAAGGAACCTTTATGTAGCGTAAGAGAATGCACAACTCAGGCTGCCTTCTTGAAACATGGGGCCTGACTTTAAGCAGTGCCAAGTACCTGAAGAGCCCTTTAATGTCAGTCAGAGTTGTGGCTGCCTAGAATTGCTGAAATTAGGCATGATCCTAAAAAGATGCAAAACATTCTCAATTCATTTAATCTATTAGGTGAACAGATACATTCCTTACCACAGCATCATCCCCTAGAGAATACATATTAGCGCATGGTGCAGTATAGAATTATACATCTGTCTAATTCAGTGATGCTCAACATTTTTCCCTCTGAGGGCTAGGTGAGCAGTGCCCAGTCTGTCTATGGGCTGGATCTGGCCAGTGGTGCCAATCTTGTCATGTGGAGAGGGGCAGAGGGTAGGTTAGCCCCCAATGCAGCCCTGCAAGGGAAAGGACCCTGACCTGGCCCCATGGAGGAAGGGGGCATGGCCAAGCTCCAACTCATCCCTATGTGGGACCTGTAGGTAGGCCCTTGGGCCAGATGAGATGGCTCCATGGGCTGAATTTGGCCCATGGGCCAGAGGTTGAGCACTCCGGTTTATGTATTGTACCGACTATTTTAGTCATAAAAGAAATACTAAGAAACAAATTAAGCAACGTTCAGTATGAAACAACCTTTTAAGATTCTCTCTGTAAGTAAATACATGGATATAATATAGTGAATAAGCTAATTTGTCATTTATCTGATGGATTTGCACTGCTTGCTTCCAGGTACTCACTTCTTTTGAAGGTATTTTTTTTTCAGGTAGCATGCAGTTCAACAGCCACTCCATACTAGTTTAGCAAAAAGCCAGGCCCTTAAGCTTCTGATGGCCTGGTCTTCCATTGGTTGCATGTGGAACCTCTCAAAAAGAAAAACAAAAGAGTGATGACAGAACAGAAAATGAACCAATGCATCCATGGATAGAGTGAGGCTTGATCATCACACAGCAGAGCACGGCAGAGGGCAATAACATATCCCCTGCAATGCAAAGGCAATCAGTGGTCAGTGCATTTGCTTCTTCCAGCGGAACAGGTCCTTCAGTTGGTAAAGCTTCTGAAACAAATAAGAAACTATTGTCAGAGTGACCAAAAGGTTTGTGAGCTTTTCAGCAAACTGGGACCCAGTTTTTAGAAAATCTGAGCTGTTTTGTATAAACCTGGACCACTTTAAAGTGAGCAGAAGCCAGGGCAGAACCAGAAAAATGTACATACTCAGGTGATTTTCACTCTGAATCTGAATATCAATTCCAGTTAAGTTAGGAAGAGGAAACACACCTCACTATAACAGTAACCACTGGCATCCCAGGACGGGGTACTTGTCTTTGGAGCAGTAACCCAGTCATGTGACTGGATCCAGGAAATAAAATCTATTGCTCTTCCCAGCACTTGCATGTCAGACCCATATGATGATAAAAAAAAACAAACCAAAGTTAAGCCCCAAGCCCACTGAATTTCTTTCTGTCCTCAAATGTCTAAACTATTATGACTTACCCTGTGCTCAATGAGCAGCAACAATTAGCACCATTCTATAGCAGTGTGTTGTGATGGAGCAGCTATTGCCATACAAATGGGATGTCTTTGCCTTTGTGATGATCCTGAGATGGCTGCTGAGAAGCAAATCCTACTCACTTACCCACCTGCTTCACATACTGAAAAAAAAAATGTTGTGTGGTTGGCTTTCAGCAGTGCAGGGAATACCCAGCATTGCTCTCAGGAGTATCCCCAAGACTGAGATCCCCAGGGTGTCTCTACGTAAATGTAAATGACCTTTTTGGACAAGTGGCAAGTGTAGGGTGGAAGTGAGTATTTGAGGCCTATTCCTTGGTGGTTGCCTAAGGATCTCCATGGAGGCAGTACAAACATGCCAAGAGAGCGAGAACCAATAAAAGTCAGTTGGAATCAGGAGCTTGAACCACAAGCCAGGTTTCAAACAAACCAGCATACAGGTCATTCAAAATCTAAATTCAAATTTTTACATCTAGTGCGATCTAGTCAAACGGTTACCATAATACGGGATCTCAGCACTGGTTTAAGGCCACTTCTTGTAGTGAGCTGGATCCCAACCTCTAGATCCAAAGAAATCATGGAATGATTTCAAATTTAGTTCCCAGTCAAATATTGCATCTGAAACCCATCTCTAACAAAGCCATTTCATGAAGTGCTACCCCAGTATACAACTCTAGTATGTAGCATATTCTACAGCACTTTCTCCAATATTAAATGACCGTTCAGGCTGTGTCCACATCAACGTGGACATTTGTTTCCCCAGGGACAAGTAGCAGTGGTACACCTTGGAATGCTGCTTCTTGTCCCTGGGGAAAGCCCATGCCATACCCTCTGGCAGGTTACCCCAGGTGGGGTAGGCGAGGCTGGGGCCAGCAACTGCGCTGGCCCCAACAGCCTTACTTGAGGTCCTGGGGGTCTTCCAGGCCTGCAGCCATAGCAGGCTCCAGTTTTGGGTGGTGTGTGCCACCCCACTTTTTTCAGCAAGGGTTTGACCCCAGGATCTCCCCCACCCCCATACCACACATCTGCACTCGTCTGGACACAGCCTCACAGTGAGCTTTCAAATCACTTCCCCTGAGATACTGTTTCACAGTCCAGTACCATGGTTCTTAACTTTTTGAGAGTCCGGGCATCCTTCTACCACTTTTTTGAATGTGGCAATATCCCTGGATTGAGAACCACTGTCAGTGCTGCCTCAACTTGCCTCGGTGCCTCTCAAACAGGTGATGCTGCCTCCAAGTAAAACTGCCCTGCACACCAGCTGCATAGCCAGCCCAGAAGGGGCTGTGGCACATGTGCACATTTCTCCTGCATTAGGGTTCTCTGATAAACCTAAAGCAGACAGAGTTGGCTTAGGCTCTAGCCCTTTCTGGTCTGTCCTCCCCGACACTATGCTCCTCCTAGAAACTGAAGCGTTGTGGCACCCCTGAAGGGATGCCATAGCACCCCCGTTGAGAACCACTGGTTTAGTAACTCTCACTGAGAATTGTGCTATTCTGATCAGGCTGAAATGTGGCACGTGGTTGGTCAAGGCTTACTGTTTGACAGCAGTTGCAACAACCAGAGGAGACAGAGAAATAAGGCAAAGGGACTTCATGTTGTAAGAAACAGCTGCATAAAACAAGAAAATGAGGTTCATTGAGAGGAAAAGGAGCTAGTGACCCTGTAGAAAATATAATCCAACATGCAACTACCAGTGAGAAGAAACCTGAGAAGTACTTATGGCTGCAAGTAACAACAAACAGTATGTTAAACAGGATATGAGGCCACGCTAGTATGACAACCCTGGAAAAAAATGTCAGTGTAGTTTTGGGTAGCCTACACCCAGACATCATCTCTAAGAACAGTCCTTCTTTGTATACCTTTGGTGCAATCACACTTGGACTCTTTCATTCAAACCTCAGCATCATGTTACCAAAAAGATACTGATAAAATGGAGAGGGGGGTGGGGGGAGCAATGAAAATTGGCATGGTTTACGTCTAAGAGGAAGGATCTCCACACCTCAAGGGAAATTGCACCAATGGCACAGTCATTTGTAACCCAAAGTGCAATTGTGGAACTCCCTAAAAGAAGAGGGATCCACCCAAAACATGGATACCTAATACCCAGCACTGAGTCTCCACAGCCATGTCTGCTCTCCCTCCTTCCTGCATTGAAGGGACAAGACTATCTAATATCTGCCCTAGAAATGGACCAGCTCTCAAAATCATTACATGACTCTCTTTGCCAAAACTCTGGGGGATGTGAGAACCGGGATAAGAACCGCCCTCGTTTAGGGGGTCTGCAGACTAATATCTGAACCAGTTAGGTATCACAAATCCAACCTTGTGTCCAGTGTCATCAGCCTGTGCTTGAAAAGGAGATGGACCAACACAGAATCCATTTCCCTGTTCCTTTCCTAACTTTGGGAACCAGGTCCAAAAACCTCCAGCTTTTGCCAAGCCAGAACCAGCCCTGCTCTGCGCCCTACACCTGCCCAGCCACCATCTCTGTATTGTTTCTCCCGCTTCATCTTCACCCAGGAAATAAATCCAGTTGCTGAGTGGCCAGTGGCAGGGAAAGCTGCTACAGAGCAAGTGAAGCCATTACTGACTTATTTTTGCAAAGCAAACAATGAAAATAAAACAAAAAGTCTCCTAAAATAAACCCAGATTGTGACTTTGGAAGAAAAAAAAAAATCTCTCAACAGCAACAAAAACAGATGAGAAACATCCTGTACAATTCTACCCGGTGGGACAAAAACCTTTAAAAATGACAAACCGGGGCAGGGGAGGGGGGAGAATTCCTCCAAAGTGAACAAGCATTCTTCATATTTTCAACAAGAGATGGATTTTTTTCTCCTCTTTTTCTTCCAGCAGCTAGGAGTCCCATCTGGTTCCTGTTTCTATTTGTCTGATCTCCCAGAAACTTCCAAAAGCATCAGCCAAAAATTCCCCAGGCATGAACTCCTTTCCAAAATAGTCCACAAAATGGCATATTTTAGGTGAGTTGGTTTGAAAGGAGGGAAAGGGGGGAGTTTGAGTTCTATAGCATTCCTGGGAATTTCTTGCATCTACTTATCCTTCTAAAATTTCTCCTCTGTCTGAGTTCCTGTCTTAAACTTTTCACCAGCCCTTGGCATACCTGCCAGCACAGCAGCTAGACTCTTCCATCTGACAGCATTCAGCATCTTGCTTGGGAGCATCAAACTAGCAGCAATACCATACCTGGCGTCTCTCCCCAAAGAAACTGGAGGATCATTCAATAGACCAGCAATAAGATTCTTTGTATGGCCTGCTTATTATGTCACCTGAAGGTTCAGGCTCTGCTGGTTATAGATACTACCTGGTCTGAGTAGCATGTTGACAGGCACATAAGAAATAATGGATTAGATTAATTAGATACAAAAATTAAAGGTAAGATAGATGATTCAGACAGACAGGCCCAGACTCACAGACATACTCTATCACTCAGCTACCACTCCTGAAGACTAGGAGAAAGGGATGGGTAAACCAAATACAGGCCAATCTGCATCCGGCCCAAATTCAGTCACAGCCTTCTAAAAGGCCTCAAGATTTTGCTTAACTTTCTCTTTGCAGCTGCCAGCTGATCTGACAACTGCTAGCTGCAGAATCTTGGAACCACAGCCTTCATCAATGTGTTGGAAGGTGCATCCTGGCAGCAGCTGGAAAGCATAACGTTGCCATCAACAGCCTGTGACCTCCTGCATGGATAGAGGGAACTAAGAATTTCCCTAAAGGTTGAGGTGGGACCCACAGAACTTGTGACAAGTGCCCTGTTTTACCACCAGTCTCAGCAGAGGCCAAAAGCTGAGTGGACCATTGAACCATAGCCATGTTTTACTCCTAAGGCTAAACTTGAAATCTGTTGGGCAGAAGCAGTGCACGGAGTTTGCGCAGCCACTGTCAAGTGCAGTCAATCAACAGGCTTTTTGTCTGCTGTACTGTCTGTCTGGTGTTTCTCGACAGCACTATATTCTCACATACGCAAAGGAAGAGTTTAGAACTTAGGTCTCATTTAATTCATTCCTGTGGCAGCAAAGGTCAAGCTTATTCCCAGCAGTGTTTTTGTCCCATGCCTTGATCCCGTTGTAAATGATGTCAGTAGATTTCTTGCTCTTACCCCCATTACTGAGGGCTTGGCAAGTCAAAGATCACTATAAAAAACCTGACACACCCCACTGTCATAAAACAGACAGACAGCTGCGGAGTCAGTTGATTTAGAGCCAGCAA
>NW_017728997.1:24101432-24107417 GCF_001723915.1 Gavialis gangeticus | reverse complement strand
CCCCCCCCCCCCATAAGTATTTCTGGTGAATGTGGTGCCCAAAATGTCTCTACCGGCATCTTTCATTGCAATTAAATACATCATCAATAAAAAATAAACACACTTCATTTTCTATTTATAAAAGAATCCCTCCTCCCCCCCACCCATGTTTTATTTTAGCAAATGCACTGAACCATGCTCTCAATCTGCACTTCATTTCCTGCCATTCAGTTTTCTGTGGTTCACAGACAAAAATACCTGGAAAAAAAAAAGCACACTAACAGATCCCAGGGGGTTCTGACTTACCACAGGGGAAAAAAAATGCGCAAGGCTCTAGAAATGGAGCCTATTTGCTAAGTCTGAGAAGGAGGACCATGCCACCATATCCAGCCACCATCAGAGCAGAGTGGGTATATGAGGAGAAGGCTGGAGGGAGTCCTTCATCCCAGCTTAGCCAATGGGAGGTAACCTGGGCTGCCATGTCCAAAAACTATGTTGAAAGTGGAAGTTCACTTAGAAACCGAGGCACAAAGAGAGGTTGTGGGGGCCACTATGAAAGGGAATCTCAGGGGTAACTAAGAACACCAGTCATTAATTTGGACAGGCCAGCACCTTTCACTATTTGAAATAACATCATGATACATTTCCTGAAGCCCCTTCCATCCTCCAGGTTTGTAAAATGTTCTAAATGTTGTCCAGGAAGCACTTGGATGGCCAGTGAAATGCAGGTGTTGCTGAGGTAGGATGTGCTTGTCTAATAATGTTGAGGAAGAGTTTAGGACAGGAAGTGGTGTACACTGCACTCCAGTGAACCTCCAGGGGTGAGGTTGTAATTACCCACAATTTAATTCTGGCAGGTAATGGGATTAAAAGCTGTCCTATTGCAAAATAAATGCAGTGGGGTCCTTAACTTCTACCAGCCGTCAGCCTTTACCTAACACCAGCAGGGCATATTATCCTGTGTGGAGTTCTGCACTAGCATAGCTATAGTATTTCCAGGTCTCTGTACAGTACTAAATTGTGTTTTGTAAACATATCCACTGGCAGAGAACTGGTTCAGTGCTGACTCAAGAAGGAAATCACCTGTACCTGACAAATCCCTGGCACCAATGTGAAAATGTAATGTAAAGAAAATAAATGAGATATAAGAGCTGGGCCAAACTTTCATGGATAACAGAAGAAAAAAACTTTTCAAAAAAGAATAATCTGACAGATCCATCTGCAGCAAGTCAGGTGAGCAGAGTCGAGAAGACAAGGCAGCAAGGCCAAGAGGGAAGTGCTAAAACAGCAGGGGCTAATCTTTTTGGCAGGAGTGCCACAAATTAGCCCCACACCCTCCTCAAGTGCCCCTGTGATCCCCTTCCCCTACCAGATCTGCTGCTCTGCTTTCTTCTTCCTGCCCTCTACTCCCTGTTCCATCTGCTGCTCTGCTTCCCATTCCCTGCCCTATCTGCCACTGTGCTGCCTGTCCTCGCCCCAGGCTATCACATGCAACACACACAAGACATGTGTCAGATGTGGCACTTGTGCTGCAGCTTGGCCACCTCTGTGCTAAAGGAAGTAAACCCATGAATGGAAGCTGGCTGAGGAGACCAGAGGTTGTTAGAGGAGCCTTGACCATCCTAGTAAGTTCTTGAACCACAAGCCAACACTGAGGTGACCCCACAGTGGAGAACAGCAGTAGCAGCTGTCATGTGGACAAGACTTGTATTCACCATGGTCATCTAAGGCCTGAGTGTCCTAAAATGGGATGCTACGCAAAGGTAGATGACACAGCGTGAAAACCTTCAGGCTCTACCTTCACTATCTTCCCCTGCCTAGCTCTCCTCACAAAGTTTGCTAGTGTTGACGCAGTAAGTGATGAGTAGGGGAGGCAAAAAGGAAATCAGAGATCAGGAGAGAAGCAAACCCAAGGACAAAGAGTAAAGGATACAAAGAGGCTTGATTGAGGAGGCGGGAAGGTGGGAGAAGGAGAGGCAGGGGGCCCAGAGCTAGACACAGAGCACTGTGTCACAGAGCATAGCTTGTGAGCCCAGAGATGGGGAGGTAGAACGGGAGGGAGGGAAAGCCATGGATAAATTGAACAGATGAGTGCTCCAATCCTGAAATTAATATAACTACCCAAAGGGGCTGTGTGACTCAGCCTGACATTTTGGATAATTTCTTTTTCATGCCACCAGATGTAATCAATTTAGTTGGGAAAAGGAATATATATTTTTATTGCATTCTAATATCCTTGGAAAAAAGAAATAGCTTGGGTTTTTTCTTTCCTTTTTTTTCAATCATAGTATTTAGTAATTTGTGAGAGACATTATAAAGCAAAACTTCCACCTGCCTTTCATCTTCACAGAAAATGTGAGGCTTGAAAAGTTGTATATACTTGGCACCATGGTAGCAAGGATGTTTTCAGTCAACTCTGCTATGAGGAAGGGAAAGCCCCTGACCCTAAAGCAGAAATAAATGATAGTTGCTTGAATTTGTTCATTTTCATTCTGTTACATAGGAGGGACAAAATATGATCAATAATATTATGCTAAGATGTTGTCATGCTGATGTTCGTTTGTTACTAAGAAATGACATGTTGGGAGCCTTTGGCATTTGTAAAGGAGGTGATTTCTATTCATTTATTTGAAACGTTTTATAGTATGTATCCAGCCACTTCAGGCTGTTATCTTGTCAGATCTCATGAGAAGTGCTGGGTTTGATGGGAGACCTCCAAGAAAACTCCCACGGTGCTTAAGGAAGTGGTGTGGCATTTCAGTAGCTGGTGTTCTTTCCTCTGAGTTAGTTTTATACCAAAGCATCATGGTGTCCAACCCAAATTACACCTCAGATTATCGCTTTCTGCCAAACTATAGTCCCCTGGCAGTTTCAGCTGGATACTAAATACTTCAGCTCCTGTCCAAACCTGTTGTGAAATGCTGTTGTGCACTGTTAAACAGCTACTTACATTCCACCCCAGAGGCGGATGCTGTTCTGCGGTAGGTGAATAATTCTTATATTTACTGTCTGTTAAATATTTTGGCATTTGTCAGGGAGAAAGAAATCGTATAAATATAAGGGGCCAAAAGTCTAGCAAAAAGTCAGGCAAAAGCCTACCGAATCAATAACAGCTTTGCCTGAATAACAGTTGGCCCAGTGTTATTACTGGGCAATAGAAGTTTTCCATTTATTAAAACCATGTAACTGTCACTTCAGGAGTGAAACCTACCCATAAACCCACTGGCTGGAAATTTGCATTTCCCCTTGCAGCATAGTCCTTGTCTAGTCCTGCTGCCAATTCCATGACGTCTCAACTTAAAGAAAACCCGGACTTTCAGCATGCCCCGTTCCATAATGACCTAGGTCGAGTTAGGACCTCATAACCTACATAAACATGTCTTTGAGTTGGACAGGCCACCCATTTCTCTCTGTTCAACAGGCCATAGCACTTCATACCGCTTAATGCGCAGGCTTTCTATAGGTTTATGCCCTATATCTAAAACCAGAAGGAGGTAGCAGTGCTTTAGAGGATTCTTCTGGTTGCTGGAGTTTAGGACACGCTCCACCTATACCACCAGCACTATGGGAACACACACAGTTAAACTCTAGATAAAACTTTTTTACCAGGCTTCCCTTCTGTCAGTGTTCCTGTAATTAGGCTATTTCCCAGTTTCTAAGCACCTCTATTTTGAAGACAATTTTAAGTGAGGTAGTTCTACGAGTTTTCTGTATTGTATTTTGAAAAAGATGATCTATAATACCTCCTCATTTTAACCACTTACCACATGCTTTCTTTTCCTTTCCACACAATCTCAAACCCCACTTCAAAATCAAACACACTGCTGTTATACACAGTATCATGGTTATTCTTATCTGCCATGCTAATTATAAGGCTTTTTTAAAGTGGCAGTTGTTTGAAATATATATAAATGATTCTATAGTATGACTTCCTTATCACCTATTTTAATGTTTCAAATCAAGGCTTCCTCTGCATTGCATTCTGGGCATTATGCAAACTAGGAAATCTGCATGCGCTTGCTTTCCAATGAACTGTTGTGTGTGTGATCAGAACATTTTTTTCTCTGCTGGGGTGTTCACATGACTAGAAGTCCTACACTGGAATTTACAATACTTACATTTGGGAGGGAGATGGGGTCAGTTCAAATATCTGCAAACAGTCTATTAAAACAAGGACTTGTCCATACAGATTTGATTGCAGGTTTAGTGATACAGCTAAGAAAAACAGAAAGAGAAAATGTTAATTTGTGCAATGAGTTAGCACTGCACTTGAAATCTTACCTCCAGAATTTGGAGAAAATAAATTAGAAATCTTTTAAATCTCCCATGGGATGGAAATTCCAAT
This sequence comes from Gavialis gangeticus, assembly GCF_001723915.1. Lineage (NCBI taxonomy): Eukaryota > Metazoa > Chordata > Crocodylia > Gavialidae > Gavialis > Gavialis gangeticus. The sequence continues at coordinate 24,103,093 of NW_017728997.1, read as the reverse complement.
TTGCAGCCAGCGTCACTATAAAGGTTAAACTGATTCTGTTCAAATTTCTGACAGAAACTTCGTCACTGGACGGTGACAGAGAGTGGAAAATTCCAGCCTGAATGGAATCTGTCTGAGAGTGGATGTGCAACAGAAGATGACGAAGATGAAGATGAAGTAGTAGTAGTAGTAGTAGTAGTTAGAGCTTCATTTTTGTTACAGCTGATGTAGGGGCCACATGGAAGTCTGTGTCTCAGCACTGAAACTACAGTTCAGCTTCCTCTGTGCGTGTTCCCTGAGCACAAGAAATGGTGGATGAGAAGAGCAGCATTATCGAGCCTCCTACACTGCCTTCATAAGGGAATGAGGGCATAAGGCCGTCGTTCAACTCAGGCAACATTCTCTGGGTAGATGTGATGTCTTTTATTAGACCAACTAAATAGTTGGAAAAAAGTTCTTTGCAAGCTTTCGGGCACAAACACCCTTCTTCAGGCAGAGTCTCCCATTGCCTGAAGAAGGGTGTTTGTGCCCAAAAGCGTGCAAAGAACTTTTTTCCAACTATTTAGTAAGTCTAATAAAGGCATCACATCTACCCAAAGAACCTTGGCTGCCTGTGTCATTAGACCAACGCAGCGACAGCCAACAACCTTGGTTCAGCTCAGCCACCCTTCATCTCCAGTCAGTAGGCTGGTCGGTGTTGTTGAATGCTCGTCCCCCATCACATTCCAGGTACAACAATTGCTCCCCTTGCCTGGAAACATTTCAGCCTCAGTTGTTCTCCCTCCAAACACAGGAAATCTCTTCCATACCCACATCCTTTTGAATGAGGCAGAAGCTGCAATGCTACTGTCAAGGCTGGAACCTCTTATTCTGATCATTAAAGTAAACTGTGACCTGGTTTCTAATATCAGATTTAGGCCACCTCATGCCCAGCTTCTCTGATAGAAATGTCTCTTTCTAGCAAGAATGGTCACCTAAAATGAGCTCCCAATACAAAGTCCAAACAATACACATGCAGTTTCCAAACTCATTTCCTCCCCATTTTTCTTGGAAAAAAAGAGCACTCTAAGTTCACCCTGCTTGCGCTCAGCAAAACTGGGGGGCATTTTCCTTTCTGTGGAAAAGAAAAAGAAGAAAAACAAAAATGTCAAATGTTGCCAATTCTTGTGATTTTAGTCTTTCAATATTTGGCATTTTTCTTAACCCTCCAGTTCCTTGAGTCATTAAGTTACGCAAGAATCTCAGCTTTCATTTATTAAAAAAAGAGCAAGTTCATGCCCCTCAGGGTTCCAGAGAAAAGCTGGAAAATGTGACCCCTGTGGACCCTAATGATTAAAAAAAAAAAAACCCAAAGTAAATAAAAGAGCCTAACGTATAATTTTTTAAAAAATCCATGATTTTTCATCTAAGCTCATGTGTTTTAAGGCTTCACTCCTGAGTTTGAGCCCTTGGGTTGGCGACACTGAAAAGTATCAGTCAGCCCCAAAGGGGGAAGGACTGAGCTCCATTCTTGCTCTGTGGCAGCCAGATCTCAGCTCCTGCAGTGGGCCCGAGGTCCACTCAAGAAATACAATTTCTCCAGTGTGGGGGCAACCTAGGGTGATCCACTTGCTGCCTCCCTGCCCCTCAGCACAGGGCCATGGGCAAGTCTGGGATGAGAAAGGATGTGGCTGCAGCACCCT
>NW_017728997.1:24091899-24096432 GCF_001723915.1 Gavialis gangeticus | reverse complement strand
AAACCCAAAGTAAATAAAAGAGCCTAACGTATAATTTTTTAAAAAATCCATGATTTTTCATCTAAGCTCATGTGTTTTAAGGCTTCACTCCTGAGTTTGAGCCCTTGGGTTGGCGACACTGAAAAGTATCAGTCAGCCCCAAAGGGGGAAGGACTGAGCTCCATTCTTGCTCTGTGGCAGCCAGATCTCAGCTCCTGCAGTGGGCCCGAGGTCCACTCAAGAAATACAATTTCTCCAGTGTGGGGGCAACCTAGGGTGATCCACTTGCTGCCTCCCTGCCCCTCAGCACAGGGCCATGGGCAAGTCTGGGATGAGAAAGGATGTGGCTGCAGCACCCTGTTCCAGCTGTTCTGGACTGTTTTAAATTGTACCGGGGATCAAGCTACTGCCCAGAGCAGGAATTAGAGAGGGAAAAAAGATAACACGAAGGCACTCGACCCCATGGTGCCTGTGCTATGTTGCATCACCTGAGAGACAACACAGAGTCCAGCTGTCTATGTGAAGTTTTTATTTCATGTGCCAGCCCCAGGTATTGGAAACCTCCAACTTTTCAATGTCCTTTTAATAAGAATTGAGGCTTAAAGTGGGTGCCATTCTCCTGATCATCAGTGCAAGGGGCCCTGGTTGGACCGTGTGAAGCTCAAATGGTGAGGGTGAGCCCTGCTCCTGGAGCCCTGGCTGCCTGGGGAAGGGCAAGCAGAGAAGCTGGCTGTTCTACCCTGCTTGCCCCACTTTCCAGCTGGAGAGATTACTAACAGGAGCTCCTACAGGAGAAAGAAAGGGGGAGCTGCATGCGCAAGCATGAAGTGGTATTGTAGGGGCACAACAGGGCCTGAGGTCAGGGCTAAGGAAGAGCAGAGGAAGCAGCCTGAGTCCGTGGGTCCTTGTGAACCTACTGCATGTGCAAACACAGCCCGAGAGAGAAGGAGGTACTGCTATAACAGCTGAGAAGCCAGGGGTGGAAAGGCAGCGAGACAGTTTATGAGCGCTGGCAACAAGCCTTTTAGGCATACTGTATTCCTGTTGACGGACTATTCTGTTGAATGACCTTAAGGCGTGCCACATATATAAGAGCTTTTCTGTATTCATTTTTTACTTCTGCCTTCATCAGCTGGTTGCTCCATGGTGCTCTTTGGATGCCCACTACCTTCCTCCTCATCCATGAGGCCCAGACAGCAAAGAGCAGTCTAGTTTGCTTCCTGCCTGGCACTGGGGGGCACGAATAGTCTGGTGTTCTCAGAAATGTTCCCTACAGCAACAGGCTCCAACATGCCTATTCCTCCTGGGAAAGTCTCCCTGTGTGACTAGACTTCGTGACGTCAGAGCAGTCCCAGTTCAATTGTCCCGAGTTGTTATGAGAAGGGCTGAGTTTATATGCCACACCTCAGCTATCAGGAAGCAAGGGGGCATAAATCTCAGCTGGAAGGGAAGAAGGGAAGGCAGTTTGCAGTTCATTAGCTTTTCAAAGCTGGTCTAGGAGACGGCCCTGACGAGCTTTCACTGATGTTCTGTCATTTATTTACCATATGAAAATGAGTGCTCAGTTCAACCACAAAGTTTGTGGCATTAAATGCATTAAGATCAGGGGAGGTTAAAACACAGCATGCAGATACTGACACTCCAGGCCGGGCATAGGCATGGGTGAACTGGATGGCCGCCCAGGGCCTAGACAGAAAGGAGGCCCAAAAATGGTAATTTTTTTAGTATTACTATCGTTATCTCTGGCAAAGTGGGGCCTGTAACAGGACTATCAGTGGCCCGCCCACCTGTTTCTGGGCTAACCACCCGCTTTCTTGCCCGCCACGCCTTGTTGTTAATTATTTAATAGATGCTAATCAAGCGGGAGGCTGCCCATTTCTTACCCCAAAGCCAGAGGGCGCTACCTGCGGCTCTGTTCCTCCCCTACACCACAGCCCAAGCCTTGCAGATGGCATCCGTAGTTCTCACAATCACCGGCCCCTCACTGGGCCCCAGGATCCTACTGTTGAACCCCTCTATGATCCCTCCATTCTGGCAGCCTCATCCACCTTCATTGCTCCCTAAGCTGCTTCCCCCTCATGTGTGGTCCCCCCGCAATCTTGGGCTACTGGTCCTGACCCACCCCCAGGCCAGTCGGGACCCCAGGCCCTTGGCTCTTGGGTGTCCCTCATGGTGGGCCCCCGGCCCTTTGACCCTTCCGGTCCTGGCTCCAGCTTGGACCAGTCGGGGGACTGTCCAGACAGGCTCATGAGTCCATGGCCTCACACTCTTCCTCTGGGGTCCACCTCCCAGACCCTACAAAGGGGGTAACCCACCCAGTTGTGGGGGCTAGGGATTAAGGCACCCCGACCCACCTTTCACCGGGGTGGTCACTGGCCTGACATTTCCTGGGGCTCCTGCGCCACTGGGAGCCCCACCAGGTCACCCACTCCTGGCAGGGTTCAGTTTTAGCTCATGCCCAGGACCAGGAGCCTCCTGACCATCCCCTATAGCTCCTCCCTTACCTCCAGATGATACCAGCAGCCCTGCGGCCAGGCAATGTTGTTGCTTGGCCTCCAGAAGCAAAATGCCCTGTTTATATGGGTGGCCCTGAATCTAAAATGGCAGCCCTCATCAGGCACCTGTGGGCTGCTGTCTCAGGCCCTTAAAGTCACTGGCACAAACAGCAAACAGTGCCCTGCCACAGGGCCTGATACTAAAAGTTTGCCCGAGGCCGCCAGGAGTCTAGGTAAGGTGCTGCCGACACTGAGCCAAGCTCAAGAGATTCCCGGGGTATGACACAGGAAGCAAAACTCAGAGGCCTGTTAGGCTCAATCCAGCGCCCACGGCAATCAGCAGAAGTCTTTCCACTGAACTGGGCCATTTGTTCTCTGTGTGCTGCACCTTTAGGTTAAAAACCCTGCAAACAGAGCAGCCATTTTATTAGAGGAGCAGATGTACGTGGAAGATGAGAGTAAACTTGGACTGCTCGCAGACTTTACTTCTGTTCTGTCTTGTTTTGTCATTCATCTTAATCAAAACCAAAAGCCACTCACCCTGAAAAGCTGCGGCTGCAATTTGTCTATGGAAAAATATAAAACAGTTCTGTTCAGAAAAACAACCCAAAATGCAGAGGTTGAAGAACTATCCAAAAAAACCTTGGGTCTTCAAAATCAGGCTAAAAATATCATGAAAATGGTCTTCTTGGGGCTAGATCCTAAGTTCTGGCTGCATTTCCTAGAGCAAGGCAGACAAAATTAAAGTTTAAGGTGTAGCGTGCAAGAACTGCAATTTTTTTTTTAATTTTTTTTTTTACCTGCCTCCTACCCTTCTGTGGGTGGGGTCATTTTGAAATGAGCTGCAAGCTTTTTGCGGGGCATCATGCTGTATTCCTGCAATCTTTCACTGGCAGAACAGTTCAAGCATTACAGCTGGCTTAAGTTAGAGCAGCCTTGTGGTTGCTCTAACTTAAACCACTTGCTGGTTCAGTCCTTGACCAGCCCCAGGATTTGGAGAAGCAGAGAGATGGCTGAGTTTCAATGTTACCTCCTCCTTCCCCAGCTGCATGGAGCACAAGCTGAAGATTCAGCCCTTTTTTCCAGGCTGTAACAAGTACTATATAAACACCACTACAACAGGGCTTGAAATTCAGCTACGTGGAGTTCTCAGAGAGGTTGTATTTTGGAGCTCCAGGTTACATTTAGAGCCCCCAAATAGAGACACCTATTATCAAACTAGCCTCATCTCTCTTTATACCATACTTTATTCCAGCACTTCTGACACTGAAGCCCAAACACAATAGGTTTAATAACCTTGCTAGGCAATGTTCTGTAGTGCCATTCCTATAGCCTTCGTCTGGAGCCCCAAAGGTACCAACACAGCCTCTTCCTTGGCATTCTTGAAACTTTCTTTTGTGGCAGAACCAAGAAAGGTACAGCAGGAAAATTAAAGAAAGATTGGAAATTAAAAAAAAAAAAGGAAAAAAAAGTGTTTCTTGGACATTTTCGAAGGTTGGGTCTCCAGTTTGAATTTTGGCCAGAAGTTCACAATGAATGGGGCTTAATTTATGCAGGCCTCACTCCCCACATTGCTAGCACATACAGAGACACGCGCATAATCACGTGCAGTGGTAGGAATGACTCTGATAATACAGCCTGAATTGTCCTGCCCCTGCCCTTCCTGCTCGCCTTTTGCCCTGCAGCGAGCAAAGATAATGAGTAACACTGATATTAAACAGGGATTTGGAATCTTTTTTTTTTTTTTTGGAAAGTGGATAACGCATTACAGTAGATAGAAAAATCCATCCGATTTTATTTAACTGTAACTTTTATTAGGAGGAGTGAAAAGGTCACAAAGGAGCATTGGATACTCACTGTGAATTTTATCAAGATATTTGTATGTTCACAGTATTTTTCTAGTTGCCATACATTCAGAGGTGGATCAGGGAGTGCAGTGGCACAGTTGTACCCTGCTTGCACTGCATGCTGGAAACAGCTCTTCAGAAGTCATGCTCGCTAGCTCCATTTCTCTATGGCCCTGGATGCTTGGGTCTCCTGGACACTCCAGATAAGTGCT
>NW_017728997.1:24085123-24086899 GCF_001723915.1 Gavialis gangeticus | reverse complement strand
GAAAAGGTCAGTGCGGAGCTCCCAGCATATGGGCTAAACTCCTTTCCTCAGCCTTGAATGCGACAAGAAAGCAGATCCCTTAAGATGCAACTATCTTAAGCTCTCCTCCGATGTTTAAACTCTTAGTAATTCTAGGTTTTGGAGACAAACGTCAAAGCAGAGGGCTCTTCCCTTCATTATTCAAGTAAAGGCCCCATGAATATTATCTGTAATAAGAATCTGCTGTTGACACGGCTCACCCCGCAGTTCCTGTTCCAGGCAGCAGCCCTTGTCAATAGGATTAAAGTGAAGGAATGCCTTTGACAAGTCCACTGGCTGCTGGTTCATTGCTGCCATCAGGCTGCCGCTTTGAAAAGACATCTGGCACCGTTTCCAGGCTCCGGTGTGGCCAAATGATGGCAAGCCTGACCAGCCTGCCAAAAAGGGTCCTACACCTTTGAGATCTCACATGGACCTCTTGGCCAGGGAGGTCAAGGCATGCTGGGCCCAGTTCTTCCCCTGCAAGACATGGGGAACTCCCTTTGAAGTCATACAGGAAAACAGGGCCCCAGAATAGGATGAAATTGGCAGAAGGAAATGGCAAAGAGTGTGAGACCTTGTAGAAGCCAACAGCTGTGCGCGTCCAGCCACAGTTCTTTGGATTAGGTCCTCAATTACGTCATCAGGGCAACAGACATCTCAGCTGGCTGGAGGTTTTGCAGGGATTTTGATCAGTAATACCAGACTGAGAACCCAGAGACAATGTCCTTGGTCCAAGGAATGGAAATGCCACTACTGAGCTGCTATAATGAATAAGGAGCTGAGGGACAACCTCCTTGGTCCATTGAATGAGTATAACACAGGCAGCAGAGATACATGTTTTCACACACAGGCAATTTTTGTTAGCCTTGATCCAAGGACCATGTGCCTGTGGAAGGACTTAAATCTCTGTATGCTAAGCAGCTCTTGGCTTCTGTCTCCCATTGCTATGAGAGGGTTTTTTGTTTTTTTTTAAATGCAAAAACCCAGCCACTTGAAAGCAGACTCAGGCCATCTATCTCAAATACCCTACTGAACAGACAGCAACAGCTTTAAATCCATATTGACCTGTGTCCTAGCTGATCTCCAGTGCCCTGAGTTACCTAGCTCCCCGACTGAGATGACCTGGAACCAGTAACCTGCTGATGGGTAGCCAAGCCTTTCCCATGAGTAATGGGAATGAAGGCATTCAGTTTGCAGGCGGTGTGAGCTGCACCGGAATAAAAATGAAATCCTCCAATTAAAAACTCTGGAAGGAAACAAGCTCTAGGCTGTGAGTGTTAAGGATTATTAATGAACAGTTGGGCACATCTGATACTCAGTGATTCTGACCTGTATTTTATTTCTCCTCTGCTTCCTTGTTTGATACAGCTCCAGTTACAATGGCTTTATAATTACTGATCAGCCTGCAAGCCCCAGGATTCACAAAGCCATCAGCTTATGCTCCAACGGCAGGGGCTGGCAAATTGAGGTGGAAGAGCCAAAGAATGGACCATGTAGCCCTGCAGCACTGCTTTGAGGTCCCTTTAAAGCCAGCTGTGTGTGACAGCAGCTTAGAAGCACAGAATCAAGCTACAAAAAAGTCCATTGCAAAACTGTGGTTTTCTAACTTTCCATCACTTGGTTCTTCAAGTGGAGATTGTGGGGTATGCATGTGCACCCTCCCACGTGCGCGCGCACACTTGCGCGCGCACACACACACACACACACACACACACACACACACACACACACACACACACACACACACACACACAC
>NW_017728997.1:24080508-24085103 GCF_001723915.1 Gavialis gangeticus | reverse complement strand
CACACACACACACACACACACACACACACACACACACACACACACACACACAGAGCCCCTCATCTTTTCCAGCGAATAAGTCCCTACCTTATTTGTTCTGTTCCTGTCCCCTCAGGTGCTGAGACCAGGTCAGGAAGCAGACAGCCTAGAGTGAAAACATTAATTCTTTTTTCTTCAAAACCTCTATTATTATCCTTAGGAAAAAACCCCCCAAAAACCAACAGCCCTCATTTTCAGGAATTGTTACATTTAATTAGGTTGCAGGTTCCATGGGGCTCTGAAAACAGAGCCAAGAAAGCACAAATGTCAAAATATCCTGCATGAAAGATGAAAACCCCCAAGCAGGGCATTTCAGGGAAAAGGAGTTCTGTCAGCGGGCCTGTCAGCCTCACTGCAGATTTTTCAGATCTAATTAAAATGATCTTTAATATATTTTTTAAAGAAACACATTTTTCATTAAATAGCTGCATCTTCTGATGTATGTGTATTTGGGGTGGGGGAGGGAGAGGTGGGAAGGATTAAACTGGCCTGATTTCTGTATTTAGCAAATGTGGAATAAGAGTGAAATGGAGACAGGACACACTACATGATTATGTAACACTGAGGCACAATAGTGCAAAACAGGGCAACTAAGTCCAGAGCTCCATTATTTCAACTCAAAAGGGCTGCAGTCACAGCTGACCATGCTTACTCCCCTGTGACATCAGCACTGACAGGAAGAAATGAGTCACTGAAATCAGCCTTGATGTAAGAAGGTAGCTTCAACACCCTGTAAACTGATGCCTGACTTTCCCTTTGCCTACCAAGTTCCTGTCCTGGTCATGAGGTGCCAAAGTAAAACAATTATGGGTGTAAAAAGCTGCAGGATGCCAGGCACCTACCACTACCACGAAAATCAGGGGAAACTCAGCACCCCACAGGATTGGGTTCATTGTTTCCTTAGTTTATACCAGGGGCTGCCCAAATTTCCTGAGCACAAAGGCCATGCTGGTAAGCTGGCTGACGCCCATGCATCACTCACATGGGAATTCACATTTCTTTTTGAATCAGAACATAAATTTGCAGGATGATATCACCTCCTTGGCACATCGCCCCCGGATGACGCCGATGAAGAGACATTGGCTGTAATTCAAGTTTGATTGCTCTTTAAAGAAACCTCACTCTTGATCAGTGTTGCTTCTCCCACAAGGTGTTGGAGCAGTTGGGAACCTCCTCCTGTGGTCTGCAGGGTACTACATGGAGTTTCATTTTAATATCAAGAGTAAAAAGATGAAAGTGTAACTGGAAGAAAGGAGGCTGAGAGGCCTTCTAGTCTACAGGGAATTTCAAGAAGTTTTAGAAAGGTTCCAAATAAAATTAGCCAGCAGTAAAAGAGAGCAATGTCCCATACAGCACTTTCATCTCACAGTAAGTCTCTGCATGGAAGAGAACCACCAAGTAGGAAATCTACACAGGGCACCTTGAGCATCCTTATGTGCAACAGAGGTTGTCTCCAAGGCAGGCAGTGCAGGAGGAGGGATGGGATCAAAGGAGAGAATACCAAATCTGTACTTAGGGAGGATGTGTACCCTGATCCCTGTCGCAAAGGCTAGGGACAGAAGTTACACATAAACTGGTTTAAGTAATCAGAAACTGATTTAAACCTGTAACAGAGCAGATGTTCAGTGCACATAAACTAGTTTTAAAATGGTTGAAACTGGTTTAAGATAAACTTGGTTGAATGTGGTATCAGACTTAACAGATTTGGATCAAACCAGTTTATGAAACTTCTGTCCTAGACTCCTTCCTGGTTCAAGTTAAATCACAGTCCCCCAGCATCCCAGCATGCTTTGAAGCCCTGAGCTGGGCTGTGCTGTCTGCTCCAGAGAGCAGGGCTGGCTCTGCCCCTCTGCTCCCTAGCTGGAACAGTGAGGGCTGGCTGACAAGGCAGTGGGGGTGCAAGCCTGGCTGGGGATGCAGCCCAGTCTGCAGGGGATACTGTCCCCTCCAGGCAAACCCTAGCTGGGGTCTGGGGCCAGGGAGGAGAGTTAAACACCCCTTCCCTTGCTCAAACTTACTGCTGGCTGCAACTGTGGATTATAAATCCCAGAGGCACCTGGAAGTAGGAAATGGAAGTGATAAGCAACCCTGCAGAGTCCTGCTGCTGTAATTCTGGACTGCAAATCCCAGAGACCTTGAGGGCAGCAGAAAGAGGAAGTGAACACAGAGCCAGATTGCTATGCTCTAGCACCCATCCCCCGGCTCCTGGCTTGAGCCACTGTAGGCATATGACTGCATTTCCTGAATCAAATGTCTGTTCACTTCTGTTTCAATTTAATCTGCAGCTACTAACCAGCAAAGACCGAATCGATTCAGCATTGGGCTTTTTGACTGTCTGTACCTAGCCGAAGTGGCAGTGGCTATTACTGTAGTCCATGAACTGATAAAACAGACATGGAAGAACCTGTGCTCCAAGTATGGTTGTATTGCAGCAGGGGTGTGAATCCCAGCCCCCTTCCTCTTTGCTGCCTTGTCACCCACACCCAAGGGTGTGATCTTTAGTCTAAAAAACAAACATATACTCTGGTGGGAAGTGAAGGAGCAAGGGAGGAAACATCAACAGGGCCTAGTTGTACCCTGCTCCACCGTCCAGAACCCAGTACAACTCAGTGTAATACAGGGCTGAGGGTATAGTTGTTCAAAGCAGTTCAACTCATGAATGGAGCAAAATAGCTAAAGCAATAGCAGCCTTCATCTTAAAGGCAGCTGTTCCCACCCAAAAACACAGGCATACATAAGGCACGTGGAAGCAGAGGGAGTTTCACTGGGTTTGTGAATGTTTATGTCCCCCAAATAATGAGCAAAAATATCAGAAGCAAGGAAAGAAAACAGACACAGAACATGGCCTTGAGAAATACCCAGAGCATGAGCTTTCTGGGTTGAGCGCTGGCTGAGAGGGGTTAGGCTGTGAGCAAAAAAGCACAGCCGCTTCTTGTCCAGTTCCTGCTGCGTCCTCTTTGTAAAGAAACAAGGCTTCTTCAAAGAAGTACCTGGCTCCAGAACCAATGTGTCCTCCTTCCTGGAACAACCTACAAGACTTTGAAGTTTTGGCTAATCTCACTGGTCAAAACGGGTGACAGTTTGCTACACTGACCCTTATCCCTACAGTGCCACCTTTGCAGCTCAAATGCATTGCTGAAAAATACTGCAGCAATGTTTTCTGGGGGAATTCCCATATGCCAGTGACTCTTTGAATGAGATTCAGATATTAACTTCCCCTGAGTTTAACCATCGAAGCTGGGAGATATTTTTCAGGTACTGCGTCTTAGTTGCACATAACCAAACCATTCTCTGCGTAACAAGGTACATTTTTAGTATGTTCAAAATCCTTTTGGGCTGATGTTTCATAATGACTTGTAGAGCAGTCTATACCAGAGGACAGCAATCTATGTCCCATTGCCTGGATCCAGGCTGGGAAGAGGTAAGCTTTGGCCTGCAAAGGTCTAACCTTGTCCAGGGTATCTGGGGGGGATCAGGCAGAATGCATCTATGCTAAGCCATCTGTGACCTCCACAGCATCCTCTTCAGCAACCCTCCCCACTGCTCGCTTCTGCTTGCACTTACCTCACTGTAGTTTTGGCACTGGGGCATGCATGGAGGGACCTGCGCAGGGGCCAGGTTGCAAGCTCCAGCCCCTGGCAACAAAAAGCTGCTGACTTCTTTTCTATACAATTAGAACAGTGATTCTCAACCAGGGTGCCTTGACACCCTTTCAAGGCTGCTGCAGGGTGCCATGCAATGTTAGCACTGTTAGGTGTGCAAACGTGATTCGTAAGGTGAACCCCGGGATTTTGAATAGGAGTCCATAATGTTAAAAACATTTTGCCCTGTTGGGGTCTTCCTACGTTTTTTGCAACAGAAGAATTACTCTATTATTTTTCTCTAGTAAAAAAAGGAGTAAAAGCTAAGAGCTGGCATTTCCCAGGGGGTACCTTGAATCTAAAAAGTTTGAGAACCACTACAACAGACTAAACCATCATGAAGTGAGAGAGGTGACGGATGTGGCCCCCAAAGCACAGAAATGAGCAGATTTTAAACAGTTAAGATCAAGAGAGATTTTAAACAAAAAAACCCCCCATTGATATGAAAATGGAGATTCATCCCTTAAACCCAACATCTTTCCCCAACCCACGTATCTGCCATTCAGATATGCATCTGCTTGCCTGAATCATTATTTGAATAAATCATAGTAACACCAAAATCAGACCCTGTTATGCTGGAAATGCAAATAGTGAACACAGTTCCTGCCTCTGGGAGTTGCCTGACTGAAGAGACAAGACAGGATAGACAACAAGGGGAAAGGGAAAGAGAATCACAGAAGGATGAAGTGACTTGCCCAAAGTCATGGAACTGGTCAGTGGAAGAGCTGGAAATAGAATGCAGGGCTCCTGTCCCTATTGCCCTTCCTCGTGGGTCTATACTACTCCTGGAGAAGTGGTTGCAAGCCCTGGCATAGGCTGGCTTTTGCCCTGTTTAGTACATTCCTGGTTGAACTGCAGCAAAGTACCAACTGCAGAATCTTTACTACCAGCCCCCACGACCATGGAGGCAGAAAG
>NW_017728997.1:24068917-24075508 GCF_001723915.1 Gavialis gangeticus | reverse complement strand
GTCGTGGGTCTATACTACTCCTGGAGAAGTGGTTGCAAGCCCTGGCATAGGCTGGCTTTTGCCCTGTTTAGTACATTCCTGGTTGAACTGCAGCAAAGTACCAACTGCAGAATCTTTACTACCAGCCCCCACGACCATGGAGGCAGAAAGAGCCCTGCTACTGTGGGAGTGTGCGGCGCCAACTTGTAAACTGAGAACATTTGACCTGGGATCAGGGAGCGGGAAGAGGTATCGCACAAGGTCAATTTCTTACAGAGTCGATTTTCAGACTTGAATTGCACTTTCAAAACCAATCTGAAAGGTATGCTGTGGAAGGCTATTATTTAATGCAAGAAAGGAGGGACTCTCCTAGCAGGGAGCACTTCTCTGAGGCTGGCTATAACTTAGGTGCTTTCACGCAAGCTGCAAGCTGTGGCTGCAGAGCTGCAATCAAGTGCGAACAGAATTTGGGGAGGAGAGGGAGGAATAATCATTCTGGCATGGTCTAAACAAGTGTAAGAAAAGGTTCCTAACAGGACTATTTCTGCAGGCAACACTCCCTTTCTATGGACTACAGTGGGATATGTGAGGAGTTGTATGCAAATCCTGAAAAGAAAAAAGAAAAGAAAAGTCCAGAAAGGAGGGGCAAAAAAGGAGAAAGCAATAGAAGTGAAAGCATAGTAAGGCCTAGGATGTTTTCAAAAGGGGCCCCTCCTGAGCAGAGGCATCTCAGATGCACACATGCACCTACTGTGCGAGGCACCCAAAAGCTCAGCCTCTACAAGTTATCCATCCCTTTTCTCTGTGGTGGTTGCCGGCCTGGAGATCTCTCCCCACCATCAGCATTGAACCATCTGATGACCCCCCTCTCCATCTCTTGAGAAACCCTCTTTTTAGGGTGGGTTTTAAAGCAACAAGACGGTTCATTTTCCTCATACTTCCTTACAGAAGTACTAGTGGCGAAATACCTCAGGTGAAGCTGAAGTGACACCCTGCAGGGATTTATACTGCAGCTGCTCAGGAAAAGTTGCCAGTGTGGCTGTCAACCAGGCAAAATGTAGGCGCCCCTTGAAAAATGATGAAATGCAAAATTGCACAATTCCCTGCAGTGAAGAAACGGGCTCGTGGATTTGCCCTTCGCACGACTAAACCATCAGTGCATGGTCTTGCGTGCTTAGGAATCATGTCTGTAGGGGACCAGACTCGTGTTCTCATCTTTGGTGCCTAGTCACTGGCTCTCCAGGTAGTAATTTAGCAAGGGGAGACCAGATAATTTCCTGTTTGACTGGTATATCTCAACAGACTTTCCCCTCCAGGGTGCAAACAGGTAGGTGGCCAACCCTGAAGAGGCGGCAGATCACTTCATAAGCACCGGGAGAAGGAATGCTTGGTCCTTTTATAGGTGGGTTGGTTTCCCAGCACTGCCGTCATCGCTCGGGTGACTAGCACCATAAGACATTTCAGGCTCTCCCCCGCAGAGGGTAAAAAGTCAAGAGGGTATTAAACTGTCAGATTGGGGCAATTTATGTATATAAACAGAGGCCTGCTCTGCTGATTTATACCCTGATAACATATGGCCCACAGGTAAGGAACACAGCACATCATCTCATCTGCCAGTGGGAGAAGTTTGGATTGACTGATCCATAAAAAAGCAAGGCCTTCAGTTATCTTGCCTCACATCTACACGCACACACGCAAACAGCCACTGCCAACAAGGGCTCATGGAGTAACATGATACAAGCAATAAACGCTTTCCCCTAGCAAAAGTTAAGAGAGAGATTAGATAAGGCGGCTAAAACAAACGTTAACCACCATGGTGGGAGCTCAGCCGGCCTTTTGCTTGAGCTCAGTTAATAGCCTGCAGAGTTCCAGGAGGCTGGGCACATCAGTGGCTGCCTTTGCCATTTTTCTCTTGTGTCTGATTTCTGTGCCTGCAATTGTAGCTCTGTCCCCTATTATCCTCCCTATTATCCCCAAAATAACTCTGCCTATCTGCACAATGCCACCTTCTTCTTCGCGCCACTCCACTGGCACCTGTAGTGATCATTGGTTCAATAGATGTATGCAAACAATGAATGAAAAGAACTAAACATTTACTAAAGTATGTCTTTTTGTCTCAGACCAATACGGCTACCAAGTACACCCCTGAAACATGGGAGATGCCAAATTTTAGCTGATTTTGGATTTTAAACTTCATTACAGAACAACAAGGAAGTTTTTTGTTTGTTTTTTTTACCTCCCTGCCATCTGACACCTCCAGGGAAGGAAACCTACCTGATCAACACATCAGAGAACTACTCAACACAGCTCACAAAGACACTCTGGGACAGCCTTCCATCTTTAGCTCCCTCTGCGCAAAAACGAAGTTTATTTCCTACCTATGGGGACTTTTTACCATCTTGTACCATCTACACTTTTCCCAGAGCCTGACGAAGGGACTTTGATCCTGAAAGCTTGCAGAAAAGGACAATTTTCTTGCCATTTTCCAGTTGGTCTAATAAAAGATACCATTTTGGAACCAAGAGTTCTAGTTTTTTGTAAGAACTAAACAACAAACTTTAATTGTGGAGAAGTAGGCAACCTCCTCAAACTATTTCTCTTTAACTAGCTGCTCCCTTACTGAAGGATCACCTCCCTAAGTCTCCTATTATGGAGCATCTCTGAATTATAACTCCTATTATTACAGCACCCTGCTCAGTTCAGGGTCCAGTTAAACTCATATTGTGCATGGTTGATATTGCAACCCTCATTCTGATGGCACTGTAGCCAGTGGGGCTTTCTCACCTCATTGCTAGCTAGAGGTGGGCAAATTCAACTTTCAAGATATTGTTTATTCAGTTGCAAAGAAGAACAGTTGTTAGGGAGCTGCTCATTACTTTTAAAAACTTGATTCATGTCCCACACTAATTTTGCTCTCTAGGCAGCTCACTCACCGATCACTGAGGCTATTCATACAAGTACTTGTTATTCGTGCTATGGGATTGCTACATTGCTCATAGGTGACCTGATTTTCAGGAGGTCAGGTGTGTGGATTTTTTTCGTCTCCTGAGCGACTGAATTGCTTATGATCTGGGGAAGAACTTGAACAAACAATAGCTAGTTTGCACAAAGACCCTTCTTACACATGAACATTTGGTTTGGGACCAAGAACATGGGAAATAAGTCAGAAGGTTCATGAGTTTCAAAGCAAATTCACAGGTTTTAGGTGAAAGTCGGTGCACAGCTATTGCTTTGCCTGCTGACATGGGGAGAGAGGCAGTATTGGAGTGGGCTTCTTAGCTTAACGTTCTTCCATAGAAACCTTGAGGCTGTTTTAACTTTCCTCCTGAACCATTCTGTGCTGTAGAACCATCTCACTGAAGACAACAGCAGATGGAGGAGTCGCTGGCAAATAACTAGCAGTAGAGGGCAGGGTCATCCAGAGATGTTAAGACATGCATGGATGGTCCCAAGCAGATATCAAGGAATGCATTTGCTGTCAAAGGAATGGCAAATTCTACCGTCTTAAGATGCAAACATGGAAGAAATCAGACACAAGTGGCAAACCTTATAGTTTTCTAGCTCCAATAGGGAGAGCTTTGTGGTCGAAATGGAGGCTTTAGTGGCATCAAACAGTAAACTCTACAGGGCACTTTACCTTTGGCTTAATCATCAAGGCATCTTTGTCTAACCATAAACCCTGACATTCTGCCCAATACTTGCTAGTGTCAATTACATGCTTGGCACAAAAATAACAATTGGAAAAATAATTGCATTTATCATATCTGCAACTAAACATTTACCTTTGCCCTGCAAAATGGCTGACCCCAGAATGCAGAGTTCAGTACATTTCCACACATCCCACATAACCATAACTGGCAGGAAACTACTAATAGTAGAAACCAGCATTTGACTTCAAGAATTATTTTCAAGATGTCTTAAATCCACCAAGGTGGAATATTGCAGCACAGAAGCTAGACAAGGACACAAATTTATAGATGACCAGAGAAGAGCAACTTCTGACAACAGTTAAATCAGGGGTAGGCAACCTCTGGCATGCATGCCAGAGAGTGGCATGTGAAGGCATTTTGCTTGGCTCACACAACTTGGGGTGGACGGGGGAAGCTGTGAAGGGCCCAATCCTTGTTGTGGCAGCACAGCCCTGGGTCTCTCTCCACTGTCCACCCTGAGGTGCCCATGCACCCGCTGCTGGCAACAAGCTAGGCCAGGACTGCGCAGACCCCAGTGCAGCTGCTTGCAGACTTCCCACTGCCTGCTGCAAGCAGCCCAGGCTCCATGGGCCTGCCCAGAGCCCAGACAGGCTGTGGCAGGCAGCAAACAGCTGCACTGGGGTCCGTGGAGGCCCGGCCTGGTTCATTCCTGGCAGTGGGTGCACGTGTGCCCCAAGTCAGATGGTGGGGATGGGGATGGGGCTGTGGTGCCACAACAAGGATTGAGCCCCTTGCAGCTCCCCCACCATCTGCCCTGGCATGCCAACATCTTACAAGTCGAGATTGCAGATGTTTTTGGCAACTCGGCTCAGAAACATTGCCGACCCCTGAGCTAAATGGATGAAGATGTCTTGTTTGCCAGCATCTATTTTGTCAGCATAGAAAAGATACTGGAGCAAACTAAACACAGCACAAGTTATGGGAAAGGCATCTTCCTGGATAAGGGACAACAAGGTTTGGCAACAGGTTGTTGACGAGACACACTCTTTTGTGGGAGCTCTACCTACACTCCTATCTCACACAGTTCACAACAGTGGCAGTAAGATTATGAACCTAACAGAGCTGAATCTGTGAGTATCCCTTATCTCTACCGTCACCACTCTCAGGGAGTAACTCAACAGAGTCTTACCTTCTTAGAGTCGTGCTCAGTGAGCACATCTACATGCTGCCCTATGGTGACATTGTTACTGTGCTGTGCTTTAGTACTTCCTTTTGGAAGTATTTTTGGAAGTACTAAAGCACAGCGCAGTAACCGCCCATACTGTGCCTTACACACAGCGCACAGATATTTTTAGCAGCTACTTTGCTGTAGTGGCGTGCAGTAACAGGGTGGGGGAGGAGGGGAGGGAGGGGGGAGTGTGCCACTATGGCAAAGTAGATGCTGGTCACGTGTAGACATCTGTGTACTCTACGTTGCCATAGCATCACACTAGCGTCACATGTAGACACTCCCAGTGATATGCAACTTACCTTGTCCCTGTCCACTCAACTGCTCTCCAGTAGGATACATTTGGGAATGATACACAGATCATATAAATGTAGAACTACTTTCCTTTATGATCTGCTGTGCAGAGGTGTAAGGGAGTTTCAGGTGGTAAAACACAAACCCTGAAGGGCCACAAGAAAGGATCAGAGGAAGAAAAGCAACAAGTAGGGCTTGTACAAAAAAAAATGAAGTTAGAATAAGCCAATCTGGGGTGTAACTTGCACTCCCTTCTAACTCCTCAGTGTGCTTTAGTAAGTTAGTGTAAAATGTCTGAAGGAATCAGAATACATGGGCTTTTCTACACATGGCAGTTCTACTGGTTTAAGTTAAACCTGCTGAAAATCTGATCTATTTAACCCAGCAGTAGTGCATTAGCATATAAACCAAGGCTTGCTGACCCCTATCAGGTTTATGCTGTGTTGATTCCAGAGTTTGAGAGTTACAGTGATGATTAAAACCCCAGACTAAATTAATTGACTGTCAGGCCAGAAGGCTATACTGTGATCATCTAACCTGACCTAGGACTGGAAGCCACAGTGCTTTGGTCGACTAATTCCTGCTTGAACTAAAGCAGATGTTAGAGAAAATGGCCAATCTTGATTTACGAATTGGCATTGATAAAAGCTCCACTGCATTGCTTGGCAAATATCTCCCATGGTTAATTACTTTCACCATTAAAAACTGTGCTTTCTTTTTAGTCTGAACTTGTCTAACTTCACCTACCAGTCATCAAACCTTGCTACAGCTTCATCTGCTAGGCTGAAGAGCCCATTATCAACATTAGGACTGTGATCCACCTTGACTTCAACCTTCTCTTTCATAAGGTAAGTTGAGGAAACTCCTCAAGTCTTTTACTCAAAGGTGTGTTTTCCAAGTCTTCAATAATTCTTCCTGCTCCAATTTACCAACATCCTCCATGAATTGTGGGCAACCACACAATCTCCGAGAGGTGCTCATCCCAGTGCCAAACACAGATGTATCTATGTCTATGAATATGTCTATGGCAGCACGTCTCAGGAAGTATAAGGCTGAACATACCTCACCCGCCTGGTTCTGCCAACACACTGCAGAGGTGGAAGT
Source organism: Gavialis gangeticus (assembly GCF_001723915.1). Classification (NCBI taxonomy): domain Eukaryota; kingdom Metazoa; phylum Chordata; order Crocodylia; family Gavialidae; genus Gavialis; species Gavialis gangeticus. The sequence continues at coordinate 24,069,253 of NW_017728997.1, read as the reverse complement.
TCACGAGCAAGGCTACTCTGGGCTCAGCCCAGCCCCAGAACACACACTTGAGCCCTTTGTTTCCAGTGGCTCTGAGCTTGACCCCTTAGGACAAGCCTGGAGCAGCCTCACCAGTAAACTTTTAACTGGAGCATATCAGCATGCTCACCCTGGGACAGGCCATTGGCACAGTATAGACATGGCCATAATCTTCTGACTCCTGATGGAGAACTGCTGAGTTATACATAGAAGGTTTGTGTTAGGATTTTTGGTCACACATCACACTGGGAGCTTATCCTCACCTGATATCCATGATCACCCCATACCACAGGTCCTTTTTTTTTTTTTTTTTTTTTG
>NW_017728997.1:24051688-24068785 GCF_001723915.1 Gavialis gangeticus | reverse complement strand
CTTTTTTTTTTTTTTTTTTTTGAGTTTGCTTCTCAAGATAGAGCCCCACCTACCATGCAAATCTCTCTCCCAACGACCTGAGTATATGACTGCATTTTGTTATGCTGAAATACAGTTTGTTTGCTGGAGCCCAGCTCTCCAAGAGGGATAGATCTCACAGAATCAGTGACCTGTGCTCCTCATTATTTACCATCCCACCAATCTTTGCATCATCTGCAAACTTTGTCAGTGACGATGTTGTTATCTACCATGTCATTGATAAACACGTTAAATAGCATAAGGCCACAGACCAATCCCTGTGGGATCCCCATAGAAACACAGCTGCTGACCAGAGATTCCCCATTTGCAATAACATGTTGAGACCTGTCAGAGCGCTGTTGTGTTTTGCTTTTATCATTTTAATGGGTACTGCAATGCTGTTGTTTCTTTCTAGTCCTAGTTACTAGTCAAAAACATCACACAGTACCAAGGCAAATGCTTTACACAAGTCTAAGTGTGATACATCAATGCTGCTATTGCCTTTATCAACCAAATTTGTTAGCACATCAAAAAGGATATCAGGTTAGTTTGGCAGGATCTATTTTTCACAAAACCATGCTGACTCATATTAATTATATTTCCTTCCTTTATTCTTCCTTAACTGAGGCCCATGGACTAGCTTATAATGCCTTACAAATCATCTCTAAGTGTAGTTCAACAGCTCACAACTTGCCACACACATTATTTGGAGCATCCCTAATATCGTCCATGCAGTTATACAGTTCTGCAATTCTGAATTGTCGTTGCCTCCATTTTCTATATAGAGTTTGTTGTTTACCAGCATACTTACATGTGAGGATGTCTGTCAAATATACAAGGATTCAGTCCTATACATATTACATACATTCACAGGAACCTAGTGAAATATTGGTCTACATACTGTACATTAAAACGATACATATTATGAAAGCAATCTTAGTATCATATCTACAAGTAATTAGTAGAGAGACTTTTACGTAGAGGGCATTTGGTGAAAAACAATTATACTTATTAAATTGGCAGTGCTTGTTTACTCACCGTATAGATGAGTATGACAACTTTCTAGTTGTCAGAAAGTGATGCTTTATCTTGTTGTCACCTTTTATTTTGTGAATATTGCACATAATTCATTGGCTAATGGCATGTTCACCTGAATAAGGTGTTTGTACTCTCCAAGTGAAGTTGTCATCTGTTTCATAGCTCCATTTTTTCTGTAGTTGGTTAGGTACATTGTAATTTAATGTTCTGTCTTTTAATGAAGCTGAAACCCATTTTCTGCAGCTCCTGAATTATAGATTTAATAGATTTCTAGGACTGGAAGGGACCTATTAGATCATCGAGTCTGACGTCCTGCTCTGGGCAGGAAAGAGTGCTGGGGTCAACATCTGAACGTGGACATTTGAGTTGGTTTGGTGACAATTCTGAAAAATAGTTTCAATTGAACCTAAAATGAAATATTTTTGAAACGTTAACAAATAAAAAGCATTAAACAATAATTTCAGGTGGAAACCTTTCCCCCCCCAAAACTCAAAACTAAACACTTCGTTTTAAATCTTTGTTCTTTAAAGGTTTGTAAAATGCCTTAAAATGAACATCAGACCTTTGAAAACAAAAGTTTGTTTCTAATTTAAAAATTAAAATGCTTCATTTGAAAATGTCAGACAATTCAAGTAGTTTGCAAACTTTAATCCATCTTGACATCACTAATAAGATGGTACCACTACTATACAAAACCAGAACCAGTGGGTTTCTCCCTAACAATCTCCCTGTGAAGAACAACAAACAAGCCCTAGGATCATATGTTTGTATAACAGAGATGGAAAAACCTAAGATCTGCTATAAGACTGTGTTTCCCTGCAGGATCCAGTTCCTGTGACTTGGACACACCCAGTGTTGTGGTTACTAGCTAGAAAGGCCTTGGTAGGTGTGAGCCTACACAGATGCAGAGTGGTGAAGGTGAGACCAATACTGCCTAAGGAGGACGCTGTTGGATAGGAAGCTGCTGGCCAAGCTTTGCCTGCCAGGTAGCATGGGTGTGGTCTATGGGAAGGAAGCATCATTAAGTGCCTCATTAGCCTGAGAAGGTGACAACTTATGACCTGATGTGCACACTGTTCTCCGATTCCTTCCTCTTCTCTGTCATGCATGCAGTGAATGAGAACAAAGGTGAACAAGGCTGAAGATTTACTCCTGCTCAGTGCAGGGGACTTTATCTAGCACCTCACACGTGCACATGGCTTCTATTTGCCATCAGGCACCTGGGCCCTGCTGCATATGATGCAACAGCCTGCAAGGTAACAGATCTAATGTAGTCACACCAGAATCCCTCTCAGTAATCTCACTCTTTTCCCATGCTTAAAGTCAAGTTCAGCAGAGCTGACGGAGAGAACACAGACTATATCATCTATTTGGTGTTCCTGGCTAAAGTGCCTGATACCTGATTCACAGTCCTTTACTCATCATATTGCTGAGGCTCAGAGCTGAGCTAACATTACTACAGGCATCCTTCTTGCATTCAAAAAGAACCCAGACACTGGCATATGTCTATTAACGTCCATCACTGCACTATGCTGCCTGGATCTAGAAGTGTGTTAATCATAGGAATGCATTTCCATGACTCAATAACATGGCTAATGCTTTTATGCCCAAGAATTGCCTACAGGGGTGGATCTGGGAGGCGTGGGGGTGCATTTACACCTTCCTTTGATTCCTGCTCCACCCAAAGTTTAAAACCAACTTCCTGACAATGGCAGCAGCATTTCTATTCAGGCAGCAGCAAGAGAGTCACTTGACTTCATGACTCTCATAATCTACTGGATTCCTTCTAATTTCTTAATTCCTCAACTGTTAATGACCATCTCTCCTTTTTAATGGTATTTAATGGTTGCACTAATCAAGCTATCCTTTCTTCTGGATTCTGCTGTCTGTTTGCTGCTCCTGGTCATATAGGTTGCCTATACACATGCTCAGGGGTGGGGGTGGCATTTTAATTAGAGCAGTTCCTGGAAAGCTGCTCTAATTAAAACTCTTCACCATCACATGTATTAAGCCCCTATGGGTTTAAAGATGCCCATGGGATGCTTTATCTAAACTTCATTCTGTGAGGTTTAGATAAAGAACCTCAGTGGCCATTTTTAAACCCATGGGGCCTTATACACATGATGATGAGGCCACACTGAAATGTTCTAATTAGAATGCAAACCGGTACATGTATAGGCAGCCATAGCTCCTATTTCACAGCCCTGCAAACTGTTTTTAACTCTAGCTAGGAACATTAACTCAGTCTGTTGTAGGTTTATACATAATATATGACATAGCAAATGAATGCACGTTCCAGTAAAGCTTTTTTTCTTGCTTCAATCTTAAACTGAATAATACAGTTCTAGGCCCCTAGCTATTAGTAAAGCTTCTAGTTTCTTTTTAACTGGAGAAAAATGTGTGTTATGTTACACATGATGATGTACCATGTTATCTACATCCCCTTTTCAAAATCCTAGATCTGCCCATGATAATCACACACATTATTTTGCTGTAATTGCTCCTCCCGAAGGAGTACAGTCCTTCCCTTTCCACTTTAACATAATCCTTCTCTTGCAAACCAGTGGCCTGCTAGCCCTGCTCCAGGTTTTCTGCTCTTGGCTCCAAGTAAAAAGGAAATTAGTGAGTTGCATCCTGGTCTTCAAAATAAATCTATTGAACAGTTTGGGGTGATGAAAAGGTGTGACAGCTTAGGGAATATGGCTGTGTCCAGTTGCAACTTCCTCTTCGCTTTATGATTTTATGCATGTATGATTGCAACCTTCAGTGTGGATTAGAACATCCCTTTTGTAGTGGAGAACAGGCTATGTCTGGGGAACTGAAACAGGGCCATTAAGGAGTCAACAACATTGAACAGCTCTACGCTTGTGGAACAATGGGCTTTCTACAGACAGAGCTCCAGACTTGTAACAACTCTCTGCCAGCAATCCCATACAGGGACTGCAGCATGGAAACTCCCAGTGGAAGGCCAGGAACAAAGGAAGGATGTCACACTGTTTTTAAAAGTGACATGCTCTTTAAGCAAGGGGAGCCATTTCATGGCTAAAGCCAGAAGACTGAGCAGGAGGAGTGGAAGCAGGAAGCTTAAAGGCTTGAGAAAAGCCTAGACACTCACGGCAGGTCATGAGGCTAGACTAAGGGAAATGGGACTGGCTGGCTTGGGCAGAAGATACAGACCCACTGCATTACATTTGGTTGGCTCTGGACTGGTCCTTCATGCAGCAACTGGCCAATTATTGCTATTTCTGCCTAGCAATTACTTCACCACAGGTCTCTCTCTGTAAATGAGCAACACAAAGTCACTTGCTTACTCTTGTCCTCTGCAAGCTAGCACCAGATTGTTCTGTGCCCTACGGCAATGCTGGCAGCTCCAGCGAGTAGTAAATAGCCAAAAGTACATGGGATTGTCTTATTGGACATCTCAATTGGGCTGTCCTGATTCATTGTTGTTGTAAAATGTTGCCAATATCCAGTGGGAGGGGAATTTGACTATATCATTATACTATCCATACCACACACCATGTTTTGCAATTAAATTGGAAAGAACCCTACAGCAAATGCATACATTGAAAACTTATTACAACAAATGCTATGAGCAGAACAGGAGCAATATTGTATTGACAGCGTAGTGGAAACTTGTTGATGTGTTCCTGTCATTTGAAAAAGAAAACCCCATAAGACATTTTCATTACAGAGGAATAAGAGGAGACTGCATTTAACGTCAGGTCGGAAAAAAGAACATTCCCTAAAGCAACTTCACTCCATGCTTAGAGCTGGAAGCACACCGCAGATACTTTACTGCAAGTATCTCTCAAATGAATGGTTCAAATGTGCTTTGACTGCATTCATACCCTTTTCATTTTACTTTACTGTGATATGCAAGCAAAGACATTTAATGTGAGGAGCATTTACCGAAACTGCACAGACAACACAGAACTTCCAAACACAAGGGCTTAGACACACATAATGGAAACCTGGATCTGAAAGTCAGTACAAGCATTCAAGGAATATGAACAATGCCTTGTGAACTATATACCTAAGACACAGTCAGCTGAGATTTCAAACACACAGTAATGACATGCTTATTATCAAGATACATAGATGAAATTATTTGTTGACACTGCTTTATGAGAATCATTTCACAAGATTCATGAAATTGTAGGCTCTGAAGACAAGAAATTAAACTTGACAAACTACTCACTATATAGTCTTCATTCAACTCTATTCACTGCCTTGCTGTGAGATGCACCATTCTACTAGCTCCAGCCTCTGGGATGATGGAAACATTCATCTTGCAGCTCTGTTGGTGTACAGAAAATGGTCCCAAAGGGACCTAACCCCTCATCTGCTTTGCTCTTCACTGTATGTGGCAGTTGAGATACATTGGGTCTCATTTCTCCTTTCACTTATACCAGTGTCATTTCCATCACAGAGCTGTTCTTGATGTTCAAAACTATATGTCACCAATGAATCGTGGCCATAAAGCATATTCTTGTCCTTACCTGGTTCCATCAGCACCCCAGAGGTGGCACAGGAAATGTTGCTACTTAATGGAGACTTTGGCAGGAGTGACTGAGCCGAAGAATTACATGGCAGGCGATAAGGGGCAGAATGATAGAGGCAGAATGATACAGAAAGTGAGATACCGATACTTCCCTAACCTCAAACCGGGGCTGTGAAGTTGAATTAATTCATGTTTGGTAAACACTTTGAAATCTCTGGATTGCAGGAATATTGAAGATGCTCTATCTTATTCATAACAACCAGCCAAATATTTTCAGTAAGATAAGTCACTGGAGTTATCTGAGTCCACAGCTCATAAGCCAAGCAGAGCATACCCAGTATGTACATAATCACTCCTCACTGATGACAGATCTGGCAAACTGGAGGGTGGCACCACTGAAAAAGATTAGATCAGTCTTCACCCTAGAAGTGACCATTGTATTTCCCTCTCTTCATGCCCTGCCTTTCCTGGGGTAAAGTTGCCTGTCATGGCACCATTAGACTGTGAGAGTTGACAGTACTGACAATCAACAATACTTATTAGCATCTCAAGGTCAATTGTGTTTCTACAAGACCCTAAACTGCACCATCAAGTAGGCATGGGCCATCATTGCCAGGACTCTCTGCATTCTCCTTATGTTGTTCCCCTTATCAGAAGGTGCAGGTCAGATTTTACACCAGACACCAAGAAGAACTGAAGATCTGCTGCAGTCATTGATTGTAATCGGGACATTACTGTTTTTATTTACAGAGGACCAGGAGCTCTGTGGTGCCTTATAGACCCCCAAAACTTGAGGGCCATATTCTGCTCTCAGTAACAGCAGTGTAACTCAGTGCAGTTCTGCTGGATTCATACTTGTCTCATTGAGTGCAAGATCCAGCCCACAGTTCCTGCCCCTCAGGAACCTGGAGGTCTTAGAAACTGCAGCCTTTCCCCCCCATAGTGTAACTGCAAATGCTCACATGCTGAAGAGTAACTTGTATCAGAAAGGAGGGCAGATTAGGAGGTTGGACTAGACATCCCAAGGTCTCTTCCAACCCTCATTTTCTATGATTCTATGAATCAGGCACCAATTACACAAGACAATGTTGAGCACACGGAGAGAACCCGTCAGACAAGGAGAAGAAACTACAGGGATATTTCCATAGGAGCTGGTAATAATGTCCCTTCTTTTCACATTGCGCCCATTGCATTAGTTCTGTGTTACATCTTATTTCAGGCTGTTATTAGTGGGCTCAGTGCTGAGTCATAAAAACATTCAGGCAACTTTAGCTTGAATGGGAGCAGGGCTGAGGGTCTGTTTGGGGGAAAGGGACTAAACGAGTGGAGTCTGAAGAAGGATTTGAAGGAAAAACAGCATCAAAGAAGGCATTTCAGACATACCTTCCTTTAACTCAACCTGGAGTGCAACCAACTCCATTTGAGCCTTTGGGTTCCACCATAAATCAGGAGACAGCCAGAAACAGGAAAACTTTCCTTCCCTCAGTTACAGCAAGTGACAACAAGTAACAGAAATAACTGGTAGGATCTGAAAAAGGTTCTTTACTTTTTTATCCCCTAACCTCCACTTCTTTTTTTTTTCTTTCCATTTTGCTGAGTGACAGAGGATTTAAATGCAAAGTGGATCTAATGCACACCCTGAAGTCAGCTGGCAGTATGCAAATGACCTGTCAGATTAAAATCTGAATGAAAGAGATAACAAGCTTATCTTCATAACAAAAGACTCTTACGGGCAAACTATTTGACGCAGGGTTGATGTTTGTTTTAACCCGTGGGCTTTGGACAGTGCAATATTTCAGGGGCTGTGCTCCCCTCCGCTTTGCTGCTCATGTGTGTGTGTTTCTGTTTGCACTGGCAACAAAAGGCAAGTGTGACAATAATCATAATAATAATAATAATAAAGCCAGCAAGGGCTGTAACAGTTGATTTCAAAGTCTTTCTTTTGGGGGGGAAGTAGGGGGAGGAGGAGCAGAATGGCTCTGTAGAGCCACTGCTAAACAAGCCAAGGATAGGTCAACTCTCTCTAGCTACCAGCACTACAGCTGCAGTGAGAATAAGCAAACACAGCAGCAGGAGAAAGAATTAAAGGAGGATGGGGGGAGAGATGAGGCGTGCGATTTATTCTTCTGGCACGTGCATAGGGGCTGGGGATGGATCAGCTGTATTTATTCTGTGAAAAGGAAAATGAAAAGGAGGTAAAAGAGCAAAGCGAGTTTCATCGCACCAGAGAAAAAAGATTTTCAATAAACCCCCCTGGAAAAAAAAAAAAGCTGCAGGTGTTTGTGAGGGGGCTTTAGAGAGCCACACAGAGAATTAGCAACTGAGGCAAGTTGCCTTTGGAAAGGAATAAGTTCCAAATAGATTTGCATTGCTTAATTTGGGGATCATCTGCAAACAAGCGCCAAGCTCCTTTCCAAATGTAGTTGCTTCAAAGCAAGGGGGAGGTGCATGTGCATGTGTGTGTGGGGAGGGCAGTAGGGGCAGGCATGCCCCGCTATTCACACCATCAGGGCTCCCGCTGGGTTAAGGTTCCTTCCATCCTTGTGTCACATGGGTTCCCCCAATGGCTGAATCCGTGCCGTCTCCCCATGTTATTCTTTCTAACACAATGAGGAGTGTGTGAGAGCATTGAACACCAGCTCCTCATCCAGAGCCAGCATGCAAAGTCTTCCCTTTCAGGCTTTGCAAATCCCCTCCTGGTTAATGCCAGCCTGGATGGCTCTCTCTCCTGGGAAGGGCAAGCTCAAAGGGGCGGAAAAATGCTTCTTCCAACCTCTACACATCCTGCAGCAAGCCCCCAAACGCTCAGAGTAAAGCGGAATTAAGATTGACCTTCCTTTCTGCCACACCCATGATGCACTTGGGCCTTATCTACATATTAAAGATGTAAAAAAATGGAGGCATAGGCCAAAAAAAGCGCAACTTGTCCATGCGCTATTCTAAGGGAAAGGCAGAACTGAGGGTAGCACCCTCCCTCACTACTTCATCCCAACTCTCCAGTCCTGGTCCATGATTCCCAATATATGCAAAATACCAAGTCCTAACACTCCCGTTTTCTGCTGCTGCCCACTCTCTCAAGGAACTCAGCTCCAAGCTTTTGGGAATAATGCCTGGGTCCAGTTCACTAAAGTGATACTCTGTGGTACTTTCAACTGGAAATAAGCTCCTCCTATCCAAACCTTTGAGCTTCAAAAGATGCACATTTGAATGCCCTAACGCCAATACACCTTCCACAGTTTTGGTTCCCACTCAGATCCAAAGGGATCCAATTCCAACACAGCTAAAATCTCAGGAGAATTGCTCACAAGATTCGGGTCAAAGATTGTAGCAACGTAACACAAACAGTTGGCTACATGACAACACTGTTGAGTCTACATGCAAACACTATCTAAATCTAATCCAGATACAACCTCTGCTTCCCCAGGATGTTGCTACTTATCACCTGCATTACTCAGAGCTAGACCATCAGTGAGGACCCTAGTTATTTTTCTACTGACTCCATAAAGGCACAAAAAATCTTTTAAAGCTTCCATTCAACAACTACTGTGGAAGAGTCCTTGGTTTAATTCTCATAGCTTCTGTATTGGTCATAAGATTAAATTTTACTCCAGGATGGAATCTAAACTGGTTTCCCTTTCTCTGATTACCTGATATTATTCACACATACACACACACTTGCAGAAAACAACACTCATGCTTGCTAACTCATGTATTCACAGAACAAATGGTGTACATGTAGGATGGGATACTGCCTGGCACAGCACAGGGAAACACTATTCCTCAAACCCCTCACCAAGGTGCTAGCATGTGAGTGAGCCATGCTGCACCTTCACTAATGTGGTGCACAAATGGGCAGAGGGAGCTGAGAGAACACAAAATCAGACCCAAACCCCAGGCCTCTTCCCCACACAAAGTCAAACCAGTTTCCCCAAAGGCATGTTTTTACACTAAGTAAAACTGATGCTAAACATTGTATGGATATTTCTAATAATTTAAAACTTGGTGTTAATTATCATTTAATAATTGAAACCCAGCTTCAGTTGACTGTTTGTTGACTGAAGCAAATCAAGATAGTAAGAACTGAACCAGTGTAAGTGCATCTACACAAAAATTGATCCCACTTCAACTAACCTGATCTAGAAGGCTGATTTTAGTTAGACTGGTGCAACACAGATGTCTGAAGGCAAACTGTAAGGCAAAGTGTTTTACCTCCACTCTCACTGTGAGATACGCTGGAAACAGAACCCAGGTTTGCTAATTCTCGGTCCAGCATCCTGCCCCCTCAACCGCTCTGCCTGCCTCCTCTATGATTTTTTTTTTTTGGACAGCATTTATTCAGACCAACAGGATAAATATGTGAAAATGTTTTGTGGCACCAAGTCAGTTTGGATGTTTGCCCATTCAAGTGAAATGTGTGGCATTTCACAAATTAGAAATACCCAACCCATGCATCTGGCACCCACAGTGTTAAATGTATCATTGCTACCTCTAGGAATTCATTTACTTACTGCCATTCCACAGCAAAATGGAAAATGGATCCAGACTGGATTTCAGTGAACGGTACACAGTTTGATCAAACATATTATTCCATTAGCTGATACAGTAACCTGAGATACTGGCAGCACAGTACTTCAATGCAGACTGACTAGATCTAGCTTTGGATTGATACTAGAGAAGCCCCTGTATCAGAAAGGCAAAAAAATCCCATTCTAGTACCTCATTTTTTCCTGAGTCTAACAGTCCTGGGATAAATGGGAACTCAGATGGGATTCTGGGATGGAGTCTGCAGAAGAACCTAGAGGCTGGAATTCATCCCACAGGAAAGGAATTATCTAAGTCAGGGTTCTGGCAGGAGCTCACAGGAGCAGACTTGAAGTGTTGGCATGTTCTGCTGCAGTAAGAGCCGAGTATCCATGATGCCTTATTTGCCGCTTGACTGGAACAGGAAAGAAATGCAATAAAGCTATGAGGATTGGAGGCTAATTGAGATGACAGAAGGCAAGGATAATGCCCATAAACCTCTAATGCATTTGAGGGTCCACTCAGAACAGTCCTTTCAGGATGTACATGAGGACCTTAGTGAGTCTTCTTCAGCCCGTCCAAGGCCGAGTCCTGCTCTGCAGAATCATGCATGATCCAAGGTGCTCTGTGGGAGGTGGACTATCTGTACAGCACCTGACACAACAATGCTCTGGCAAGGTTAGCCTCTAAGCTTTACCACAACATGGCTGTTAAATCATTAGCACCACCACCATCACCCACTCCCATGACTCATACCAAGGCTTATGGGCAGATTGGAAGCCAGGTAGTCTGTTGTCTTAAATATGCTTGTAGGGCTTGAAACCAAAGGCTGAGAAGAACCTTTAGATGCTCCTGTGTGCCAGGGAGACTGCAGCACTAGATAAGATGCATCTTGTTCCTGAAGAAGAGAAAACCAAAAGACCTATTTATGTGTTAGTGAGCCCTCCCACTCCTCTCTAGCACCAAGTTTGCAGTGATGTTAGCGCTGGGCTGTAATGGAAGCAAGCTCACAGAAACATATTACCTTCGCCCATCCACTGTCTCCTTTGACAACACCCCCATACTGTTTCTAGCGTTCCCCTAGTACACACGTCCTCTAGCACAACATGGGAATATATTGCATTCACTCATGCCCGTGCTTTCCAAGTTACTGTTAGTATCAGAGATAAGAGATAAACTCCAGTTTTGTGGAACCAGACATGTAACTGATGTTAATGCTTCAAGTTTTTGTGACAGCTGCGTGCTTGGGGAAGGGTGGGCTTCTTTGGACAATGCGCTGAATGCGAACCTCCAAATATCAAAGCCTTCAAAGCATGAGAATGGTTGCATGGATCAAAATCAAGAGCAACACTTTATAAATTAATCTGATCCAGATTGCACACAGGTCATTTAGACAAAAGAGGCCAGTGTCCCCAGTAACACACAAACAACATGAAAAGCTAGTGAGGATGTGAATTTTAGTAGGGTATCGACTATAGCTAATTGAGGAGCTCCTAAGAGATAACAGATTCACTAATTCTTAGTAGCTTTTGTGTCTATGGGACACCTGTGAGCACCCAGTGATTCCTTCAGGTTTATTTAATGTTATTAATTCCTAATTTAATCCATTCTAATAACTAGTTATTCTTGTTGTATTTCTTTATTGTGACTGGGTGATAGAAGTATGGTGGTATTGCTGCTGTATCCCATTGGATGAGCAGAACTTACACAGGCTTGGGAATGAACACTAGTAAATTGACCCAAGATGTCATCCTCCCGCTTTACTTGGCCTTGGTGAGGCTGCAACTGAAGTACTGCATCCAGTTCTGGGCTCCACATTTTAAAAAGGACATGGAGAAGCTTGAGAGAGTCCAGAGAAGAGCCATGTGCATGATTAGAGGTCAAGGAGCAGGCCTTATGAGGAGAGGCTGAGAGGCATGCGACTCTTCAGCTTGGAGAAGCATAGGCTCAGGGGGGACTTGGTGGCAGCCTCTAAGTCCTTTGGGCAGGGAGTGGGACCTGATGATTTTGCAAGGTTCCTTCCAGCCCTAATGTCTATGGGATCTATGAAAATTTAAACTCTACTGCCATTAATGCCTGTGACTTATGATGGCATGCATGTTCTTGGGAAACAAACCTGGAAAAGGAACATGGCTATGGCCAACGCAGTCAGTTTAAAGTTAAACAAAATCTCATAGGATAGTTTTTACAGTACTTATCCCATTGCTAGTAATAATATTGGCTCATATACATCATCTTCCCCACACCTAAGCTGTAATAGCTGGTAACCTATGGTAAAACATAAAGTTGTGGTGTTACTAACTCATGGTTTTATCATAAAGCTCATGGTATTTGGTAGTTTGGGGATTTTTCTTAAGCTCCAGCTTCCAGAGGCAAGTGATTAGGTGAGAATTTAATATTTCATATACATATATTAAAACAGGAAAATTCTAGTCTTCATGGAGACTTGAAAATTTGATCCAAGTACACCTGAAAGGCTCAAAAACCATAAGGCAAACCACAAATCCACAGTTTTAAACCCCATAATTTTAAAACCAATCCCATGATTTTCAGTGTGTGGTTGCGGGGGTTGGGAATCATGAATTTTAACTCCTTGGACAATATAATCATGGGGTGGGGAAGTGTAACAGCACCTTTGTAATACAGTGAAGTCCATTTCTGAAGTGCGATCTTACTAGATTATTCTGTTGAACACTTGAGACTTTTGTAGATAGGGGGAAAAAACGCCCATGCAAACAGTCCAATAACAACTAGCTCTTCTAGCCCACAGCCCCTTCTGAGGACAACACTGATGTCCAGCATTTAGGCAAGAGAAGAGAGTCTGTCTTTATGAGTAACTATTTCCCAAAACAGGCAGAAGAATGCACTGTAAACATGGTGAAGAAATCCAGTGCTGGCTTCAGTCATGAAGCACGAACACGTTGATACCAGTGGTCTTGCAAGACAGGAAGGAGGTCACAGCAGCACCTGTTAAGCACTGCAGCTGGCTTCCTCCATGGCACTGAATCCACAGCCAAAATGCAAAATAAATTTTAGACTGAATGAGACAAAAATTAGAAGAAACTTGACCTGAAGCCCCTTCTGCTACAAGTAAAACTTTCCCCCTCTCACCTGGAAACACAACTGGTAGAAGAAAGAACATCAGCCTCAATGTTCATCTGCTGGTCCTAAAGGAACCAGACCCCACTTAACAAATAATTCTTCATTGGGAGGTCTCTAAAGACGGACTGGTTGGACAAAAATCTCACTGTACCTGGAAATCAATAGCATCCACCTCCTGAGTTCTCACCTATAAATAACCTGTTTTCCAGAGTTTCCCCGCCTGTATAGGTGGGACTAGACACTCAACTGATATAAATCTATACAGCATAATTAGCTTCCAGGGAATTTTGTTGATTCACATCAGCTGAGATACCAGCCTGTTGTATTTATCAGTGAAAAAAGACCAAGAGCAAATGACAAAGTTTCTCTCTTCCATATCCTATAGACTTAATTATTGCACATATTTTGTTCACTTATATGAACAAAACCCAGACTCTGGTTAAAAACTGATACATTTTAATGAGCTGGAATTTAAAATTCATTGAAGGAGTTTACTGATGGGAGATGCCTCTGGCTGGACATCATTTCTGCAGCTTGAAGCTGGATTCCATTTTTGCAGAGTCCACTTGGAAGGTCCTTGAATCTTTTGGCTGTGCTTGTTAGCTTAGCTATCGGGAAGTTTCTTCCAACTGGCTCTTACAAGAAGCTGAGATGTAAACACACACACACACACACACACACACACACACACACACACTCTCTCTCTCTCTCTCTCTCTCTCTCTCTCTCTCTCTCTCTCTCTCTCTCTCTCTCTGCTTCTTGTTTTCATCGAAGATCACACTAAGAAACCATACACTCATCTTTGAAATACCCTCCTGTTAAGCTTTGAACATTCCAGGCCAAATTCGGTGCTTATGCAAGCAGCAACATCCTGATCAATTTAAATTAATGTAACTTACTCTCGTATAGATAGTCACAAAAAAGGAAATGTCTAGTTGTCCTGTTAGGGGTCAGGGCTGGGACTCTTGGGTTCTTGTCTCCTGACTTGCTTGCTGTGTTATCCATGGCAAATTGCCTAAAATTCTTCTTGCCTCAGTCTCCCCATCTGCAGAGTTGGGATAGCAACAATCATAACTGCGGCAGAAATGGCCGATAGAAGATAATTAATATTAGTTAATTTACTACTTTGGGTTTCTCACTATCCTGTCTCTGCATCTATTATGAATTATTCATTTATATTAGAGTAGAGCTGAGCAGCCCCAAAACAGATCTGAGTTTCAATGTTCAGGGCACTGCACAAACATGGACTAAAAGAAATTTCCTGCTCCAACATATTTACAGTCTTAAACTATGATCTCCTTTTGTGCCCTGTACAGCACCAAGTGTGATGTCAGCAATTAATTGCTGCTTCTACTCAGCTACTTCACAGCAGGTGAACATGAACAACACTTCATAGCATTGAAACATAATCAACTCATGGCACAGCTTTTCAGATTCTATATGTAATAAGAAACAATTCCTTAAATAAATATTTCAAGTCACTTCCACATAAGCTATTTTCGTGTTATAAAATCTGGCTACATTGGAAGAAAAACATGTATTTTACCTGTAACTGCAAGCTGCTAGTGCCATTTAAAGACAATAATACACACACACACACACACACACACGTATGTGTGTGTATAATATATGTATATATATTTCCGCTTTTTGGCTGTCCTGGACAGAAAAAAAAATAGTGGCAATTTAGAAATAGCTAAAACACTAAAGAAGGAGATAAAGAGCTTTATGAGACAAAAAAAATTGCCAAAAATCCCCTCACATTCTGGAATGATCAGGAACTGACTGACTTCCACTTTTGACCATTTAAGTATGAAATAAATAAAGAAAATGTTGTTCATTTTTGTGTGTGTATCTAATCCCACATTCTCAATACAAATGCATTTAACCTTGTCCCTTTAAAAGAGCTCTGGACAATCAGAATCATCTTTACAGAAGACTGAGCCTGCTTTTAAATTAGCTTTTTAAAAAGCAGCCATTCTCTCCTTCCCCTTTTCCAATTCCCATTCACACTCCTGCAGATAAACAGAGGCAGGCCAGGGCTAGGAGTTGCCCTAAAGTTAAATGGAAACTATGTTTCAGAGGAGAGCAGCTTTTTCTGAGATCACATGTGCAGCTTTCCTGCCTGTCTGAGGCCACTTAGCTGCAGATTTTGTGTCTACATTTCCCTGTCACCTCATGTGACCAAAAGAAAACTTAAAAAAAACAAACTTGCAATAGGACTAACACAGTATTTGGATGGTCCACAACCTCTTTAGAGGGGTTAGATTGCAGCTACTGGAGCTCCCTTCGGCCCCAGACAGAACCTTCTTCTCTCGGAGATATCTGCTTCAATGCTGCTGTATAACTGATCCAATCTAGCTAACTTTGTTACAGGCTACACTGGCTTTTATAGCCCAGCACCAAATTTTGCTCTCAATTACACTTGTGAGAACCTGGTTTAATTCCACTTAACTCAGTGGATTTAAACCAAATTTACACTGATGGAACAGAGCAGAATTTGACCCCAGATATTTTATTCATACCCCTTTGTGCTTCTTTTCTGCTTCCCCACTGCACTTCTCAAAGCACTTGCAAACCTCAGTGAATTAAAGCAGAGAACTAGGGTAAGATTTTTACCTCCATTTTGCAGCTAGGAAGAGAGAGGCTCAGAGGTTAAGCCATTTGTTGAAGGTAAAGCGCTAGGTAGCAGAGCAGGGTACAGGAGACAAGAGCCCTCAGAGAAGCTGGAGATAACCTCCAAAGCCTGCTCAGATACAGGCCGTAGGTGCAAAACGATTGTGGAGCTTTATTCCAGTTTTGATGAGTGATAAGAGTTTCCTCTCACAGCTCCGAAGCTCTCTCAGTCACCACTAAAGTCTGCAAGACATCCAAGGTAAGAAAAGGGTAGTTTACTCAGTTCTGCCGTTCCCCTGCTTCAAACACCAAACTATACTTCCCCTCAATTTTTTTTTTGTCCACTGCATTTTGTCAGTAGACACAACAGTTCTCTCAACTTCATTTGCCCTTTAAATTTCCCCTCTTTAATCCTACAGGAAAATGCCCTAGGCAGGCTTCCTTTCTAGGTCTCCCTTCATTAGAATTCAGTATTGTTAATGACCTCCCTTTGCTTGCATATTGTCTATTCCCACCGCTTAAATGGACACGGCTCCAATAGATTGAAGGTAGGGCTCCCTTGATCACTAAGCAGTTAAAAACCAGTGTGTCCCCACTTTGTAGACGGCAGCTCTTGGAAGAACCATGATGCAAGAAAGAAGCATTCCTCACCGTGAAGAAACTATGAAGCATACTGGAAATGGATGAGCTTAATGACCCTTAGCATTTTGGAGTTATGACCTCACTTATGGTGAAGGAGGGCACATGCTGGATAGGCGGGAACTATGACTGGGAGGGAAAATATTACATCTACAACAGTACTGCATTAGCAATTGGCATGAACAAAAGTATTGTTTAATGATGGCCTATTTTGTTCAAGTATTAAATAATCAAGTTGTTGTTTTCTTTGTTAAACTGAAATGATACAACCAGATGGAAACTGGTTTCCAGCATTAGCATTGTATTAGCGCCTGGACAACATTTCTGTTAACTTGTCTAGAGGGTAGCTCCTGCCACTCAATACCACTCAAAAACTGTTGCACTTTCTGATGCATCTTCCCTGGGAAATAAAGGGTCTGGTGACCAGACCAAGGGGACAGGAGTTGAGGTCAGGAGCTATATTTGCAGCTGGGGTGAATCGGTATAGTTCCGTAGAGTGAATAGATCTGACCCTGCCATTCTGGTGCGGACTTGAGAGGGAACACTTCATGCTGGGAAGCCAATGCCACTCAATACCTGTTATGTTACCTTATGCAGGTCCTTTTCCATCATGTTGCCTCAGTTTCCCTTTCTGTAGCACAGAAAACAACGGGGGGGGG
>NW_017728997.1:24048905-24051659 GCF_001723915.1 Gavialis gangeticus | reverse complement strand
GGGGGGGGGGGGGGGGGGGGGGGGGACTATGAGGCATTAGTGTCTGTAATATGCTTTAAGAACTTGGGATGAAAGTTGCCATGGAAGCATTTACTGTTACTGTAGAGGGTCCATAATATATTTCCATTTTCATCCATTTTGCTTGCTCTCAGCTTCCCAAAATGAGAAAGTTACACACACAGCCTTAATTCTGCCCTATGTGTATGTGCATTACTATACAGTCTACAAATGAATTTACTGTTTCTCCAATAATACAATAATATAAATATATTTTCTGCAATTTTAGATTAATATTATTAGCATCTTAATACTACTCTGTGTATACCAGACAAAGAGAGTCCAACAAAGTCGTTTATATGAAAGGTGTATAGTAAGCCATAGTTATCAAACATACCACAGGGTATCACAGCTAGAACTGGCTGAAATTATTTTCATTGAACCTTTTGTTAAGCAGAAAATGACTATTCAAGCAAAACAGACATGTAGACAGAAACATTTTCTTTATGTTAAACTGTTACTTTTCTGACAAATGATCCACCCCCCACACACATTTATAACGAAGTTTTTGATTTTCAGTAAACATGCAATTTCTGAAAGCTAAAACTGTTATCCAAATATGTTTTTGAAAACTTAAAGGAAAAAGTCTGGCTTTGATTTAGTTTTGAAAACCCCAAATTTCTTAAAAGGTTGAGTGAAAAAAATCATTGACTTTTTTTTTTTTTTTTTTTTTTTTTTTTTCCCCATTTTAACCATGATGCAGATTAAATGGGAAAATTTGCTGGCTTTTAAAAAACCGTTATGTTGGGTAATTAAGCACCTCATCCTTGAACTGTCCCTAAGACAAACGGAGATTGAAGAGAACTTACATAAAAAGGGGAAGTCAATAAAGATACACTGCAGCACATGCGAATGGAATTGATCTAAAAACACAGGAATGAAATACATATTACAAGATGTGACAGACAACAGAAAAGTGATCAGCTATTATATTGTATTTGAGAAGGACCACGTGGTCATGTGGTTCAAGATCATAACAAACCCCCCCACCCCCAAAGGGTGGGGGCAGCACACAGGTTCTGTACAGAACCTCACCTTCTACAACTCCAAGCTTTTGAATGGAAAACTCGGCTACCTTAGCTGAACTTCTTTTAGCATATTTTAAAATGGAATTATGCAGTAGTTCATTCATGCTGAGAGGTGCTCTATTAGAGGTGCTCTAAGAGAGTGGAATTTGCAGAAATCTGTGTGGTGGAAAATGGGTCTAGCTGTCCATTATTAAAACTGATAGTGTTAAAACATAGCATCTAAGAGGTGATTTGGTGGATAATGTGATTAAGGCACTGAACTGGAAGTTGAGAGATGTGGGTTTAGTTACTGGCTTTGCTACAGTTTCTGTGTGAGATGCTGGGCAAGGAATATATTCTCCCCATGTCACAGTTTCTGGATCTGTAAAAAAGGGTAAAATATTTTATCACTTCCCAAGCGTGGTGAGGCCAAATTCATAAATATTTGTAATGTGCTTGGAAATCAACAGAGAGAAAGAGCTACAGAATTCCAAAATACGATAGTTTTAAATCTTCAAGGCATTGCACAAACACTGGCAAATTAATTCAGATCATTGTGCTTGGATTAAACTAAGCCCTTGGATTTTTATTTGGGACAAACGGTAGGGTCCAGTGGTCCTTTCACTGTGAATACATGGCTCCTGAGGACAGCTCATGCTACAGGAAAAGCCAAGGTTTACCTCTCCACCACTCAACAATTGGCATCACATTTTCTGTTCCTTTCCCTTCTTTTATAACCTGTTCTGTGTGGGTCGGGCAGTTGTTTTCTTTTTATCCAACCTTGTTTGAGCCACTTGCTGCTTCTTACCCTGAGAACAATATTGTGCATTTTGCATTAAAAAAAAAAAGCTGACATCACATTTGGCTTTTTTAAAAAGTCACAACGCAAATATTTTCTTTTCAAACTGCTGAAGAACTGTTTTGTGCCCAGACATAATTGGAGCACTGGTCACTTTCATAAGTACTGTATATCTCTGACTCTGTGAGCAGGAATCAGAGCCATGCAGATAAGGCTGTCATCAGAGATAACAGCAGTCAACAACCCTCAGTGTCATTATCTCAGCAAAAGGAAAAAGCAGGCAGCTCCCCTCAATATACAAAGTGCGGCAGTTATATATGTCTACTTTACAATGATAGATGGTGGGGGATAAAAGGGAAATCTAACAGAAAACCTTCAAAGCCAGCCTGCTCACATCCTCTCCATCCTAAATTGTGAATATTTTTTCACATATACAGTAAACAGAGCCCCCCCCACCTCATCCCCTCAAACACACATGTTCTCGCAGAGCAAAGTAGCTAGTAGCTGCAGCAAAACAATTTCACTGACATGAATCCGTGTGAGGGGTTTTTTTCTTCTTCTTTGGTTAATGGAATTTCTTAAGATGGAATAATGAAGCAGTGATTGTCAAACATGCCTAACTGGAAGGCAAACAAATCTGCTGGATCAGGCCATTTTAATTTGAAAAAATAAATAGAATAAACGTGAATTTATTTGCAATGGTTTGATTCCTCTCAGAAAACGTTCAAGTGCTAAGCCCCTTTTACCTTGTAATGAAACTTCAACCATCTAACCATCAACTATGCTGTACAAACTACCCAGGGATTTAACCGTCTGTGTCCTTCTTTACACACACACACACACACACACACACACACACACACACACACACACACACACACACACACACAC
>NW_017728997.1:24041642-24043905 GCF_001723915.1 Gavialis gangeticus | reverse complement strand
ACACACACACACACACAACACTTCATTGCCACAGACTGCTGCTTCCAAACACTGACTTTTGTGTCAGCACCGACACAACAACACATCAACACAAATGTGACATGCTGTAATTGCCCTTTTGAACAAGCAGACAAGTTGCAAAGCTCCAATCCAGCTGATTCCAATGAAAGTGCTTTAATCAAAGCACAGGGTATCCCAGGAATCAAAATTAAAAAAAAAAAAAAATAAAGCCCAGGCAAAATAGAAACAAAATCATAGAATGCAACATTCTGGGTCTGTTTTCTTCATGTGCATTTCTGAAGTGACGAGAAACACACAGAAGGGCATTTAATTAAATCAAAGGATAAGGGGGAGGAATAGCCATGGTGCCTGCTATTATGTTACAGTTCACTAAAATGAAAACTTATTTTTAAACCTCTGGTATTAATTTGAGATTATTCAGATACTTAATTAAAAGTGCAGCATGTGTTAAATATTATTTCAACAAAGATTATCATCAAAACCCTATGTAATAAGATCCTTCAATGCTTAGAGCGATATTTTATGCAAATTTTCTGTGCCACCAAATGAAGGTCTCTTCAATTCCCCCCCCCCCTTCATTTTGCTGCAGCAAAAATGCTTCAGCCAGAAGAAAAGTTTCTAAAATAACAAGGTTACTATAGATAATGCAATGCAAGAAATATCATCACAGTGGTAACCATGCTTCTGTGATCAGCTACTTTACTGATAACACTTTAAAATAAATGAATACTGGCCAAACAGTGCAGACTCAGGCTCCCACTACAGTTCATGGGCTGAATTTTGCAGTGAATGGGGCAGCACATAATGTAAGCCAGGGACTTAGCCCTGGTGGAAATTCCGCTGGAGTAAGGACTGAAGAATTTGTTCCTGTGCATGTTAGGAATGAACCAAATACTCAGTTCAAAGATAAGTAAAACAGTAAGTTTCTGGTGCAAAAAAAAAAATGCCTCTTCCTATCTCAGACAAACCCTGGAAAATTTACTCATGTGAGTAACATTCACCTCTTTGATGAGAACAATTCAACATGAGTAAGGCGTCTGGTGGTAGGTTTTTAGTGCCCCTGTGTATGCCCAAAACAGTACGTTTGAATCTTAATAGACAAATTGCCTTCTTGCTGTTCTGAGCAAACTATCTTGCCTGAATATTAAAAACAACCAAATAAGACCCAAAATGAACACCAAACACTTACAAGAGTTGTCTTCTCACAGGATAGCTTCATCAGTGCTATCTTGAACTAACTTCTGTTACTGACCTGAGCCAGTATTGTATTTCTCATAATCTAACGAACTACGGATTGTTTTCAAGTGAAGCCTTCATTGTTTAGCATGAAATGTACTAGTAATGGTGAATTTAATTGATTGGTTTATTTTACAAAACAAAGCATTAATACTTCACAATATGGCCTGAGTATTATACTGACAAAAATGGTATTCGTTTTTCAACACATTTTACTCAGCTGTTTGCATGAACACTAAGTAGTATTTAAACAGATGAGAAGCCACAGTTAAAAAGTAGGATAAGCAGCAACCATCAGTTTGAGAACTTTAGCCAATAATAATTTTCAAACCATGAGTAAAAGAAAGTCAGAAATAGAAGCTGCAAGGGCATTAACCACATCAAATAATTTTTCTAATGCATTATAACAGTTTTTATCACACACACACACACACACACACACACTCACACTCACACACGCGCGAGCGGAGGCTGTAACCATTGTGTCTATACAGGTTCTTCAGCTTGAATTCAATTCTGTCGTGTGCTTTGAGAGCTCTACTGAAATGATAAACCATATGTTTCACTGTAATCATAAGCCAGGAAAATATAGTTACAGAAAATGCAGGGACTAGATTACAGTGACTGGTGTATGGCCTCAGCTTGTTTTAACAGGTAAAATGTAGTAGTTGCTTGAACAATAGTTAATATGTAGTAATTATTAATAAAAAGTCAAAGTAAAAAAAATCAGAAAAGCAAATTGCCAGCCATTGCTTCAGGCTGCAAGAGGAAGGTTTATTGTGCATCGGATAAAGAATTACTAGGCTGACCATCCTCAAAACTTACTGCAAAAAGGGTGCATTGAAGCATTTTATACACACGCATAAAATCATGGAACTAACTAGGCAACTGCATAAATAACCACAACCTCTGAATGCCTTCCTTTACCCACCTTGGTTTGTGCAGCATCTGCTTGGATTATGAACTCTTCAGGGCAAATATCTTCCCCACATATTTGCCTGTAAAA
>NW_017728997.1:23997912-24036642 GCF_001723915.1 Gavialis gangeticus | reverse complement strand
ACATTGAAGCATTTTATACACACGCATAAAATCATGGAACTAACTAGGCAACTGCATAAATAACCACAACCTCTGAATGCCTTCCTTTACCCACCTTGGTTTGTGCAGCATCTGCTTGGATTATGAACTCTTCAGGGCAAATATCTTCCCCACATATTTGCCTGTAAAATTCCTAATAGACTCCTGGCACTGTGTAACTAATGAATGACAAAAATAATTGTTTAAAATGTGACACACAATGTGAACTTTTAAAAGGAGCTAGTTTACAAGTAATGAATGGAATGCTTAAAAGAGTCTGCAATATTCAGCTTCTAATATGAAAAGTACAATATTTGTAAATAAAAAAAATAAGGAACACCATCAAGAACATCAATATTAGCTTTAATTTATTTGTCTAATCTATATCATTGTTAAGGCATTACACATACAAATTGATACATATACACACAGGCACAAGCACATGTAAGCATGCCATATACATGTTCAGTGTATGTTAACTTAAGGCATTCCTCAGCGGATATTTTGGACACATGCTCTACAATACTATCCAGTTTATTAGTAGTTTTGGTGAGAATGGTTGAGCAGTTTGCTTGCTAAAAGAAAACCTTTACACTGCACATTTAAATGGAATAAAAGTTGAGCATAAGTGATGTTCCTGTAAAGAAAGCAGATCAGTGTAATTTTGACGATAAATGTAATCAAATATTTTTTTAATACTAAAAATACTTCAGCTTTTCCCGTTGTGCTGTAAACCTGAGAGTTAAATCTGCAGCGTAAAACTAGCATCAAAAGAAACAGGATACTACTGCCCTCTGTTGGCATCTAAAAGCCAAGCAGCCCAGGAGAAGTTTGAGACTGTCGGACTCCTCGCTTTGCCTAGTCTGTACTGTTTGATAATTAATGACTTCTTGGATCTGTCAGATTTCCCGAAGGAATCACCGATTCTTTTTCTTATGTCATTTTCATCCCTATGACAACAAAGTCTAAGGGACAATAAAAATATACAGCATGATGAAGCTGTTAAACAAATATGAAATGCCTGTGTTTTGGCCTGCCAGTCTAAACAACGTGATAACAGCAATAATAGCTCTATTCACAACACAGCTTTCTCAGTACAACTCTTGTAAACTTTCACTATCTTAACTGTTAAACAAAACTTAGACTTTATCAAGGACCCTTTGTGCTTTATCTCACTACTTTATTTATGTGCTATGAAATGATCCAGATAAGTGATAGAAACTGTCCAGGAAAAGGAGAGGGGGAGAGAGATTCAGACAAGAGAAGCCGTGCAGATGAAGAGAGACAGACAGACGGACAGATTTAGGATGAAAATAAAGGTCTGTAGAATGGAAGGAAGTGCACACAATTAAAACCGTACATGGCTGCAGATTCTTCAGTGAAATTATCATGTTTCAATCATTTTCTCACATTTTGGATAAAAGAGCAGTCTCTCATTCTCATACTGTGGCTAACATATAAGTATATCTTTCCATAATACAGCAGTGTGAATACTCATCTTCAAGCAACGTAAACCTTCCTCCTCATTCCTTTCTCCCTATACCAGTTATAATTTTGTGGCTTTCCTCCCAATATTTAAGGGAAACCACTATGAGTTACAAATCAGATTTCCAAGTATAGTCATTTTGAAGGAGAAACTGTTGTTCCTCTTGATAATGTACATATAATATAGGGCTTAATCGTGCTCCCATTGGAGTCTATGTCAAAAATCCCATACATCCACATATCCAAAGGGTGTACAAATAGAACTATTTACACATGTAAATCCAGACTGGATTAGAGATGATAAACATGCACACACACTTTACATGTACATGCATATTGTTGTAGGCATTCATGAACACATGCAGTTGATCAGTTGATCAGAAAATGACTGGGAATTGTAAACTTCAGAGAACATTAGAGTTCATAATAGGAATTAAGAGAGAATGGATCTCTTAAAGAATGTACACACCTTAGCTACTAGAGTTCACTGCATCCTTTTAGGTGATTAACAGAGCAATAGAAACCTAAAGAATGTGTATGTTCCTGTGACACCAGATAAAACTACAAGTCTCAGAATAGATTCATCCTGTTGAATCCAAGGCTCACCTGTGTTGAGCACCCATCTTCCTCCCGCCATTACATTCAATCAAAGCAGGTCAAGTTAATTCCTTCCTGAAGGTCTCTCAGGTTTTCCCTATCTTACCTGGGTCCATCCATTTGCTCACAAGGTCTTCAGGCCAAGGGCTGCTTTTAATGTCTGTGTCTGATGTAGGAGAGAAAACTTTGTTAGTTTTAAAATATAGCTCACTGTCTGGTGAACAGAATCCCATGCAGAACATAACTATACTTTGTATTGTATTTTGCAGACTTTTGTATTGTATTTTGCAGACAGTTTGTTTTAATCCATTAGTTTTGGAAACTAGATTAGATTAGACAGACAATATATGCAGTGAAGTAAAATTGATTCCTAAGGGGGTACAGTAAAACAGACCTTAGGTTTGTCTGTTCTAGGAAGGGGCTGTCTGAAGGTCAGTCTTCCATAGAAATATATAAATGCTGGACTTTATGGAGTTCTGTTTATTGAATTTTATCCTTAGAAACTAATACAACTTCAACAAATCTAAAAAAAATTTCATTTGTTTGCCCAAATGGAGCTTATTAACACCTGGTGGTATTCAGGTCATACTTGAAATCCTAGAATTTATGACATATCTAGGGAAAGTTAACTTTCAGATTACTTTTGGCACAACCTCTATTTCCTAGGAGCTGACATGTAAGTGATCACAACCCCTATGAGTATGTGTACACACACACACACGCACACCCTCCCGGACTGTACATACATGACATGTTTACCAGTAGTTTTAAATTGCCTACGTACAGAAAAGAAAACTTCTTAAGTGGTAATGTTATTGGTCCTGACTAGTTTTAAAGGGAGAATGGCAACACATTTGGAGTGGCTTTGTTGTTTCTTCTGTAATACAAAGAGCAGGAAGAAAAAAAAAACTAGTACATTTATTATTTACTGACTGGCTAGACAATTCAGCTCAGCCATCTGAACCTCAGTTATCAGAAGCTGCCTACTCTCCAAAATATGTTGTGTCCCACAGTGTCTGGTAATTACATGGAGAACTCCCTCCCTCAAGTATCTGAAACCTGGATTATCCAAAATTCTTCAATGCTCTCCCATTATATTTGGATAATTGAGGCTGTACAGTGCACACTGTCAAACAGTTAGAACAGCAGCCATTATCTTTGAGCTGATACAACTATCAATAGAGAGGGTACAGCATATACTACAAAGGGCCTATTGTGCATATGGAAGGAGATAGAGATGAGATACAGTTCCAGGAGGCATTCTGTCTAGTGGTTAGAGACTGAACTGGGTGTCAGGAGCCTGGAGTTCAAATTACCATCTCTGCCACTGACTCCTGTTACCTCAGGCAAGTCCCCTGCTTGCTGTGCATACTGGTATCCCACTTTATAAAAAAGGGGAAATTATAACTACATATCTTTCTAAATGATTTTGACTTCCTCAGCAAAAGGCATAAGCATGAGTACTACTGTGCTTTTAATGATTTTTTTAAAAAAAAAACTTTTAAAATAAAGGATAGAAAGTGTAAGTCAAAGCATTTAAAGAACCAGACCCACAGCAAGTATAAATAGGTAATCACTTCAGTGGAGTTATGCCAATCTACTCCAGCTGGGGAGCTGGCCCCTTAAACATAGGCTGCCAAATATAAGATCATCAATATAATAAAAAAGTTCTGATATTAAGTAGGAATTATGTAATTGTTGATATTTAGTAAGGCACATGATACAGATTCATATTCATTACTGCATAAAATTTTATGCTTCACCAGAGATTGTTATCAACTGCTGGTATTTAAACCCGGATATAATACAGAGTACAGGAAAATAATAAAATAATCTATTTAGATTAATTTATTATACGGCTATTTAGATTGTGCTGGGTCTATCAGCATCTTTCATCTTCAAGATCCCCAAACACTTTACTCTTTCTGTACAAATAGTGTATTAAAATGTGGTCATCTTTGGGCTTAAGTCAACTCATGTATAGCATGCTGTCTGCCACTACCAGGAAGGATATCTTGATAAAATACCAATACTTTCAAAAAGTACCACGGAGTCTTGATATATGAAGCGGAGTAGAGCTTGATTATTAAGGTCTTGTAACATGTATACAAATTTCATGGAAAATGAATGCAGAGGAGAAAATAATGTCACCAAATTATTACAAAACAGCTGGTGGCAGGTACATAATGAGACAGACTCTACATAGAGTGACGTATCCAATACACCCAGAATGGTGCAGAAATATTTGTAATCTTCATGAACCTCACTTCTTAAAAAGGAGAAAGAATTAGATCTCGCGGTAGAGAGATGACACCTGAACAGTGAGCTGTCTTTTTGCTTTGTCTTATGAGCATCTGAAATCCCATTTGAAGACTTCTCTGCATTTCAGGTTCTTGTGAATCGCCCTTCTCTGCTGGAGTGCTGAAGTGAGGGAAAAATCCTTTGCTCACTTCACCGCTTTTTATTTCTCTTGTAACGTGGACATCTTAGAGAGCAGATTAGCCAAAAACGGGGAGAGGTGGGAAGGTGTTGGGGGAGAGAGAAAGGTAGTTGTGGGGGGAAGGAGAAAAAAACAAAACAAATGGTATTACCAGAGACCTAATCCTTCCTCTTAGAAAAAGAAAGAGGAAAGAAAGCCTCTTGTGATCTCCAAGGAGGAACTCGACATGTAAACTAGTCTCTAGAAACAAGAATGTGAGTGGCTCATACAGAGGAGCAATCCAAAGCAGGGAAATATATTAACAGGCCTGAAAGTTTCATTTCCACATAGCACAGGCAATTCCAGTTCAGTCCTGTCTGCATAACAACAATCGCCATTCACCACGTTCATGCAGGAACAGAAAAGCAACAGGTTATAAGATTATTTGGCCACAACTCCATTTAAAAACAAAGTTACCAGTATTTTTATCCTCAGCCTGGCTTATAAACTATAGACTTGCAGTTCATAAAACAGTCCCTATATTACAGAAATCTCCCTGGGCTGCCATTGTCCACTCATAGCAACGGACGAAGTAAGCTGTCACCTACAAAAGGCTTTCTGAACAAGTCAGTGCTTAAGGTGGCGCCCTGCCCTGCCTGCCTTCTGCCTAACTTCAGATCAGCAGAGCTGACTACCTCTGTCTAAGCTACTGCAGTTTCTCAACCCAGGTACCATACCTTACATCCCATTTGGATCTGTTCCATCCTAACGCCTAATACCCACCCGCCTCCAGCCCCAAGGAGGAGGACGAATGAAGGCAGTCTGTTGTACATCAACCTGATATGTGAAGAAGTGAAACTTTTTATCCTTAGATCAATACTTTGCACATACATTATACTTTCTCGTCTGAACCCTTGAGGAGGTGGGTCTCACCACCATCATCCTTATTTTACAAGTGTGGCATTGAGATGTTACATGATTTGCCCCAAATCACCAAGTCAATCTGTTGCAAAGACAAGAGGTATGTCTAAAATGGCTCCACACTGTTTTCAAGGCAGGCACTGAAACATCGGCCCTGCCCATCTGCTCCTTCTCCACGTACCCCAGACCTAGGAACACAGCAGTGAGGATTGCTTTGGGGATGGACTCCAAGCACGTCAGAGGCAGAGATCTTGAGAGCAGCAACAGGGAACGCTCTCACGGCATCCTCAATACTGTATCCCCAGGCTTGGAGCATGCAGAGAAAGGGTGTATGGGCAGGGCTGTTTTTAGCCGCTGTTTTAGGAGGGGTGCGGAGCCAGCATGGACCTACCCTACAACCTTTGTTCAACCCACAGTGATCCCAAGAGGTACCCCAGGTTTCCCACAGCACATTAGCCCCCTGAGCCCAGCCTTCTCTCTCCAAGCAGAACTGAGCGCATCATTTGTAACAGACCATTTAAATGAATGCAGCCTCTTCGACATGTAAAACATCCATGAACATATTACTGTTTCCTCTGTTTTCTGTCATTCAAAATTATTCAGAGATTTTTTTTGTAGTCTTCTCTGTGAGTACTCTGAATTTGCTGTTTGAGATGTGATTGGTCAGATCGCTTGCATGGTATCATTTTGGATCCTCAGCTGGATAAGAACACAAGCAGCTTTGGCCCACTGACACACAACCCATTTCAGATTAGTTTTCCATGGACACTCCCATGTGTGGCTTTCAGAATTGCTTTTGGGGCACAATTTTGCTACTAAAAACTTGTTAAGAGTGTCCGCATATGGTAATTCATTCCGGGTAATTCATTTTTAGGCTTCCAGTGACTATCTGGAGGTTTCCCCCACATCTCTCAATCCAACAGCATCTGGTATTTAATGCTTCCTACAACACACTGTTGGATGCAACTGCAGTGGGGGAACAGAAAATCCTTCCTGATCCTCTAAATCAGTTTATATCTTTTAAACATGAGATCTAATCCAATCTATCAACCCATGCATCTCTACAACACCCATCACTCCAGTATTAGACACTAATTTGATTGATTAACTTGGTAGGTTGACAGTTTTTTGGTTTTACCTAGAAGTTCTCTTCCTCCTGTGTGTTCTTCATAGCACACTGATATTCATAGAGAATAGAAAAAAGGGTTGGGATATATGATGGGCTATTTCTTCTACTTGTTAACACATGAGATCAACAAAGTAGTAAAAAATAAATCCATACAGGCTGGTAGAGTGAGACTCGCCAGTTTAAGAGAAAACGGCTTTTGCAGCATAACCCAGCTGGCAGAAAAAAGTATACATTTAACTTTGAAACCTGAAGTGTTCTTTGAGGGAAAACGAATACGTTTTAGCCTTAAAGGGATCACAGACTGCAATTATATAATTCTTGTCAACTGATGTTAAAGATAGGCTGGAAAGAATGTATATTGAGGCCCTGTAATAAAATGAGCTCCTTTACTCCTTTCAAATGTTTGCAAGCCTTGGAGGTTATCCAAAGGTCGAATACAGGAAAAGTCTTGGTGAACAGAAAACATAACCATGAGCTTTTTTAATATGGGCCCTTTTTGTAATAAAATAAAATGCTTGTAAGGGAGGAGATGGCCGGCTCTGTCTCCTCAGATCTAGGGCCAGGGGGGCTGAACCATAATCAACTGCTGCTGTTCTACCCTCTTCTCCCCACCCAAGCCTGTAAAGGAGAGGGAACCCCAGTGAGGTGCATCAGGGTGTGGTGCGAAAGCAGCAGCAGAGGAATGAGTTTGAGGTCACAGCCATTTACCATGGAAATGCAAAGAAGTGAGTGTGCAACTGCATCCCTTTGACTTCCACGATAGGGGGGCAAGCATGCCAACAAGAAATCAACACCCAGATCTTCATCACTAACTCAGCCAAAGGAATTGTTAGAACCAGGAAACTTTCAGTATTTAACTTGCTTTCTGTCCAGATGGATGCAAAAACCATTTTATGGGGCAAGTCTAGAACAAGTCACCCACCCCTGCACGGCTGACACTCCAGGGCAGAACAGAATACCTATTACATTTCTTATAGGAAGTGACATAACAGGACTAGAATGGGGGTGGACAATACCCTATGGAAATGCAACTATACAAGGGAATTCAGATATAATTACTCAAACTGAAATGTGGGCAGAGCACCAACGCTGCAGTCTCTCCTCTTGCAAGAGTGTTGTGGCTTTTTTAATGGTTGTGAGTGGTCAGAGTGTTTGGTTTTCCATTTCATCTGAAATATTTAGCAGCTTTTCAACATTTAAGCGTTTCCTAGCATCCTCTCCTTTGGGTGTCAATTGGGCACTGATTCAGATGAAAGACAGGGGTCTACCAACAGTCATCAATATTGCTTCTAGAAACACCCAGAGGTTTTCCACTCAAGTACCAAACTGAGCCTGCCCTCTAACTGGAGAGATTGTGTAGATCTGGCTTTAAGGCTGCAGATACAGTTCTGGGTGCCACACTTCAGTACAGTTCTGGGCACTGCACTTCAATAATGATGTGGAAAAACTTGAGAGGGTCCAGAAAAGAGCCACCCGTATGATCAGAGACTTGCAAGGGAAGCCATATGAGAAAAGGCTCAGGGACCTGGGCCTCTTGAGCCTAAAGAAGATAAGGTTGATAGCGAACTCCTCTGATATAGCTTACCGCTATATCAAAGAGGTGCATGAGGAGCTCAGTGAACAACTGTTTGCTAGGGCACCCCTGGGAAAGACCAGGACCAGTGGATATAAACTTCTGGAAGGCCACTTCAGGCTTAATACCAGGAAAAACTCCTTCACAGTCAGGATGTCCAGACTGTGGAATAAACTGCTTCCAGAGATGATGCAGTCACCTACCCTGGAGGTTTTATAGAGGAGACTGGACAGCCACCTCACTGGGGTCACTTGACCCCAGTTGTCTTCCTGCCTAGAGTAGGGGGGGGCAGGGTCCCTTCCAGCCCATTACAATCTATGAATACCACATATGCACACCCTGCCAGTGGCCTGGGGCAAATATTCTTCCTCAAGCCAGGTCTTTCTCAGCTATACTCTTTCCTTTACTTATTTGTTCCTCCACCTTTCCCATCATCATTATGTCCAGGAAGAAGATTCCTCCTACAAATTGTTGGGCACAATTACAAAACATTCCACCCAAGCAAATGACCCACTGCTCCAATTTTACACCAACTCAGTGCAGGTTGGGGTAAGCCATTGGGAATTGTGCCAGCACAGTGTGGACATATGGCTAAATTTTACTTACTATGTTCTTATGAGTACTGAAGCCAATCAAGCAGGATAAAGCCCATGTTCAGTGTATTTGCTTTGATATCAAATCATAGCGCATTAATTCAATCCCGTTGTTTAAGATACTGGTCATCAGATAATTTTCCAGCACTGTTTGCATCCTTTGCTCTGACCAGAGTGCCTGGGGATTGGGATGAGTGGTGATGCTTCACACATCCAGGCAAAACTAGCTTTTCAAACACTCCACACACGACTGCACTTGGAAGACACCATAACTTTATTATTTGATTTTTTTTCAGGGAGGATAAAAATGTTTTTTTTTTAAAGGTATGTGATTGTCAGTCTCAACACATTCAACCAAGAATCATATATGCTGCTGGCTCATAACCACCTCTGTAGTACTACAGCATGGACCCCCACTTTTATTTTGCTTCACTTCACTCGTTTACATCTTTTTCCTCCTCCTCTTGCTGAATGGGGTTCCTCTGCTTTAACTTGGTGCTCCTCCTCTTGTCTGTTAGCTGAAAATTCAATGAGATACATTCATTAGAAAAATGCAATGAAGCCATTGAAAATTGTACCATTGAGAATTCACAGCTTCCCTACTCAGAACCTGATCTATGAATGCACTTAAGTGCATGCTTAAATCCCAATGATTCGGTGAGACTTCGAGACATGCTTAAGCACCCTCCTCAAAAGAAGCATGCACCAGATTTGGCACCTAAGATATAAAGTCCTGCCCTACACAGGAAAAAAGTCTTTGAGGCAGGGGAGAGCACACCAGTGAGGTGACTCTGAGGATCTGTGGAGTTGAAGACAGAGGAAGTCTCAACGCTCTACTAAGTGCCAAGAGCCATATTTGCCTCAGAACTGAGGACGGGTTTTCAAAAGAGCTCTGCATGTGGAAAAATGCAATGTGCTGGAAATCTGGCTCTAATTGTGAGCACTGAGCAAATTTGGCCTCCAGCCATGTTGAAAATCTGCCTCTACATCTTCACCCTAAAAGACAGGATTTGAAAAATGGGGAAAGCATCATGGTTTTTCACCCTCAGCAAGCTCACAAGCTGCACAAATGATGCTGTTCAAGTGGAACATGGGTGGGTATCTATCAATGGGGACCCACCCAGCCTCAGCATTTTTTTATGCCAAATCATGACTGTTTAAGAATACAATGAGCCTGTGGAGAGTGGGGATGTAGTGGAGAGTGGTTTGTATCCTTAACTGTAGCAGCCCTGATAAAGTGCCAGCCATAAACAGGGAAAGCCTGTTTGAGAGAGAGAAGGACACGGATATTGCT
This sequence comes from Gavialis gangeticus, assembly GCF_001723915.1. Classification (NCBI taxonomy): domain Eukaryota; kingdom Metazoa; phylum Chordata; order Crocodylia; family Gavialidae; genus Gavialis; species Gavialis gangeticus. The sequence continues at coordinate 24,026,613 of NW_017728997.1, read as the reverse complement.
CTTATGGCCTCCTACAGTGCCAGACAACCACCAAGCAAAGACACCAGGGAGCTTTTGACTGAAAAAAGAGGAGTGTGGATGTCCACTTCACATATCCAAGCTATCAACCCAGGATGCTGTGGTTGCTACCTCTGCTGCTGCTGACTGCAGCACCTTGGCTACTTCCACAGCTGCCACTTTCTCAGCCGCCTTCACAACTGCTGCAGCAGCTTTCTCTGCCCACACATGTTCTGGTGCTGCCATTGCTGCTGCAGCTGCTCTTGCTGGTGTTTCTGCTGCCTCCACAACTGCTTTTTCTGGGGTTTTCACTGCCATCACAGCTGCTGCAGCTGTTCCTTCTGGGGCTTCCACTGCCACCATTGCTGCTGCCCTGTTCCCTTCAGGGGCTTCTCCTGTTACCACTGGCGTTGCAGCTTTCCTTTCTTGGGCTTTCCCTGGCACTGCTTCCATCCCCGCTGTTGTATCCCTCCGGGATTATCCAGCAAGCAGTCACCAAAGGACAGCACGGGTCTGGTCCTATTAAGGGGGGGGAAATGGAAAATCAAGTAACTACCCTATCATTATGAGACAGACCTGAATCCAGGTGAGATGCAGGGTTTATGTTCCTGCCACAAGGCACAGAGCAAGCTCCTACCACTGTCAGGCTAAGAAGCAAGAGTCTGAGATTCAGAGCATCAACCTGGTATCACCCCTTCAGTTCCCAAATTCTAGGCTTCTGAACTCCAGGATCATAGTCCCCTTTGGACATGGGGCTGAATTCAGCCCGGCAGTACCTGTTACCAGAGCAGGTTCAGTGTTCTCTGACAGCGTGGGTCTCTCAGCCTTCAGAGACAAAGAGGTGGCTGGCTCTTTTCTTGTTCAGTTTCTGAGTAAAAACAAAAATTCTCACCAGCAACAGAGCATAATCTCTGCAGAACATGCAACTGAGACGTGCCCTTTTCCCAAAGTCACACCATTGGTGGACCTTCTGGGAAGACAGTCCAAAGGACTTTCCTCACAGGCAGAAAGAAGCAGGTGATGCATATCTTCTCCCCAAACTTCTTTCAATTCGGAGACATGGCAGCCCTTATTATTCAAGTCCTGGTCTCCCCACACAGCTCTACCAGTACAATCCTGAATTATACTTTTTTGAGTAAACTGCTACTGGACTATGCCAAGGACTGGAAAGTCCCTTCTGGTAGCACTGGGCAACTTTCAACCCATATGGAAAAAGTTCGGAAATCCAACTATTATTTTTAATAAACATTTAAAAAATACATAATTAAATATAATTTTAGTAAACATTCCTGGCATAACATGACATGTATAACTGACATGCAGAGATACAGGTTAAGCTAGGCAATTATTTCAGCTGGAGGGCCACTTAAGGATTTTTGGGGAGCTGTTGAGGGCCACACATATCAAATGAATGGTGAAAATATCATTCCAACAAAGTATAGATAAAAGACAAATCATATGCTAAAAATCAAACATCTATTATAAAATATTTTAATTGCATTTCAAAAAATAACTTTTTTCCTGATTTATGTTGTTTAGAGCATCACATATAGAGGCAAGATACTTGGCCAAGGGAGGACTTCCCCACCCCCAGCAGAGCTCTGCCACCATGTAGTCACCACCAAAATCACAAGGGAGCTCCCACCTTGGCCTGCCACTCAACACACCCCTCAAGAGCCACCTGCACCCCAAACCCACCTGCTCACCACCCCTTCCTGTCCACGCTTTCCCCCTCACCAAAGCCTGGCAAAGCCCAGCAGCCCCCTCTAGCCTACCCCAGCTCCCTGCCAGGGCCCTGCATGTTGCCCACCCACAGCCTGGGAGTTCCCTTTCCCCCAGGAGGAGCCCCAGCCCCTGAGCGCTGGGGGCAACCTCGCCTGGGTGGATGGGATGGGAGCCATGCTGGCTGCAGCCGGGAAGTGTTAGATGGCTGGGCTGGCTTACGGTACTGCACAGGGCAAGGTGGGAGGCAGGCACGAGGCTTCACTTGCTGGGAGGTGGTGGGTCTCTGGGAATAGGCGTGGAGCATCTGCCACATGGTCCTAGCACCCAGGGTGGCTCCTGCCAGCTCTGAGTCACAGGTAGGCAAGCATGCCACCAGCTCTGCCTAAGCGAGGACACTGTGGCTTGACCAGGGCCTGCCACAAGATGCTCGGCAGGCAGGCAGGGCTGGTTCCTCCCAGCATCTTCCATGGCATCACCAGAGGCCACAGCTGGAGCTACTACCCACACCACCCACCTGTGGGCCAGACAGAATCAATCAGCAGGCCATAATTTTCCCACCTCTGAGACGGGCAAATCCTCTTTCAAAGTTATCCTCTCTTTTTAAGGTATGCTGTCCCCAAAATACTACTGAGTGAAAAGACTAACTGCAGCACCCTTTATAAAACTGTAAATTACTTACAAGAAATGTTTCCTGAGGAAAGCTAAATCCAGCCCAAGGCATGAGGAAGACCTGGGTTATGGTGTTAGACAGCACAGGTTGCCTTTAGTCCATTCAAGCAGAAAGAACTGCAGGATCGGTCTGTTCCCAGCAATTTGAATAACCAATTGCTGTGATATATTATATTACTACATTCATTATGATCAACTGAGGTCTGTTCTTTATCACAGAGCAGGTGACTAGCTCTTTTGGGTGTGTCTACACAGCATAACAAAGGTGTGACATCTGCATGAGTAGACATGGCCATACTAAATTTAATCCAGCTAGCACAGATAATGACAACAGTGAAGACGTGACCACATAACAAGCTTCAGCATAGACCAGCAACCCAAATGTGTATCCAGGATCAATTCCAGGCTGGTCCATAGCATTACACTTGCAACACTACTACTGTTACCCATGTTTTCTAACTGAAAACTAGCCCAGTTATGCCTGTATATACTACTGTCACACCTTCATTCTGATGTGTAGGCCTATCCCCACTTTTAGAACTGATCTTCCCAAATTTGTGAGGTATCAAACCATTCAGGTACAGGACTAGAAGCCAGGACTCCTGGGGCCTATGCTTGACACTTCCTAAACATGAACAAATCGCCATGACCATGATGAGCAAATACCTTCTCTGCTCCAGACCTGTGCTTTCACATCTGTAAAATGGGGATGAAACCAATTTATGTTGGGAGTGGGATTTTTGTACAGCTCAATTGAATAATGTTTACAAAGCACTTCGAAATTCAGGCATGGTCAAGGGTACTTTTTCCACCACAGAGGATAGCATGTATCCATATTTATTCTGAGAAGCAAATTGCAACTCTTCAGCTGCAACAGATCAAAGGATGACCCTCCTGTAAGATTCATTTAAAAGGGAAAGCCCAGCAAACAACAGGACTGTGGAGAGAAGAGGAATGTTTCCTCTGGTGAAATATGTGCAGAAAAATGCCCCAAGTAATAATGCCAACATGATGCATCTGGAACTCCCAACACATGCAGGCCGGCACTTTTTACCTGAGCCAGCAACCCGAAAAGCTCAGGTTTGAGAGGATAATGACTGTGTATCTCATTCAACAGGCTAGTGGATGCAGTGGGCACAAAAATCACTCCCTAAAAGCAGGCAAACAAAAATCTGAATAGATATACTGGAAGACTGCCATCCCTATTCAGTTTCCAGTGCCAACACTTTCAGGATACTGGCTCTTTCCAGCTCAAGCACACTCAAAATACCACTAACATAGGGTGTCTTGTGGCATCTGGCATTATGAAATGGTGATGACATGACCATTCAGTGCCATTTAGTGGATGGGAACTGGAGAAGAAAACAAAAATAAGGCAAGAAAGAAAGTGAGTGAAACTGGGGAGTGAGGTTGTGGGGAGTAGAATAAATGCCAGACACCGAGGGGGGAAAACGAGAGAAAAAGGAAAAGCAACAGGAGGAGAGAGAGAGAAAGATGGAGAAAGAATTAGGATAGAAAACAGAGAAAGAAAGGAGAGGAAAAGCAAAGAGTAAGAGGGTTGGCATTCCCTAGTGCTAAGGGAAGAGAGCATCATACATCCTCCGACTCAGACGAGAGCAAAAGGACGAGAAGCTGTTTGGATGTAGGGACACACACGACACAAGTCAGCCCCTTTCCTCTGATGGAACTGCCACTTTAACAATCCACCTGTATATCTGCTTCATTAAATAGTAACCCTGTAGGTCTGCTGACAAGAACATACTTCTCTCCCCTTTGGTAATTACCCCTGAAGGCTGGTCATGCTCACTGACCAAGAAACACCGCAACAAGCAGCCTTTCATGCTGCAAGCTTTACCTTTGTCCCTGCCTGTTCACATGTACCAGGTAAAGGCAGGCATGATGCCTAACTGACACCAACACCCCCCTTCATGTTCACGCGTTCCAGCTGCCAAGACGCACACAGAGATGTCTCTCATCGGGATGAATATGAGCTCATTAGGGAGAAAGTCAGTTCCCTGTAGCTCTGCAGGAGGAACTGGAAACTGTCTGCCTCTCCTGCTGCGTGCAGAAAAAACATGACCAGAACCAATGGTGACACATTACTGCTGATGAATCTGGTCCAGCTGTGGCTGAATAAGCTGGAAGGAAGAAGGATCTATACAGACTCCATGGGCACGAGGAGAGAAATCATTGCTTTGTAGTGACAGGACTGAAGAGGGATTTCAGACACAGGTCTCAGGTAGGAGCATGGGAAAGTCACTTTATCTCAGTGCCCCAATTTCCCATCTGTAGCACACAGATAATAATGCCTTTTTTCTCTTTGCCTTATGTCTTTATACTGTTTGGTCCTCAAGTCAGAAGTAGGGTAGCCTGAAATGGCCCTAGCACAATGAGGTGCTTGGATCCTTGTTAGGGCTATTATAATAGTGACCGAAGTCTACCCCAGCATAAATACATTAAACACCCATTGGAATCCATGGACATTACACCAGCTCATACCAGGGCAACTTTGCGTCAATGGAAAGCATAAAAATGGGATTTTAAAAGGCTCTTCCCTTCAAAACCCAAAGTTTTGGGGAAGTTTGGGAACATGTGGCTTCCCTCAAAGATTTTAGGCATCTTTACTAAGCGGTGTATTCTCAGCGCTCATGCTTTATGCTAGTGATCGCCCTTCCAGAGTGCTTGGGAGCTAAATTCCACAGACATTAATAAATATAATAGTACAAAAGATTAGAAGCTAATATGGTCCTGGGAATTATTCCACTCCTGGTTAGATGAGGGATCTAAGAATAAAGACTCTTGACTCAATTGTGCTACTAACTTGATATGGAACCTCAGATAAATCATTTTTCTCTCCATGCTTTGCTGTCCTCATCTATAAAACCCTTGGGATGAAAGTAACCCAAAGAAAAGCACAAAGGTTGTTCCCTACTTTGTATTGCCAGAGACTTGGTCACTGAGGGCCTGAAGTTTCAAGAAATTTAAGCCTAAGGTCTGCATCAGTTTTGTGTATGTGTAAAACAGCACAGAAACCCCTTCTGCATGGGACTCCTTTTTCTGAAATACAGCTAAAAAATGCATCCTGACCATTGCAGACCTACAAGGCCTCCTCCCCTGACAGGCTCCTGGTCAAAGTGTCCTTCTGTCTTACTTGGAGCGGCACGGCAAGCAATCCAGGCTTCCCCACCCAGAGTGTTTGAATTCTTGAACACGAGGAATGTTCCCAACCCCGCCTGTCTGTTCCAAATGCTCACATACCATGCCCAAGCTTGTGTGATCCACGTGCCTCCCATTTGTCACAGAAACTCCCCGATTTGCTCTGTCAGTGCCTGGGCTCATATCTCTTTCCTGCTTTGCAGTGATTTCTTTCACTCCAGGAAATATTGAGCAAGGGCTCCTTGTCTGAGATTCCCCCATCCGCTTTCAAGTGAGTTGACTTGTTCGGAGTCCTCCGGCTGACATCAGACAAACAGTTCTTGCTACCGAAAGAGTTGAAAGCAAGTACCTTGTTTCCTAATTGAATACTTGGGTGGAACAGCATCAAAACCAAAACAGCCATCAGGAACTATAGCAACAACAGGTCGCTCTGTTCTATGGGCTGAGGGATTGTGCTACTTGGAGTGAAGGCTGCCCAATGCTTTTCATTACAAGACCCTGGTTTTTTGGCCACTTAGAACCTTCATAAATGTTAACCCTTTGGACTGAAATTTTCCACTTGGGTTGTCAGCTGAAAGCTGAGTTTTGGGAAAAGTTTCAGCTAAAACTATCTGTGTGATTTTTCCAGCTCTAGAGGAACATATTTTTTTGGCCATGTTGAAGACACTTGGAACCATTTGCCTTAAGGAAGTTTAGTGCTCTGTCATGCTTTAAAGCAGGGACTTGAAATTTCACAGGGTGGTTGCACTGCTGTCAGGGATCTGTCTTTTGTAATCCCTATAGAAGTGACACCAAGCTAGCAAAGTTAAAAGCCTCTGAAAAAATCAGTTTGCATATGCTCAGCAGAGGCTTGTGGAAAGCTGGCAGCTAAGTTCTCCTTTGCGTTCTTGACTATGGGGACATTAACATTCTTTTAATGTAGTTTTTTATGTAACTTATAAAGAATTAATGAGATCTAAACCTGCCCTTGTTCTTTTTTCTAGGGCTTGGAGAACCAACAAAATGGTATCAGGGATACGACTCATTTTGATACACTTATATTCCATTATGGCATGGAAAACAGCTGACTGGGTAGATTCCCTCCAGAAGTTAGGAGGTGGTGATTCATGTAATTCTGGACTGTGGCTGGTTCAAGCAATTTGGAACTTCATGAATGAAAGTCACAAGATTTGGCAAACAATCTGGCGTGCTGTCCCTGCCCCAAACCATTTTGACAGGCCAACTGAGTGAGAAAGATGACCTTATGCTCCAGGTGGGGCTGTCAAAGTGAGGGAAATGTCCTTCATTTGCAGGGTGTGTTAATACTTATTATCAAACAGCTCTCAGTACAAAGCTAGTCATGGTCCATACTATATGAATCTCTGGCATATGCAGCAAACGTCACGCTTGGTCATCAGTGTAGTGCAGCAAGGACTTCTCATGTTCCAGACACCTCTTCATCCCCAGGTTGGGTAACACCATGCACTTGCTCCAGAAAGAGGCATTAGGTGATGTTCATGATCCAAAGCTTTTAATCCAGCTCCTACTTCCTTAGCTAGGAAGAAGTTCACAATGGCTCACCTGTTAGAGCTGCTGCTCTCAGACCATGAAGGTTGCATTTGAATCTGGGCATTGATAAACATACGAGTCGCAAAACAAGTCAAGCTTCAGAGATACGGCCCCCTGTCCCCTCCCCACACAGCAGCTAACAGCTAAAACATGAAAACTTCAACATATAAGGAAACAGAGACAAGCAACGGGGACATAACTATTTTACTGTACCTAAGAAGTGATAAGTAAGAACAGTCATTGCTATGAGACTGCAAAAATCCTTATCCCATCAGCCATTTTTTTATGCTCATGTCAAAGCTGCTATTACACATGCAGTCCTAGATCTTGGATCATTAAATAACACTGATGGTAATGTTCTGGAGAAACCTAGCCAGCTAATGTAGTATCACTGAATTCCTCCTTTGACCGCGATGGTCAGAAATATCCGATTTTTATCACTCTTTAAGAGCTCTCAAACAACCTTGAGAAGTTACCATGATGCTTATAGTAAAACTCTTGACAAGCCAAGGTAATAATTGACAAAAATGGACTAAAATGTCTAATTAACAAAAGGCTCTCAGAAACAGTGACCTTCCCCTCACAGCAGCTGTACAAGTCATGGTTTTTCACTTCCAAGACTTAAGTTTCTTCCCACAAATCTGACAAAGGGAAGACTAGAAATGCAGCTCAGTTGCTGAACTTTCTTCTAGTCAGAAGAGACTCAAAGGGAAGAAAAGATAAGGCTGAATGCTGTGTATTCATACATGGATATATGCTTTAGAGGAAACGTACCACTAGGTTTTCACATGTGAAAGAGCAACTTCGAACTCAAATCCTGGATGGATGGGCAGGAGTGGGGAAGGAGAGGAGGTGGTAATTGCCAGCCAACAGTCAGTATTGAACTGGTAAGGGAGCACTTAGAGCAGCTGAATGTCTTCAAGTTGGCAACTACACCAGAGAGTGCTGAGGGAAATGGCTGGAGTCATTGTGGGACCACTGATGAAGGTATTTGAAGACTCATGGTGCTCAGGAGAGATCCTGGAAGACTGGAAAAGGGCCAATGTGGTGCCAATTTTTAAGAAGGGGAGGAGGGAGGAACCAGGAAACTATAGGCCAATCAGTTTGACCTTGATACTGGCTAAAGTCTTGGGAAAAATTATCAAGAAGTCCATTTGTGAGAGACTGGCAGAAGGCATGATGCTGAAAGATAGCCAACATGGTTTTATTGCAGGCAGGTCAGGTCTGACCAAACTTGTCTCTTTCTATGATTGAGTAATGAACCACTTACATGTGGGAGACATGGTTGATGTCATATACTTGGATTTTAAAAAGGCCTTCAAAATGATGCTCTTATAAAAAAAAATGGAGGGGTTGTGGGCTGACAGAGTCCACAGTCGGGTGGGAACTGGCTAAGGGGTCAAACCCAGGGAGTGTTAGTGGATGGGTCTGTATCATCTTGCCGGGAGGTGGCCAGTGGTTCTTGACCCCATGCTCTTCAACATCTTTATCAATGATTTAGATGAGCATGTGGAAAGCACACTGGCCAAGTTTGCGGACAATACTAAGATATGGGGGAAAGGGGTGATGGGAGGGGATAGGGTGCAGATCCAAGCAGACCTGGACAAGCTGGAAAGGTGGCCAGAGCAGAACCAGATGCAGTTCAATAAAGATAAATGCAGAGTGCTTCATCTGGGGAGAAGTAACCAGCAACATGAATATAGGTTAGGAAATGTCCTAGCCAGCATGATGACCGAAAGGGACCTTGGAGTTATGGTTGATCACATGATGAACATGAGCCACCAGTGTGATGCTGTAGACAACAAAGTTCATGGTATATTGGGTTGCACTAGCCAATGCACTGCAAGCTGGGCTAAGGAAGTGATGCTTCTCTACTTGGCATTGGTGAGATTCCAGTTGGAGTACTGTGCCCAGTTCTGGGCACCACACTTCAAAAAAGATGTGGAGTATCTTGAAAGGGTCCAGAGAAGAGCCACAAGAATGATTAAGGACCTGAAGGACAAACCTTATGAGGAAAGACTAAAGGATCTGGAACTGTTCAGCCTGGGGAAGAGAAGATTGAGGGGGACTTGGTGGCCATCCATAAGTATGTAAGGGGTGAATATTGGGAGATAGGAGAAAAACTGTTTGCTAGGGCGCCCCAGGGGAGGACAAGGAGCAATGGCCATAAACTGTTAGAGGATGGTTTCAGGTTGAATATAAGGAAGAACTTCTTTATGGTAAGGGTGACCAGAATCTGGAATAGACTTCCCAAGAAGGTGGTGCAGTCCTCAGCCTTGCAAGTCTTCAAGAGAGGACTGGACAGACACCTGGCTGGGATCTTTGATCTCAGCAGTATTCCTGCCCAGAGCAGAGGGGTTGGACTCTATGATCTTTTGAAGTCCCTTCCAGCCCTTAATTTCTATGATTCTATGATAACTCAGTGGGGCTTCTATTGGTATAGTCAGGAGATGTCTTGTCTGTTCCTATAAAGTAGGATTGAAGTCCATTGCACTTATGTGCAGGACATGCAGGCAAGACACACAAGACACTACATGGAAATCCAGTAATATGCAAAGAATGTCCTTATATAATCAAGACAGTGATTAATTCAACAGCTATATTCTTCTCTAATACTAAAATCAGATGACCAGGAAAATTCATGCCAGGCAATTGTGGACCTCATAAAGGGCACAGGTGCTTTGGAAAGTAAGAGGGGACTTTTTAAAAAAACTGTCTTAGTCAATCCTCCTTACAAATAATGTAACAGGCATACATGTTTTATTCACCACCCTACAAAATGTGTTCAATAAATGAGGTAAAAAAAAAGTATTCTGGTTCTTTGTGATGCTGTTGAGACTAAAACAACCAATATCAATGCAATTATGATGGAGAGCTATCTGAATGGGACTTATATGTGACAAGCTATTTCACAGACAAGGATTGTTTCACTTGGAACAGTAGAGACTTCCAGGGATCTGTGGCATTAGTGAAAACTGATCAGACCTTTTACTTAACAGTCTCATAATACAAGAACAAGGGGTCATCTCAATCAAATTGAAGGGAAGAAAATTTAGAATAAATTAAAGGGAAGTAAAGGTAAACCCTATTTAATATAATGGAACACTCATTTAGATTATTTATCTGAATGATACCTACCATTTAGAACAATAAAGCAGAGCAGTTCATAGATTTGCTCCATGCATAAAGGCATATTTATCATCCTCCCAAAACAAAGTTCACCCTGCCAAACATCTCACTCATATTGCAAGTCAAAAAGGGAATAACTGGCTACAACTACCACTCCTTCCACGTCTTGTGATCTTTTTTGCATGCAAAGGTGTGGCCCATCAAGAGGCATGAAGAAGATCTTTCCTTTTTTTAACCTTGGTATACATCACAGAAAATCTGAGAATGAAATAATTTTTAGTGTGACCCTTAGTTTTAAAACTGAGTCCCCACTGACTTCTGTACAAATGAGGGGCACACACACGTGAACACCAACCTAGGACTGCTCTGGGAAGGAAAGATTGGATCTTTGTTTCTGAATGAAAGCCATCAAAGCAGTGATCATTTAAACTACACAAATCATACTGACCAACTGTAGGACTCATTTCTTCAGATCAATGAGTCAGACCAGTAGCTAGTTTTCTGATTACTAAACCAACAGCAACATTTATAGTAATCTACTGTGGTACAGGGAATCAAATCTAATTCTTCAGGGCCAGGTTCACCCTGTGGTTTGGATCTGAATTCTTCTCCTGTTGCATAACAGATGGTGGGTGTTGTGGAAACTTCCTATCTTCTAAAGTCACAAGCAATTGCTACTGGATTTGATCGACCAGTGATCTGGAGTGGTTGATTCCGTGGCAAAAATGTACTTGCCAGTTTTTTTACAGATTTCTAGACTTGAATAATACATTGAATTTTCCAGTGTGCATCTTGCACTCATATGGATTGTGGACCAGGACAAAATTCAGCTACTTCTAAATTAAGTTGCACCACCAAGATCTACCAATGGTCAGGCGTGATATCTGTTCAGTGTCTACAGAAAGAAATCTGATGCGAGTCATTCCCTATCCTTGTGCACACACATATATTTGCATCCCTCTGTTACAGGTCACAAACTCATCAAACTAGTTATTTCATTCCTATGGTTTATTAATTTATAAGCTCTTTCATCCTCTGGTGCATTTTGAGCATTTTGAAAACTTTTTAGTGCTTCTCCCTTTGTCAACCATATAACCAGGCAATTAAACAAAATTCCCTTAAAGGAAAACTTTGTTTAATATTTAAACAGAAAGGTTGAGCTGTAAACATTGCAGTTTTATTTTATGACCATTACATCAATATTAGAGTCAGGTGGGAGGTGCGTTGTGCTTTTGGAAATTAGCTTTCCATGGGTGACGTTCCAAATGATGCAACTTTCTTAGAAACAAGGCTGACATCGGGAAGTAACTCCAAAAATCAGCTAGAACTCAGAACTGTTTACTAAGGGAAAAATCCTTCACCCAGCACACACGCAAGCAGATAATGCATTTGGGCTTCAGCAGGTGTGTGAAGGGAAAGAAATTCTTCTCTGTTAATGGCAGCAGAAGGAGCAGTTCTCCACAGTGGCTACTGCCTTACAGTAGCTTTTGCAGCTGATCTGTGTCTAGTTTAGACTATAAGGTCCTCAGGTCATAGACTATGTTTAGCACAACACTAAGCACAATCAGTGCTTATCAGAAATTTATAGGTCCCAGTCTGACTCCCACTGAAGTCAATGGGAGTTTTGCCACTGACTTGAATGGAAACTGTTGAACTGTATTTCAGCTGGTAGCAAAATATCTACATAGAAAACTCAAGGTGGGGGTGGAATTATTTCACCCCTTTTCTATTCTTTCTTTTTTAAATTTTTGAATGCAGCTACCTGAGGAATGGAAAGAGATGCTTATTTACCAGTAATTCTGTACAAAAACTCAGGAGGAGTAAAAACTAATGCAACCCACAGTTGGCCCTGCTAGTATGTATGAAAACATAATGGTAACTTAATTAAGTAGCTGAATGTGAGGTTGTTTGTGAATCAATGAATACACAAAAGTCTCTACTTGCACTGTTTTTTTTAACCAACTCTAATAATTGAAAATACAGAGCTAGTTTAGACTATAAGGAATAGATTTAGCAGCAATTTAGCTAGGGCACTTTCAAACTTCCACAGAATTTTTTGTGGGATCTTCTTTGATCACTGCTCACGGTCAGATTTATAGCTGGCAAAAGAAAATAAAAGTGTCCCTGGGTTTATAACAAAACACTCATTCAAATCCTTTTGGTCAATGAGAACTTGTATTCATTAAGGAAAAGGCTGCCTCCACCTTCACAGTGGAAGGTTTCTCTACTTTGGAGATGAGCCACTAAGTTCTGACAAAAAGTAAACAGCCGTGAAGCTTTGCCAGAATCTCCGATTATCAGACTGGAACTTTTGGGGAGGATTCAAACAATTTCTTTCTTGCCCTGTTGCACTGCATTGCTCCAGCTGTGCGTCCACTGCCAGCCCAGACTGGAAATTGGGATGTGTTAAAACACCAGAGGATTCATGGTATTTCTAACACGAGCCATGGAGCAGTATAAATCTCATCAGAATGGCAGTTCCTATGAGATTCCCAGACAAAAGAAGTCAGACCCTTATGTTACATTTTGGGTAAGTTTTAAATCTAGGGACTTTTTCTACTGTCTCCTTCACTTGCAGCCTCCATATGCTGTTTGTCTATTTGGGCTGTAAGGTCCTCAGGGAAGGAGCATGACTTCCTATGTCTTTGGGCAATGCCACCACCACACAACTCTGATTCTGAACGAAGCTTTTGGCTGCTGCTAAGCATAAATCATATTGATAATTCCATGCTGTGGTCTAGTACTAAACGGTGTGACCTTCCCTGTCAGTCCACTCCAGTGCAGGAGTCAAATTCAACAAACAGAGGAAATGTAATATATGAACTTTCATCAGATATGGCACATCATGATCAGCGAGTCCAATCAGGACAAAAATGGGGGTGGGGGGGACCTACTTAAAAAAAAAAAAAAAATCACATGTAGATCTCTCCTCCCTTTTTTTTTGACTATGTGCTGATCCATTCAACCCATGTATTCCTATCTATGAGATATTCTTTTAAAAAATCAGTCCTAATGATATATTAGGCAGCCCAGAAAGGGTCCAGTCAGAAATGATGCTTACACTGTGTCCTAGTTTGGCCACAAAAAAAAATCCAATGATGACAAGAAGGGTTTGGGCATCTGAACACGGAGGTAAAAATCCCACTTTCCCCCTTGCATAAGGCAAGCAGTTTCACAAAGAATCAAGCCAAAGATTATCTTCAGGGTTATTGTGATCTGACTATGAGCTTTCTCGTCAGGCTGCCAGTGGGAGAAAATAAAAAGCTTTCTGAATCAGGCCCTTATCATTTATACCACATTACAATCCAAAATGAAAAATGACTTGCTCCAGATTTGATAGCATAAAGCATCTCAAGATGCAATAGAAGTACCCAATTTTCAATAAAGATATTAAACCTAAGCTTCAAAAAAGGGAATAATTACATCGTTTTCTGCTTTGAGTTTTAATGTTAAAAGTGTCAATTTATAAAACTAGGTGAACATCCACAATTCATAAGCAGACTGAAGCTAATTAGACCCCTTTTGATCCTTTATTTTGCCTGGAAGCTTATTTAACAACTTTACACAAAACTCAAGGTTTTGACACACTAGTGGATGGGGGGAAGGGGAGGGAAGCTCAGCAGGGAAAAATTCTTTATGCTGCTTGCTTAAAGAAGGAGTCTCATCGCTTCCTAAAGCATAGAGTGCAACCACCAAAACCAGGAAATGCTTGCTAGCAGTGCAATCTGCTACCTCTTACTTGAGCTCTCTGTATAGGAGGCATTTCAAGTAACAGCTACTATTAAAAATGATTGCTATAAAAAAGTAATAATTGTTACAGTAGTGGTCTTATTTTCCATGCCTGTATATTTTGGGTCTGGATGACTGTTTTAAATGAAGGAATGCAATAAGAAAAAGCAAACATCAAGTCTCTAGGAAAGTATGCAGGCCTCCTCTGGAACTGCCTCTGAAAATGACCTGGCTGCTGACTACCCAAGAGCATTTCTTAGAAATGGAAAGGTGCGGTGTAGAAATAAGACAAGCAGTCGTAGCGATGTACACTTAAATGGCGTTGTAGTCTAGCCTTCTCAAAGGAACTACTGAGAGCCCTTTGCTTTGGACACATAAAATTAGACTGACAGGGCACAGGGGTCAAATCCTGTGGTCTCACCAGTCCTAACCTACTGTATCTCCAAGAAAGCTGATGGATTTACACTGAAGTAGCTGAGTAGAATAGACAACATAGGACCCTTTAGGACCTTTCCACTGCTAATTTTTGTGTTTATACTAAGATTTTCTTCTTCTAATTGGGGTTCCCCAAAACCTACCTCAGAGACCTCTGGCTCTCCCATTGCTCTCACTCCACAATTTTCCTCTTTTTTCTCTCTGACCTACACAGACACCTGGCTGCTGAACTGAGACTTGGGGCAGAACAGATTGATTAACAGACATGAGGTCTTGGGGAGGACTCACCACTGCAGCAGAAACAGGACCCATAAGGGTGGGGAGAGCTCCTTCCTGCCCTGAAACAGAGCAATAGCATTTGGCACCATGGATATACAGTATTCTGGTTCCCACCCAGGTATCTTGAGAGCTAAATAAAGCCCAAATGACTCAAGAATAGACAGTCTCAGCTAAGGAAAACACCTGAGGTAGTTGGGTCTGGGATATGATTTTTTAACAGTCTTGCTTCATCATTGGGAATAAGATGTGGGTAAAAATGATCAGGGTGGTACACACATATCAGCTGCTCCACTGCAGTGGGAAGGTGCTCCCTGAAAAGAGAGAATTTCAAAATGGATTGGATATCCTAGGATTTGCAACTGGCAGTAATCGCTTTCCTTTCAGCCAAGACACATCTGCAAGACTCAAAATTAACAAAGCAAGGCAAGGCCTTGCCAGAGACCTGTCCAATTGAGAAGAAAATCCCAACCATCCACTCTCCAGACCATTAGTGTGTCATGACCTTGAGTTCTGTGTAGAACTGACTTTCAGTTGAACTGGCAAAAAATGCAGACACTGTTCGATGTAGAGCTGCACCCAATTATGTTAAATAATGTCTAGTGGGCAAAGCACATGCCTGAGTCTGGGCTCTTAGGCTCTTCACAGGCACCAGCTGTTAGTGTCTATGTAAATGTGAAAGGACTCTCACTGGCTATGACTCACTGTGTGTTCATGGCCCGTAACCTAGTCTTTCTGTCCCTTTGATTCTGCTATCATGAAAATGGAGGAAAGACCTACCTGGAGTTGGGGGTAAGACCATGAGTTAAGTTAATGCATGGGTATCTGTAAAAGCACTTTGAGATCCTAAGATTAAGATGGGGCAGGGACACTGCTAAGGAAGCCTCCTCGCCCTAAGTCTGAGAACTCCTAAGTGAAAGACAAGACCCAGGATCCTCACCCTCCCTCCACAGTACAGAAGGATGGTACACACCTCCACTCACTTCCCCTGGCCCTCCACCTGCGGCAGCAGTAAACCTCCTCTGCCCACCCAGCTTACCTTTGATTCCAATAGCTCCTGCAGCACTGGCCCCTTGATCCCACACGGTTCTGCATCACCCTGTGCTTCTGCAGCAGAACTAACACCCATTCTCCACTGCTGCTCCCTGGACCGAGGGAGGCTGAGGTGTGGAGCAACAGGTTCCATGCTGCAAGGAGCTGAGGCACACTGGGACTAGCTCCTTCCAAAGTTTAGGTCTAGGCCCTGACCAGCATAGCACCCCTAGTGCTTCACTTCATACACCAGAATCCACGAACTAGGGAGGTGCAAAGCTTCGGTCCCTGATTCAATGTGGTGGAGATTCAGCCCAATTCAGTGGCTGAATCTCCAAATCTGAATCAAATCAGAGGACCCTTTAATCTCTCGAAATCAAACTGAAACCTTCCAAATCAGTTTGGGGAGATTCGGAAAGATTCGGAGATTCAGACATAGAGACAGCTTTAAATGTTTTTTCTGCATACCTCTAGGTAGCAGGGGCTTGCGAGTGCTGCGACACTGGGGCAGTGGGAGTGTCCCACAGAAGCAATGGGGGCTCCCCAGCGCGCTTGGCAGCAGATCCAGAAGTACTTCTGGTTCACTTCCGGGTTCGCCACTGAGCATGTGAAGGGCCCCCCGCACTCCTGTGGGACACTTCATGCGCCCCAGCATCACAGCAATCATGAGCTGTGCCTGCTACTTCAAGGTATGCAGAAAAAGCTTTTAAAGTTGTGTCTAGGTTCGAATCACTGATTCTCTGAAGCAGCATTGAATCTTCAGATTCAGATTTGGTTGAATCGAATCAGGGACAGTGATCTGAATCAACAAATCGAATCACTGTCCCTGATTTGGGCCGAATCCAAATCCAAATCCAAATCGAATAGGGTCCACTTCGCACACCCCTCCCAAGCACTTGTGACATTACTACACTTCTCAGGATTAGCCAATTAAACCTTGAGCTCTGTCACTCTCCCATTTGAAGGACACAATCCCAGAGCTGAGATCGGTGTCCAAACCCCAGTCCAACCCTATTGTGAGTCTTCACCCACATCTCCATGCCTCATGTGCAAGGATTTGAAGGTTACTCCTATTTTCAGTCATAGTAGGATAATATTCTATAATTAAAATGATAAAAAGTTAGAACTTTCAAGTCATCCCAGATCCATCAGATCTAGATCTCGGCTGGGCAATCCTCTAGCCTTCCATAGATCCCACCTCCCCACCACCCCAATCCTAATCCTAAACTAAACATGCTTTGACCTTGCAGGGACCTGAGACCCAAATCTTCTGAGTTACAACCGTCTCCTTGAATTTTGTAAAAAATTAGTTTCCTCACCCTGTTCAGAGGCTGTCGCAGCTTGTTATTTCACTGCCTTTCCTCTTGCTTTTCTTTGGGTACATCTGCTAAATCAGTCTTCATCAGAAGAGGAGGAGGAGGAAGCAGTGAAGGAAGGAACCTGCATGAAGACAATAGAGTGATATTTCACCCCTATGGTATAGATCACAGTATTAATTATTTAAAAGAAACCATTTGTCCTCTGGAAAGTTAAAAGCTTAATGTATTAACAAAAATCAATACTGAGTGTTCGTGAAAATTCTGTTCTGCTTTATGCTTTAAACTATCACTTGGAGACATACCACTGGGCTTCCCCCTTCTGCAAGTGTGCAGAGGCAGGACATTTAGCCTAGGGACAGAAGTTACACAAACTGGTTTATGTGATCAGAAACCAGTTTAAACCTGTAACAGAACAGAAGTTCAGTGCATTTAAACCACTTTCAAAATAGCTGAAACTGGTTTAAGAAAAACCTGGTTAGATGTAGTATCAGACTGAACTGATTGAGGCAGGGCCAGATGCTGGCCAGGCCAGCAGGCTGAGACAAAAGGGAGGGAGGGGGGAATAAACCCCTTTTCCCACCTGCAAGGGACCCCAGCAAGGGTCTGTCAGCCAGGAGTGAAACAGCCCCTGCCGGCTTTTCCCCTGCTCCCTGCTTGAGTAGAGGAGCTGGGGGTAACAAAACCCCAGCCAGGCTAGCACGCTGAGGTGAAAAGGTGGGAAGAAGGTTTAAACCCTGCCTGCCACCTGCACAGGACTCCAGCTGGGGTCTGTCCGGCAGAGGTGAAGTAGCCCCTGCCTGGCTTTCCCCCTGCTCTCCACTTGAGTGGAGGGGAAAAGTGTATGGTCAGAGGCCAGACAGGCTGGCAGGCTGAAGCAGAGGGGAAGGAGGGGTATTTAAACCCCCTCCCTGGTTCCAGACCACAGCCAAAGTGTGCCTTGGAGGCAGGGGCAGCCCCTGCCAGGCTTCTGCTCCACTGTTGCCTCTCAAAGGGGGGAGAGGGCAGCCCTTGCCGCGGTTTTCTCCCTTGTTGCAGAAGAGAGCAGGGGGGCATGGCCATGCCCCAGCCTGAGGCTGGCATCCTGAGGTGGGGAGGGGGTTTCCTCCCCACCTGAGTGTGCAAGCCCTGGGCCGGGGTGTGGCCATGCCCTCCCCCACACTAGAGCAAGTAGTGAGGGGGGAGGGCAAAAGCCTGGGAGGGGCTGCCTCCCAGTTGGGATCTGGGGCCAGGGAGGTTGTCTAAACCCCTTCCCTCCCTGCTTCAGCCTGTGAGCCCATAGCTAGGGTGTGGCTACACCCCATCCCCTTCCCACCCCCACTTTCCAATCAACCAGGGACCAGAAGGCGGGGGTTGGCAGGGGCTGCCCCCTTCCTCCTCTGAGGCAAGCCCCAACTGTGATCCCATACAGCCCCCTTCTCTCAAGCAGGGACTGGGGAAAGCCTCGGAGGGCTTCTTTCCTCCCTTCCCTTTGGCAGTGGCTGGGAAGTGCATTCTAGCACCCCCCCAGCTTCTGGCCTGAGCTGCTGCAGGCACGTGGCTGCATTTCCGGAATCAGAAGTGAATGTCTGCTCATTTGCTTCCCAGTTCAATCTATGCAGTTTAGACTAACCTACAAAGATTGAATCAATTCAGCCTCTGACTTTTTAATGTCTGTACTTAGCCCTAGACGTAAGAGATGAGAGTGTTTGCTTCCATTTATTTTCCTGATTGTTCTGTTTCAGATGCTGTTAGTATATTCACATGGCTATCTGGCTTTGGGAACAGACCAAGGTCTAAGAGTTTAGGTTAAATATGGCCTGTGTTACATTTGGGGTAGGAGACAGAAAAGGTATGTTAATAATAATGGCCCAGATTTACAGCTCTATTTACTATAGAATTTTATCATTTCTATTTGTACAAATTTGGCCTCACAAGCAACAAAAAATAAATAAATAAAGAGAAGCTTCCATCAGTGGATCTCAAGAATTTCAACAAATGCTAATGGATTCATTACTTTAGCCCTACCATAAGACTAGTTAAGAGTATTGTCCAAATGGCAGAAGAAGTCACTACGTGCATGGAAGTACTGGCTGTGGCTGAAGGTCTCAAAACCAATCAGCAACAGAGCCAGAAAGAAGTCTCCTGACTCACTATGCAGTGCTTCTGCCATGAAAACATCCCTCCTTCCTTCTCAATAGCCACCAGTGCTTTGACAGAACTCTAGGAATCTGGCATTTTGAATTATTCGTCTTGGAAAATATCCACTAGCAAGACTGATTCTTTGGAAAGACATTGCAAATCTAAAAAGCTACTAGCTGAAACCATGAAATGACCCTCTCCATACACAAGGTGACTCTTCCAGTAACACATGATGTTTTTAAAATTCCCTGGAAGCCCCAGTTTTCAGTAAACAATGGGTTCTTCTGAAGTTGTGAGCCTATTCAGTTTAACTCAGATTTTCTTAAGAATCCTTTACTGATGAGTCTTAGTGTTTCCATACTTTAGATTGTAACTATCTACCAAGTAAAGTGGCCTAGCAAAGCATCTTTAAAGCTTGTAGCCATAATGCAAGGGTGGGCAAAATGCAGCCCCCAGGCCAAATGTGGCCCGCCAGACCATTCTATCTGGCCCACAGGGCACCTAAAAAATTTAGAAAATAAATATTTATCTGCCCCTGGCTGCCTGTCATGTGGCCCTTGATGGCTTGCCAAAACTCAGTAAGCAGTCCTCCACCCGAAATAATTGCCTGCCCCTGCCATAATGGGTGCTGAAAGCTTTCCTGATGGAGGACTCCTTTAAGATGCAACCATGACCACTACCAAAAACATCATGGACATCTCCCTTGATATTGTTTGGCAACCAAAAACAGGAGACTGAGGGAAGCTGAGAATTAGCCTGTTGCACTCACTCACTCACTCACACACACACACACTCTCACACACACCCAATATTATGGGACAGAGACCTCGGTACTTTTTGTGGTTCTAACACTGAGGGAGAATTTTCAGTGATGGATGTGGGTGTTGGCCAGGCCATTGCATTGGTAGTCACAACTGTATATAGTGTTGGTTTAGCATTGTGGGTCTGCTTACTTTAATTCAGTCTCAAAGGGAGCCAGCCTCTCAAGAAGGTCCACATCCCCTCCTTTAAAAAAGTTACCAAGATCCACATAGTTAGGTTCCCTCACAGAAAAAATAATAACGATAATTATTTACATAAATAAATCCTCTCCCCATCAGAAGCCTGGGAAGCACATTTTTGGGGTGCATGGCAGACCAATACGTGCTGTTGCACCTGTGGAAACTCAGAAGCCATGCGTCTTACAAATTGGGAAGGGGGTGTATATGCTGGGACTCAGCTAAATTTCCAGTCAATCAACAAAACCAGATCTAATATTTTACGATACTTTCTGGTTCAATCACAGTTAACCCCAACTACCTTTAAGTATTTAAACATGACACTTCCTAACCCCTCTTGGGTCAGGTCTGCTTTACTGATGGGAAACAGAGGCTAAGTGACAAGTTGAAGGTTACAAAAAGATACTGTCTGAGCTAAAAAAACTTAAAAGCCCTGTTTTACACTCCTTCACTCAAAGCAAACTATGCTCCTTCCATTTCATCTTGGCTTTCAGCCATTGGTTATTTCTGCTATTTCATCTGTCTATGATTTTAAGTAATTCTGTAAGGTATTTGTAGTCCCTTTAACTGGGATAAAGTAGATGTGGAAAGAGCCAACTCATGTATTTCCTTCCCATCACCCTCTACCAGTTTAAGATCATACCATATATTCCCCACTACTTCCTCCTTCCCCCTTTTGAATGACTTGGCAATGACAGACTTCACTATTTACTTTAGAAAGCTATTTTGTTCGTAATAGTTCTTGCTGGTATATTGGAAAGCATCTCTGCTGGCATTCTCGAATGGAGACACTTAGCTCTGCTTTTTTGTTCTATACCCTATGTTAGATCTTGTCATTTAAACCCACCCCCCAAGCTGACACACAGCAAAGGAGCCTCGGGGCACATGTCTAGACTAATCGCTGGAAAAGCTGTACAAACCTGGGTAAATTTATTCCTACAAGAGAAATATACGGCAGCTGCCTGTGGTGCTGCAGTTGGGGGCACTCAAGAAAATGGGGAAGAACAATCTGTGTGCACATAACAATAGCGCAGACCTTAGTTGCAGCTGTATGGTCTCTCTCAGTCAGCCAGTGCAGTCTGCTAACTGCTGGCATAAATATAGTAACAGACTTGCACATATGGCAGGCCACAGCGACTGTTTAATTTTAGAAATCAAAACTATCGAGTGGAGTGATTAAGTTAGTCATCCTTCCTCAATTCAGGACCAATACAACCAGTACCAGAGGCAGTGGTCACAACCACTGTGGTTTGTGTGCGAGTGTGCCTGTGTGTAAGCAGTGACTGTCAGACACTGCTGCACTTTCCCCAGTGTAGCTCTGCAGACAAAAGTAGAATTCCTAAAAGGTACCTTAAATAGCAAATATGTGCTGGGGTGAGGGTGAGGGGAGGCAAAAGCACATACGAGCATATGCTACAGTATGCCACTGTGAGAACATGTGTTTGATATTTGTGGGAGGAGAGTTTCTGATAGGAATTAGTTTTCAAGATCAGGGATTAGCCATATTCTGCACTGGGAAAGTTGTTAGGATTCTGAGGTTGGAACTTTATTAGAAAATGTTAAAAATTGCTTGCCTATACATGTGCTTGCAGGTGCAGGGAAGGGGGGGGGGAGAGTTTTAATTAGAGAGATTCCCAGACAGCCACTCTAATTAAAATGGCTCAGTGTCATGTGTATTAAGCCGCCCCCCACCACCTGTGTTTCACAAAGCCATGGAAGTGCTTTAAGTAAAGTTCAACTGATGAGGTTTGGTTAAATGCCCCGGCAGCCATTTTGAAAAGCAGAAGGGCTCAATACATGTGACATTGACCATAGGTGACTGGTATGGAGGCACAGGGGTGGGGCACATACCCCCCCAGACAGGGCCGTCCCTGCCGCTGACGCCACCAGTGGCATCTGCAGATGCTCGCCAGCTCCATCCCTGCCGCCGCCGGCTTCTGCAGGTGCCCCCCAGACTCAGGAGGCACCAGTGCCCATGGCTGAGGCAACACTAGAGCATTCTAATTAGAGCATGGAACAGACTTGATTGAGTCTGCTCTGACATGTTGGAGCACATCTACAGGCAGCCATTGTGCTTATTCACATGGTTTTGTAGAGTTGCAAGACAATATAGGATCCCATACTTGGTAGCTACATAGGCACGTAGTTGGCATATGTTGGCATAATCTAAAACATGTTGCGAGTCATGACGGCTATGTTAGCCTGGAATAAAGAAGCTCTGATACCATGTTATGACAGGAAGAGAGGTGAGACCCCAGGCCATGGTAACTGCATCAGTATATAGTTGTAAGACAGTAAGACATTCTAGACAATGGTTTTAGCATGTGGTGTACAGTTGATGGGGCAGGAAATTTTCAAAGACATTAACAATCTTTGTAGGTCTTGTGTTGTTTGTGTGGGGGGCGGGAAGGCATTCAGTCTGTCCTCTTACTATCACTTCTGGTGGGTGGGCTCAGCTGACTGCCTTCGCGGGCCATCGCTGGTATGATGTGCTTGACACAGACGTCCTCTGACCATCAAATGGTACTGGATACCCTGCAGGCTCACAAGATGCTGTCCTTGCTCAGGTCCCACGCTCCAAGTGCCTTAATGATACCTGCACAGTCATATCATACCCCTTCTCCACCAGGGTATCAGCCAGTGGCCTGTATTTTGACAGCTTTCACTCCCAGGCTTTGCAGGACAGGCTAGAGGCACATGACAGAGAGAGCCATGTGGCACTGACCACTGCACTGATTCTAACCAAGTCATCCCTAGCAGCAGCCAATCTAGTTCTACTGTACTGTGCTAAAAGAGCCTTAACCTCTGAAAGCAATACATATTCAAATGAATACAATACAATGGTTCCAGAAGTACAATGACTTCGGAAGCCTCAGCTTGGCTCCTTGCAAATATTCACCAACATTACGAGGCCACCACATGATTCATAGTTTCTTTTCAGGAGATATTTAGGGCTGATTGAAAAATCTGAGAGCACTGCAGGTCTGGACTGAGGTGGATATGGGAGTGGAGCTCCATTGCCAGAACAGTCATGAATCTAAGGCTGCAGTACTAAACGGGTGGTGGCAAGGACTGAGATAGATTTTGTGTTTAGATGCTACTCAGATCCTGACTACAATACCCCACTGGCAGCTCATTTAGTTTTTCTGTACTAAATGAGGGTTCTTTTAATGGTAGCATCTTGCACACTTACAATAGAGACCTTGCTGCCTCAAAGAGAAAACAGTTTGCTTCACAGAGCTCATTGCTTATCCTCAGAAGCAGCACCAGTTGCATCAGGAGGGCTGAAAAACCCATCAGTATCTTCCCCTTCCAGTGAAAACCAGTGAAGGAAAAAAGCAAACAAGTCATGGAGGGATTTTCTGTTTCTCTAGACAAACACGCTAAGAGCAGTTCAAAAGAGGCTAATTAAATTCCAAAATCCCTGTGCAAATACATTAATAATGATTTTGAAATGAGCAGTTAACCAAGGAAGTTTTCAAGGTGGGAAACGTTTGATATAGAAGTATGAGAGAGAAAGGGGGAAGAGGGGGGAGGAAGAGCTGTACAGCATGGACATACACAAGAGAAAGTCTTTCACTGTGTATCCACTGCATGCAGGTGTACAAGCATGGGTGCACAATACTTCTGTCAAAGGCGGCAGAGAAAAGATATTGCCTTATGACTTAGTGCTGAGAAGACAAGCACAGCAGAAATGCTAGAACTGCAGAGTGAATGGTCATTACAAGGTCCCTGATTTGTCAAAATGACTCTCACAGATTTAGAGATCGGTTTAGCTACCAACAGAACCAGGACTAAGCAGTTAGTACCAGCACAGTGCGGAAATTTCTACAAGCTGAACTAACTCCCTCTTCACCTACAACTACAAGAACAACTGGCACAGTCTTCAACAGAAACATAACAGGTACATGTGAAGCAGGATTACTCAATAACTGTCTAGACCTTTATGCTGGATGCTTCATACCTCTGCACCTTCTGATACAATTAAAATGGGTCTAAAATGCTTCTCTTCTGACCTGGCCAGAGAATCAGGCACTTGCACATGATGCATGTTGGACTTGCAGCAAATCTGTGAGAAATAAATCATATGTACATGGGGGGGGGAAGCAATTTTAGTTAATTATATGGTCCCCACTACCACAGTATCTGGGCACCACACAACCTGAAATGCATACCCATGTTTGGACCACATGCTTACCATGTTCATCAGAAGTACTGCCAAACAAGCACTGTTCCACTTTGTGTGGGTTAGCCTCCTGTATGGAAGGCATTGAAAGTACAGCAAACCCAGGCAATACTATCATCCCAACTGCAAAAATGGAGAACTGAGGTACAGAGAAAGTAAGTGATCTACCCCAGGAGACTGTGGCAGAGCTAGGGATTGGACCCATGTCTCAGAAGCTGTTGGCTACACCCTAAACAGCAGGGCATCTTCTCTCAAGCAGCTCTGTCACTGCTCATGTCCTTGTTCTCTCTCAGCATTATCTGATGTGGATGAATTTGAATTATTTCTTCAAGTAAAACTTTGAGACACCAATTAATGAACTCACTGAAAATCCCAATGTATTCCAGAGGGTATATTGACCCCTTTACTTTTAAGGCCCATCATTTTATATATATAAAAAAAAATCAAGGTTTGCTTAGGGGTGTCATAAGCTATATTTTCTATAACTTTATTGTTGCTGAATACCTATGAAAGCATCTTCTTCCAAAGAAATTACATGATTTGTGTTTTGCTCATAAATCCTTACTGCATTTCACCATGCATGAAAGTTATTTTGACAGTTACTTTTCCTCCAATCTTCTGGTACCGCTATCAACAAGAGTGGTCAATGGTTTAAATTTGTTAGCTGATTTCTTTAACTCCCTAGCAGACTATTTATCCCAACAGCTTGGGCTTTTTGTGTGTATAATTAAAAAATTCTCTTAGTAGTCTCATATTCTCAATCAGTTGCTTTCTGTTGGAAAGAATAGCTTCAGGCTGACTTCTCTAATTGAAATCTCTGTTTTCTGGATCATAAAACTGTCTTCTGCATAACTTAAGATCTTCTTTGATGATGCATGAGAGGCTATATTTGTTATTCAACAGATATCCAAGACGGTTAAAATCTGGCATTAGTATGAGCAAGCACGAAGAGAGAGAATTTTTTATGGCTGTCCAAAAAGCTACCAAGGCAAGCTTCCTGGTAGTGAAATGCATTATGCTGTGGTGCGTTCTTCCAAGGGAAATGATGGAAATCCTCTGGAGCACATAAACACAAGCCAGGACAAACAGCAGGTATAAGGTCTCCAGTGTGATCTAAGGTGTGACAGCAACATACTTTTAACAGAGCTAACTTGAGTTGTAATGGCAATGAAGACATAGCAACATACACTTCAGTTCAGGTGAGTGTCCAGGTAAATAGCATGGTCCCAAGTGGGTGGTCTTATACAGTCCATTCTGAAGCCTATGCCATCACCCCCCCTTCAGTGAAACAAAAAACCATGATAAAAACAGTCTAGAGTAGAATATCTAAAAACATTCAATGCCTTCAGGACCAGGGTGATAAATGCACCTAAACAGTCTAAACTCAAGCTGGTTTACTTGGTGGAGTACTGGTTTTGAATGTGGCCAGCTAGGACTGACTAGGAGGGACAGGATAGTGGTTCCAGTCTGCGACGGCAGACAGTGGCAGAACTTCAGGGTGTCAAAATTTGTTTTCCTTCATTGATTCCCTAATTAAGGGTTCCCTCCAGAGCCATTGCAGGCGATGTACATGAAAAGTATCCCCAGTGTGGAGCAGCCTGCAGCCATTTCCATCTGGCAGGTTACCACCCCTCATCCCTACTGATCAGTTGTAGTAGACTTGTGGAGCTTCCTTCAAGAAGGAGGTATCCTCCCCATCATAACCCAGGGCTATGCACAGGCTCATATTATTGGCAGTTTCTGATTTTATTGAAAACTCTGAAGCGATACATGGTTCTGTTTTCTCCTGCTGTACCAGGGTTTAGAAATGCTCAACAGAAAGGGCCTGGTTGTTTCATGGAAGTTTCATCAGTAACGTGGGGTGGTCAGGAGAGGTCCATGACACCAGGAACTTTGGAAGGTCTGTCACTGAAGAAAACAGTCCAAATGAAACTTTTGCACTCTTGATCTCTCATGCCATGGATGATGTTGCCATTCTTACTCTCCTCTTAGGGAAGCTTCCTCAAATAGGAGAAAGGAACTATTTGACGATACCTTGAGTAGCTGTAGAATGATGCATGGGCGTGACTGATGGAGGATCTTGACAACAGTACTGATAATATCCACCTCTTCTGACAGATTTTTGCTGGGTATTATACAAGTGCTCTGAGAGCAAGGGAGGCATTCCTTGCTAATGGATGGGAGCAGGAGTTATGCAGACTTGGTGAATATTTTGAACAGCCCAGTTAGAAGTCTTTATGAAATGATGCATCACTCAGGAACACAGAATAGACAATGCACTGGGCTCACATGTCAGAACTAAGGGCACCTGTGTAGTATATGCTTTTTTACAAAGCATTTATCATGTTTATTCCACACGCAGTCTTGTGAACATGTGCTAGTTCAAGGATTAATTCTGCTTGATCTATGCACTTTATCACATATGCTTTTTTACCACACCTTCCATGTGGCTGGTCATGCGGCCCTGTCTCATACTGCCTGTTTTAACACTGGGACAGATATTTGGATAGAGATTCTGCATATTTCAATGAAAGGTCCAAGAATGATGAAAGCAAAAGTGTTCTCAGACTTCTTAAAAATCAGAATCTAAGAATGCACCATTAGCAGTGGCAGTAGCGACCCCTCATGAACAAGGATGATCACTCCCACAGATCAAGTAAAGGGTTGTAAATTGGTTTGTTGATGGCTAAGAAGGCTGATTCTACAGCTGCTGAACCTCTTGCAAACACCACAGATGGTGGTTAAAGGCAGGGTTGGGCCATAGATTTCTAGGCCTCATTTCCTTTCCTTCCATTTCTGTCATTTTTCTGCCTTCGGGGCCAGATGGTTTTCCTCAAAGTAAGATGCATCTTCTCTCACAAGGTGTCACCATATAGCCCTGTCCACCACCCAATTTGCGGTGTCAGTGCCACACTTCCTAATGTTCACCTTGGCAGTGTCCTTGAAGCATTTCCTCTGGCCCCGCATGTCCTCTGTCCTCGGCTAAGTTGAGAGTATAGCAGTTGTTCCAGTAAACATGCATCAGGCATGTGCAGTGCCCTGTCCACTGGGGCTGATATTGAATAATCAATCCTTCCATGCTGGTAGCGTCAGTGAGGACACTGGCGTTTGTGCGATGATCCTCCCACTTTATGCCAAGAATCTTCCATAGGTAGCATTAGCGAAGGCATTCCAGGCTTTTCAGATGGTCCCTGTAGGTCACCCAAACTTCACAGCCATCGAGAAGTATTGGCATTACCATTATATATAGTATGAGCTTTGTTCAAGTCCTGATGCCATGATTGTTGAGCATGTGATTATGCAGTCTTCCAAAGACAGAGCTGGCACATTGGATCCTATACTGGATCTCATTAATATTAGCCTTCTTTGGGAAATGGCTGCCAAGATGTGTAGTGTTCAACATTCTCCAGCTCCTGCCCATCAATGAGCATCTTTGCCAGGAAACTTAACTGGCCTGGAGCAGGCTGGTGAAGCACCTTTGTTTTTCCAATGTTAAGGGTCAGTCTCAGGCACTGGTATGCTTGAAAGAAGCAATTAAGGGACGTTTGTAGATCCTCCTCCATATGTGCAATGAAAGCACAACCATCAGCTTACTGAAGTTCCACAATCAAAGCTGAAGTAACTTTGGTTTTGGCACAGAGGCAGGAGAGATGGAAAAGGTTCCTGTCCATCCTGTACTCAATGCCAATACCATGTGGCAGATGGTCACAGAGAGCATCTTGATGACCACAAGAAACATATCAATTAATATTGGTGCAATCATGCAGCCCCGCTTGATGCCAGTTTGAATGGCAAAGGGCTCTGTAGTGAAGCCATTACATAGGATGGAGGAAGTCATCTGGTTATGAAGGAGTCTTAGGATGGGGCTATATTTCCCTGGTCAGCCAAACTTCAATAGGATCTTCCATAGAGCCTCATGGTTAACAGAGTCAAAGGCTTTGATCAAATAAAGGCCATATACAGTTCCTGGTATTGTTCTCAGCATTTTTACTGGATCTGTCAATAGTGTAACTAGGGATGGGTGAGTGGGGCACCAGTCCAAGGCATTGACTGAAAGACTCCAAAAACCATGATAGTCCTGTGCTGCAGGACTAACAGGTGGGTATAGAGATACCAACAGGAGCAGCAGCTGGAAGTGGGCAAACAACAACCCCCTTTGACAGCAGCAGCTAGGGTCCACAGTTTAGGGAAGACTGACCATCCTCTTCTGCCCCCTTCCTTTCCCCCCACCACACACCAGCTCTCCAGCACCGAGCACAACCCCCCCGATCACATGATCCACAACAAAAAAAATTAGTTGGTGTATGTAAAGCACCTTATCATAAAATACATTAACTTAAAACAAAGATAAAATATAAGGAAGTGCCCTCTTAAAACAGCCGGT
>NW_017728997.1:23983506-23992912 GCF_001723915.1 Gavialis gangeticus | reverse complement strand
GGGCTAGGGTCCACAGTTTAGGGAAGACTGACCATCCTCTTCTGCCCCCTTCCTTTCCCCCCACCACACACCAGCTCTCCAGCACCGAGCACAACCCCCCCGATCACATGATCCACAACAAAAAAAATTAGTTGGTGTATGTAAAGCACCTTATCATAAAATACATTAACTTAAAACAAAGATAAAATATAAGGAAGTGCCCTCTTAAAACAGCCGGTGTCATCGACAGGCAGTACTTCCTGAAAAAGACATGGTAGACCATCTTACTTGGGTATGATTGTCTAGAAGCGTCAGAGCAAGGAATTGTAGTCCAAGTGATATTCCCAACCTGGAATGGCATGTCATCTTCAGCAAATAAAGTAAGTGGATTGGAGTTTGGACTCCTGTGCTCTTAATTCCAACTCTGCCACTGACTTATTGTGTGACCTTGAGCAAGGTGCTTAACTGTGCTGTGCTTCAGCTTCCCCACCTTTAACATGAGAGAAATACTACTTCCTTACATGTGTGTATGTTGGAAATGTATGTGCGTAAAGTGCTTTCAGATCCTTGGCGGTAAAATGCCAGAAAAGCCAAGTAACACTACTGTAAGGTGGCATAAACTAGTCCTAAAGCATACTAAGATCTCTGGCTCCTGTGTGTGAATTTTTTCCAGCACTCCATGAGTTCTTCTGCACAGCAAAGTTAAAGTGTGTGAAAGGAAGGGAGACGTCCCCATTTGATTGGCTGTGACTAGCTGCAATTAAAAACTATAATTTATTACCCTGGATTACGAGTATAATTTCAATGCAGAGAATTAAGGTTTTCTTCTGAGATGGAAATAAAGATTAATTTTTAATTTCCTTTCTCATTGCACATTTAAGAGCAATGGACTCCGCAGAAAACTACAGGTCAAAATAGTTTTATGGGGGAATGACAATGTTCCATTGCCGAATAATTTAATGCTCTTGCTGCCTTTTTAATATTTGACTGCAGCTCCCTCATGTGAGACGACGGCAGCAGAAGCTGTGTGCATGCTGCAGCAGTTAGGTCAACGTGACTTTGAGGCAACAGAAAGTTCCACTGTTCATTACTCGGGTGAGTTTCAGGGTTTCCCCTCATGGTGTGAGCTGTCTTTAATGAGAAAAGCAGAGACAGTCCTTACAAAGCGGGCAAGCAACAAGGCCTGGGTCATGGGGAAGAGAAAAAGGGAGAACTGATTCATGTCCATCCACTGCCTCAAGGAGCAGATTTTCCTAAGGTTAGCAGCTCTGTTTGCTGCATAAGTTAAAGTAAAACTGGATGACACCGCCAAAGGCCCCGTATTTGACTCTTTAAAATCTGCTGAAGGAGGAAATGTCATCATAGTTCTAAAATGGTTTACATCATTGCCTCAGTACCAAGAAATTAACAAACACAAAATAGCCATGCTAATGACTTGGATCCAGTTAATTGAATAATCTCACATTGGCAGCAATCTGCACTGGATGACCTAAATGCTAGGCCCTTGCCATATCCAGCATTTATGATTTATTTGCAATTTATGATAATTGGTATCTCAGGTTATAAATGGGATTAGATGTTTAACTACAGCAACTGCTGCTCACATGAGGGTCAAATTGATGACTGTTTAGGGTCAGGGAGGAATTATCCCTGCAAGGCACATTAGCAGAAACACTGGGGTAAAGAGTGTATCTTATCACTCAGACATGAGTGTATCCTAGGAAGTCAGCTCTTAAGGAGCTACTGAAGGGCCTCATCTCCTTGTATCCCCTCTGTTTTAAGTATGAAACTGCCAGATGGAGGAAAACATTCATCCTGGGCAGATATATAACAGGAATGATACTGTGCCTTGTACAGCAGTCTGTCAGGCCAAGATCTCAAAGCACTTTCAAATACATTAGTGTAGTTACTTGCCCCGCTCATTTTCAGTGTGTTCTATGGCAGCCATTCTTCCTGAATGTCTCAGCCACCTGCAGTTTCCATGCAGAACATTAGCAAAATTCAACACCTAGTTCAATGCAAAGCTCTGCTACCTTAGGTCTGTCCTGCTCAGTCAGTAGAATAATGCTACATATTTTGATCCTGCGTGAAACTGCAATTTCAAGAAGAAATTAATCCCCATTTGGTCTGCAAGCGAGCATTAAACACAGCCTACTGCATCTCTGAACATGCATCTCACCCTACATCTACTGTTCAGGAAAGTCTGCTGGGGGGACACATCAATATGAGGAACGGCAGATTGCACAACTGATACTCTCTTTTGGAAAATATGTTTAAAGCTGTTTCCCTTTTACATCTGGTGTTCTCTGGATTGAAATATTAGGATATCTATACCCACACACACCTCCAAATACTGTTTTGCTTCTTTGTTTTAAATGTGATTTCATCTTTATTGGCTCCCAAAAATCAACATGACCAGTATTTTTCTATCATTTTTAATGGTTAAGTTGACTAGGCCTCAAAATAGCCCAAAGAAGAAAGCTACAAACCAACCCCATGGCTCTACAGTTGGATGGATTGAAAACAAAACAGTAAGTATCATAATGCCCCTTTGTAAATCCATGGTGCATCTACACCTTGAATACTGTGCCATTTTGGTCCCCATACCTCAAAAAGGATATAGAAGAACCAGGGGAGGTAAAGAGAAGAGCAACAAGGATGATCAGTGGCATGGAGGGGTTTCCATACGAGGAGAGACTAAAGAGGCTCAGCCTCTTCCTGTGGGGGAATATGAGAAGGGTTTACAAAATACTAAGCGGCAATGAAAAAGTGAATAGGGATTTATTATTTACTCTCTCACACACTACAAGAACTAGGAGTCATAAAATGAAACTAGTAGGTGGTAAGTTTAAAACTAACAAGAGGAGGCTTCTTTTCACCCAGCAAGTAATTAAAGTGTGGAACTCATCACCATAAGATGCTGTGGAAGCTGGCAGTTTAACCAGATTCAAAAAGGAATTGGATACATTTTTGGAGGAAAGGACATCAGTAGCTATTGAACATAGGAGTGAGGGATACAGCCTCTCAATTAGAACTTCCTGGGCCTTCAATGCTGGAGGCAAGTGGGAGAGGAGTGGGTGAGGGGCCCTGATCATACTCTGCTCTCTCTCCCTTTCAGCTTCCCCTCTGCCTGTGTGACAAAGGATATTGGGCGAGATGGACTTTTGGTCTGACCCAGTAAACAGCAATTCTTATGTTCTTATGAAGGACTTCAAGAGAAAGGGAAACAGAGGTTAGTGTGCATGAAATCAGCATGCCATGCCACTTCAGTAACCCAAGTTTTTGACCTGCCACAATTCTGTGTATGGGACTGTCTCCTTACCTACAAACCAGAGCTTCTCTAGGGTGTGAATGGTTATTAATATAGTTTCCTGCCTGCCTCTAGGGTGCCAGGGGAAGGTGCTTCTTGCAATATTTCTATCCTGACCAGGAGGAAGTCTTGCCCAGCTGAGGAAGTTCATGCATTTTACAGAGGTTTTATGACTTTTGCATCCTTCTTCAGATTATAACCCTTCCAGGTTTGTCTGTCATAATACAAAGGGGAAAAATACAATGGAAACTAATTGAATTCCTGGAGATACTGCTTCCCTATGTCCCTGGCTTTCCTACTGTGCAACTCTCTCTTATATCGACTTACCACCAGTAAAGTGTCTGGCAACCAGAACAGTTCTTAACCACTTACTGCATATCTGCTCATACCACCTCAGGCTAGGATCCCATCAGATCTCTTAAACTAAAGCAAGATTAGTAATTAAATTAGAAAGCCTCCATGAAAAACCCACAAACTGCAGAATATGGTGTTCACGATACGGTAAGGACCTCTCTTTCTCCAGAGTCAGGGTTGAAGCAAACCACCAGCATGAGGTTACGGGGCACTGTTGCCTGAGGTGCTGTGCTTAAGGTGAGATTTTAAAGACAGGGCCTAACCACTTGTGGTTATTCAAGCCCTCACAATGCTTGCTAATGTAGGGGTGTTAATTGCTACTCTGGCTGATTTCCAGCTGGAATATTTATTACATCCTGCCACCTCTCTAAATTCTCTGTGCAGTTTCATGTTGACTATGGAATTTTCCTTCGCTGTCTACCGTATGCTTATGTCACATTGCTGCACACTGTTAAGCAGCCATTGTGTTTTTCTCTTCATATGGCCATACTTCAGTACCAGGTGAAGCCTTTCCTTCATACAAAGAGCCTTATCCTGACAAGGTTCTGAGTTTCTGCAAAGCAAATCCCATTGACTTCAATGGAGAACTGCAGGTGTTTTAGCTCTCACACTGGGTGAGACGTTGACTGTGCAGTAGCTGAATAATACTACGTAGTAGCACATCACGGCACAGACAGTGCTACTACGCTACTGTGTAGTAGCATCACTTAAAATACTTTCGCTGGCACTACTGTGCAGTAACTCTGGTAACTGCGCATTTATTTAGTATTTGATTGTGCAAGTACTAAATACATGCACAATAACCACTGTGCAGTAGTGTCTTGTGTAAACATCCTCACTAGGTAAAGCTTCCAAGTAATCAGCCATAACTGTATTTAAGAGCTTAGGCCCCAGTTTACACCAGATTTTCAAAATTTTGTCATGCTAGGAACTGCTGAGTGCTGAATACACGGCCACAATTTCCACGAA
This sequence comes from Gavialis gangeticus, assembly GCF_001723915.1. NCBI lineage: Eukaryota > Metazoa > Chordata > Crocodylia > Gavialidae > Gavialis > Gavialis gangeticus. The sequence continues at coordinate 23,988,300 of NW_017728997.1, read as the reverse complement.
ACAGTATGCTGAGAAATTTTGAAAATATGGACCCAAGCTTGAGGATGAAGAGAGATACTGGATCACAAGTTCCTATGGTGAATCTTTCTCACAGTCCTGCAACTCTAATTTAGCTTCCAGTAACCAACCACTGGTATAACCATCGCCTGAGTACAAAGTCTGGTATGCAACTCCGGAAACAAAGCTTAGATGCTTGTCTTATCTGAATAAACTCAGTGACTGAATACACTGCTTAGAAAAGTGTGAGTAACTCTGACAAAGCAACTGCCGACTCCTTATCACGGTCTCCAAAAGACTGAACAGAAGCATCAGACTTATCTTTCATGAGATGTTCAGCACCCTGAGTCTGCCTGACCGATTAGCTTTAACTTGCTGTTTCATTGGAGTTTCGCCGTCTTGTTTTTCAGTGAACACTGCATGCTTGCCACTTCCTGAGCTGTTGGGTGCAGCCTCATTTGACGATGGTATCAGTCTGTGTTTCTGGAAAATGGGATGGTTTCCACGCAGGATTCTCTCACCACTTCAGCCTTTGTGATAACCATGACAAATGATCATTCTAATTTCCCAGGCACAGGCTGGACTGTGGGAGGACTGTACTGAAATGGAGCATGACCTAATTTCAGGCTAGGTACGGGTACTCAAAAAGCCTGAGGCTATATTGATCCAAGTTACACAGTTTTCTGTAAGCGGCATAGCTTAGATAGGTAGTGAACAGAGCACACATTTGCCCTTTGGTTGGTGGGGGGCAAATCATAGACCAAATTCTACCATTTTTAAACCAGTTTGTGTGGTCCAAACTTCTGTTCTGTTGCAGGTACAAACCAATTTTGTGTGCCGAACTTCTGTTGTTGTAGGTATAGACTAGTGATCGGAAAAATGTAAGTGTAATGTCTGTAAAAAAAGGGTAAGAGCATAATGTCTGTAAAAAAAAACAAAAGTGTAATGTCTGTACCTGGCCTCAGTGTCATAAGTGAATTACAGAGGGCTCCTTCACTCAGTACGCCTCCAGATCCTCCCTTACCAATACAGCTCCTCTGTACCAGGTTCCCCAGTAGGCTGCACACCAGATTCTGATATGCAAAGGAGCTCCAGGTCCTTGCAGTCAGACAAGAATTTGGTATGCTCCACAGTGTACTGTAGATCAGTGTTTGCAGACCCTAGATGCCCAGTGTTGCTTTAAAGAATTGTTCGAGTGGACCAGAAGTTATTCTTAGGATTGGGAGAAAAATGCAGTTAAGGAAGAAGAACTGCACAGGGCTGGAGGCTAGAGAGCTAATAGTTAATGAGAAGAATGAGGTTTGTGCACCGTGGCCCATGGACCAATATGTTCCTTCCTAACCTGGCCCCACTATCTTACCCACCAGCTACCACATCCTGCTCTTCCCGCTCAACCCACCAAAATATTCCCACATTCTCTGGAAAAGTATCTCAGTGAAATCTCCAACCTACCAAAAACACCTTGTACTCAACAGGCAGCAAACAGCCCTAATTACATGTTGTTTAATTCCCTAGTTGCACTCTGAGCAACAGCTTTGCCAAGGAATAGCAAAACTATCTTGATCATCAATGGTGCATCCCACATGTATCTACTTCTGTGTCTGTCAGTCCTCCTTATTCTGGCCACCTGCTTTCTGACAGGTTATGAAGAGTGGGCAGCTCAGCATTGGTCTGACAGCTTCCACTAAAGCCAGTGAGAAAATGTGTACTGATTTCAGGAAAAGACTTAGTCTCCTTATGAACACTTCACAAAATCCGATCCATAAAGATGGAAACTTAGCTTCCAGAGCATAAGAGATTGATTTGATGCCACGAGTGGCCTAGCCCTACGAAGGAGTCCATTGCATGCCAACAACAAATTAGATACCATAGGCCACTTATTCATATAGAGTAGTTCTCTTGAACCAAATGTTATTAGTCCTAGATTAGTCTGTTATTAAACATGAATTCAGGCACCAGACTGGTTCTATGATACTGGAGTTCAGCTAATATGATGCTGGAGTTCGGCTTGGACTTGGCTGTATAAACCTGGCTCTGGGTTAGATCCATCTCTAACTAGAGGCTGTTTTCAGTCCTCTTTAGGATGTGGTCAAAGTACAAAACCTCATTCCCCAGACTCCAGATTTAATTCCCAAGCTGGCCCCCTGAGATTGTCAACATTCAAGATGGAAGAAATTTAAATCACAAGAGTCCTACTGACTCTTGAATGTGGGTTTTGATTCACTTTCTTAAATGACATGCTCAACTATTGTTTGACCCAGGTCAGAACCCTTCTTCCTGAGACCATCTCTCTATCTAAATTAAAATGTGGTCTCTCTTTCATTGACCACATGATCAATCAGCTCAACTAACTACACCAAATGACAAGCAGATATAAACCAGTACATCTCACCTTAAGAACAGTATATCAATTTAACAATCACTTAACTAATAACCATATTCCTATTCATAGGGTGCCCTGTACTCAAAAGGCTTATGGCAAAAAAAAAATCATGAGGTGCAGCACCACAACAGCACATAGTGCCCTCCTGAGAGGAAAAAATGACATCCTTCCTCACAAGATGTTACTTTCTAAGTTCAGATCGGGCATGAAGAAGCAAGGTAAAAACACTGAAAGTGAGTGGGCTCAAGGACAAGGTCAGAGCAATAGTATTACCTGCCTCCTGAGGGCAATGCAGGTTTTCTTGTTTATCATTAAGCTGCTTAATCTTAGAGAGGCAGCCTGGTCTCATGGCTAGACTGGGAGCCAGAAGACTTGAGATCAATTCCCTGCTCTGCCAGTGATTTGCAGCCTGGCCTTGGAAAAGTCACTTCACCTATTGGTACCTTTGTTTCCCCTCTGCTACTTGCCTGCTTTGTGTATGTTTGCCTCAGATGGTAAGTTATTTTTCACAAGGACTGCCTCTCAACAGGTGTTTGTCTAGTGCCTTGCACAATGGAGCTCAATATAATTTAAGGTCTCTAGGCACTGCTATAATACAAATGTTCAATATTAATAAATTAACATTAACTTACTGTTCAAATAGCTCTATTCATTTAAAGTCTCTCTTCTGAAAATGTAAATAACAAACATGAGAAACTGTAAAAATCTGGGGCTGAATTAACAACAGATGATGTTTACAGAGCAGTTTAGACCGTGAAGCTGGACGCAGCTCAGCATCCTTTACCAGACGCGTCCTACCAATCCAGCACCCCCCTGCTTTGCTGAACTTAATGCACAGCTGAGACTGGAGCAGGGCTTACAGCTGACAGGGAAACACAAACACCTCAGCTCCTTTTACCCTTGGAGGCTTTGCATACTGAACAGGTTGTGGAGTGACAAACTTGCTGAACTCATGCATTGGGAGTTGGCCTCAGTCCAGGCAGGTGAGATTACAAGGGTGAGAGGGGAGTTTAGGCTCTATGATGCATTCAGTCCTAAGTCCCTCTGATAAGGAAGCCAATAAGACATCCAAAATTAGTGCCATTTGGGGGTGACTTTTCTGTGGGGGGAGGAGGCTGGGTGGAGAGAGGAAGGCTATGGATTTGGACGCTTGCTTAGGGCCGGATTAACCCTTTAGAGGGCCCTCAGCAAACAAACTTGTGGGCCAGGCAAGACCCCCCCCCGTGCTGCCACCCACAGGGTGCAGCAGCAGGAAGGCTGGCACAAGGGAGGGGAGGGGAAGGGAGGTGGATGGGGCCATTCGCGCCAATGCTGCAGATGGAAAGACCGGGTCCCCCCGCAGCTCAGGGCCCAAGGCATGTGCCTAGTTTGCCTATGTATTAATCTGGCCCTGCACTCGCTAGGAACTGAGCAAAGAGTCTTACAAAAGCATTTCTCAGAGGAACCACCAGTTAAGTAAGATGTTACTTGTCCCCGAGGCCAGCTTGTAATGGAGTGACCTAAAGAAAAGAAAAAAAAAGAAGCTCCTAACTCCCAATCCTTTGATTCAGCCAGTGACCCAACACGAGCATTTCAGAGCATCTGACACCATGTCGCATGGTAGCATTTTTTGTAACAGGAAGTGAGGGACAGGAAAGAGGCTGTGCAGCAGTTGCAAGGACACGAAATGTTGCTTTGGGAAGGGGGGGGTGGTCTTTAACTGAAAACGCTGACAAAAAAGCAAACCCTTAAAGCAAATGTAGATAATTCCCCACACAGGCCTCAAAATGACTAAGGGCACCTCGCAACAAGAGATTGAAAAGGCACTTTACCACAGTCCAGCCCCAGACAACGTAGGTTTGAGAAAAGGGCACTTTGTTTTCTAATGTTTTCCTGCTTCAGGCACTGAATGAAGAAATGAAGAAAAAAAACAACAAAAAACCCAAGCTCTGATGAAAAAGATAAATTCTCAAAAAACAGCAACAGACGCCCAGAGCAGATACCACGGAAAAAAACCCCGTGGAGAGCCGATTGACGCAGCGATTCAGCTCCACGGATGGTATCTCTAAACCAGAACGCCCCTCCCTGCAACAGTCCCCTTCCCAGCATCGTAGAGCCATGTGGTCCTCCCCGTCCTGCTCACCTACCTGGAGAATTAGGGCCTGATCCTTCAGATGCTCCTTCACATCAAGGCTCCTTTTAATGTCAGTAATGCAGGCTGGGGTCCTCAGTGTACAGGGTTACCAAAAAAAAAAGTGTTTCATCTCCACTTCCCATATGGTCCCTAGTGGTCCTCACTCCACTGCTGGGGATCTAGCTCCCATTTTCTGCTTTGCAAATATCTTCTCCCCTCTCTTTTGCCTACGTTCAAGGGGATATCGGGGCCTGCTGGGTTCAAAGGGGGTGGCCTAAAAGGCAGGAAAACGTTGTTTTAA
>NW_017728997.1:23973260-23978506 GCF_001723915.1 Gavialis gangeticus | reverse complement strand
AAAGGGTTTCATCTCCACTTCCCATATGGTCCCTAGTGGTCCTCACTCCACTGCTGGGGATCTAGCTCCCATTTTCTGCTTTGCAAATATCTTCTCCCCTCTCTTTTGCCTACGTTCAAGGGGATATCGGGGCCTGCTGGGTTCAAAGGGGGTGGCCTAAAAGGCAGGAAAACGTTGTTTTAAAGTCTCTTTTTATCTAATAGGGATTGGCAGCAGCCAGGCAGGGAACGGCCCTGTCAAAAAGCTGCCCATCGTGCTCTCTCCAACTGCCGTTCATTTTCTAGAACCTTCTTCCTTCCAGGGAACCCCGTGATACCGACTCCCCAACCGGATCCCTGCTTAATCCTACTTTCTTCCAAGTACTGATCTCACTGGGACCCACACCTGTCTTACCCATCTCCAATCACTATTTGTCACTCTAGTCGGCTCCCTCAGAAGAACTGAGCTTTAGAGTTGCTGTTAGGGTGGCCATCAGAGAGGACCATCCAGTTGTCCTTTGTCCTCTATAGATTCAAAATGCAACGCTTTTATGTCCTCTATTTTTCTCTTCAAGAAAAAAATAGAGAACATAATGCATCTGAGTTTGTCTGTTCCCACTTATAAATTTATCATTTCTCACCGTCACCAGACTCATAGCTTCTCAGTCACCTCCAAACTCTTCTCTGTGCTTCAGAGCATCATCTCACCAAATACTAGCAGTTGTTCAGTCTTCAGCATCTCTAAAACATATCAGTTCTTCTCCTACTCTGTTACCATGGCCTTGCCTTTGGTTATTTCTGCAGCCTCCTCCCTAAGTTACTCCTTGCCTTCCTCCTCAAATTTTCAGTTTTATGTCTACATTTCCGAGGTCCTGCACAAATCTAAAGCTTTCATCTCTGCTCCCATTTCCTACTTAGCTCTTTTTAACCTCTTTCCACTCACTTTCCATCCAAGGTTCCTGTAGCACCAACTAGCCATCTCCTCTCCCTGCCATCCCTCACACTTGGCATCTCAGTTCTGGACCTAGAAGCATTTCTCCAGCCAGAAATTCTCAAAGCAGATTTCCAAAGTCTTTCAAGTAGCTTGTTAAGCTCCTACCAGCCCCCAACATGTGTTGTCTGAACAGTTTAGTTTTCATATTCTCTGCAAAGTCTTTGGACCGGTGAGGTAATATTCTACTAAGTTTGTTGGTGCTTAATACTTACCCTAATATCCTGAGAAACTGCTCTACTAGATGTTTCCCTGTTATCCTTTGAGTCCTTGTTACTGAACGAGCAACCAATCCAGCATGGGATTATCATCTCAAGTGAAACAGTATTCCTGTGTCAAGGCTGTCAAGAATGAAGCCAAGGAGCCTTCCAGGAGACAAATGTCAGATTTTTTCCCCCATGTGGCATTTCAGCAAGCTTTGGTGCTCTGGAAAAGGAGAAAGAATGAAGGTGAGCAAGAGAACATAAGAACACTGAGCAAAATAAAGAGAGGTGGGAGGTGGAAGGGACCTTGCAAAGAGCTCCAACATCTCATGACGTTCAGCGTCCTCATCTTCTCCAACGTCTTTCCATGACGGGAGTAAATACAAACATTTTCCTGAAAGATGCTGAGCAATTCATCTCCTGAAAGATGCTGAGCAATGACCCTTCCATTATTATTACAAGTCCATGGCTTAATGAGCATGCGATACACAGCATGGCGCCATTGCTTCTATTTGCCTTGTCTCCTCAAACTGGGAAACTCAGTGCCCAGCATCAGCACACGTCTACACTGCTGTGATGGCTGTATAATGTAGGTGTACCGAAGACAGCTTTAAATGAGTTCAGAAACTTTTAGCAGCATAGCTAGTGTCATGGAATTCAGTGTGGCCTAATAACTGCCCAAATATTTACCCAGCTTCCCAGGCAGGCCTACAATCTTCATTGAGCTCAATGCTGCTGCAGTTTCATTACCAGCAGTATTAGAGATACCTCACATAAAACCAGTTCAAGTGTGTCTACAGTGAGCTGCAGCCCCAGCAGTGACTGCAGATTAGGCAGGTGATAGCCCTTCTCAGAGCAAAGAAGTACCATACTGGTTGCCTCTGTTCTTCACTGCATTTTTTGGCCTCGAAGAGAGACGTAGCCAGGGGAGTTTGGGCTTAATTCATTTGAGGAATGTGAAAATGGCACAAGATGAGGGGCAATAACATGTGGGGGGGGGAGGGGATAGGAAGGGGGGCACCAACCCCAGTTGCCAATTTAGAGCAGGCAGCTCATGGTGAGGCATGTGTGCTATAAGACTCTCTGGCATTTGGTCCCTCCTCTTCCCCCACTTTCTGGTGCTCACCATGCCCCTCCCTCCACCAAAGCTCTTCTTTGCTTATGGCACCAAAATTCCTAGTTATGCCTATTATGACAAGGGAGAAATTTCTCATTGTTTTTACTGCTTTTCTTAACAGTACTCTGTTTAAATAGTGAACTTCATGGCAGAGCAAGGCACTGGACTGATAGTCCTAGAGATACCCTCTCTCTTCAGGCCATGGACAGCACAGGCCATGGCAGGCGATAATAGCCTTACATATTATTCCTTACCAATAGGCCTCACATATTCCTGCTCCTGGACTCAGAGGACCCTGTCTAGGGCTGAGGGAGGATCTCATTCTCCTTGATACTCATTAACACATTAACTCATTAACACATTGTTCTGCTGAGAGGAAACCAGCTCTTCCTTAACAATGGGACTGTATTTCTGTATCACTAATGGCTCAGTCTTGTGAAGTCTGGCCATCCAGTTCCTAAGTGAAAGCACAGAACGGTCCAGTCAGTTTTCTGTGCACTATTCTGGGTTCCTCTGTCTTTCTGTCCTTTCTCAATCTCTTTCTCTCTCTCTCTCTCTGCTTGGACTACTGAGACCTTCATGGTCTGCTGCAAGCAGTTGTACACAATACAAGCCCAAGCCAAGTCATACAAACTAGGCAAAGCTTCTCTAAGCCACAGTCTGCAGAAGAGCTAAATGCCCTTCAGCAAAGAGGCCCCATTCTTCCATGTCTTTCCATTTATCCTTTGCTCTTGCACTAGCCATGCCCGCTGAAGACTAGGACACAAAAATCCTCTGATTTGGGAACCCTGGGCCTTAGTTCTGGTTGTATGTGGCTGGAATCCTGCAGCTACGTGAAGTTCCATGAAGTGACAGGACTCCATCTGCCCAGAAGCAGTTTCTGGCTCAGAAGACTTAGTGAGTAGTCTCACTGACACAAACCATCTTACTGATTACAACGGGACTGCTCCAGCAAGTAAAGTTACACATATATAAAGGGTGGAATTTTCCAAAGTAATAATGGCCAAAATGCTTCCACTCAACCTTCAGTGGAAGTAGTCAGGTCAACACAAGTGATATCAAGTTTCCTAGTGTTAGTTGTCTCCCTTCAAGATACAGCTAGGCATAGGATTTGGTAAAAATGTCAGCTTCTGTTGAATCCAAAATTGGAGTTCCTAGCCCTCGTACTTGTGGAGAAAAGCTCAAAATTATGACTGAAATTCCACTTACATGCTCAAGCATGGGAAAACAAGATATTTTTCCCCCTAAAAAACTCAATTTTTAAGTAAATCACTTGATCTTTACCACACCGGTCATCCTGTTCTAATACATGGGGTTGGCCTGACAGGTTGCCTTGAAAGTCCAGCCATGCATATTTGCAGAACTAGACCCTCAATTCAGGAGGCATCTTTGAACTTGTATAACTGTCTGGGGTCTCCTTTAAAAAGTCCCATCACAGAGAGGCTGAAATATAATTTACTATGATTCCTCAACTCCTTAAAACTATTTCACATTGTACAGCCTCCGGGAACAATTTAAGCCCATAACTAATTCAATAACAACAATAAAAACAATAAACAACTTACTCTTGAACGTAACAATATTCTTCCTGGGTTGGAGAGCAAGTGGCAAAGACTTTACAAAATTGTCAGATTTATGCACCTGCTTATGAGTGGATATTTTGTCCCATATTTCTGCAGTAGGAAAAGAAACCTGAGGTTTTACCTGACAGCTTCTTACAATCCAGCCAGTGTAAGGTATAATACAGTCTTTTTTTCCCCTTGCTTCTCAGATCTCAGGAGCGTATGCCAAAAGACTGTCAACTTGTTAAAAGTACATTAATGCAAATTCCAGAGCTTTCAGTTATGTTTATGCTAATAGAAAGCCTCCCGCTCTGTGACAGGCCCTAGTGAAGAGTCAGTAACAGGAAAATTAATTCCAGCTGTTGAAATTGATTTAAAACTTGCTTATTCGTAATAATAATAATAATAACAACAACAAGAAAAAGAATTCCTGAAATTAAAAAAAAGTACTAAAAAAAAAAGGAAAATACGAAAAGCACAAAAAATCATGTTTACTGCATGAAAGCAGAATGGGTTCTCCTGTTGGGAAGAAATCTTCCAAATTGAATCAAGCCTGGTTAGAAGAAAGCTCAGGCTTGTTATCGGGTTGTAAGTGTAGATTAACATGAAAAGAATTAGCTGTGTGTGCAGCTCGGCCTTCCAAAGGAAACACGGGGGGTTTTGTGCACGTACTTTGTTTCTATTCCTTGTATCTCATCCAGCAGCAGGAGGACCGAATCCCAGCCGCTTTAGGTCAGGTAATATTTTTGAAAAATAACTGTCATGTATCAGGGAAGGCCAAGAATCCTGAATAAAAAGATCATTTGCTTACTGACCAGCACGCACATTCAAGTGCCTTCTCAACCAGTTTGGCTGGATTATTTGATTTCTGAGTTCTTTTGATGTTCAGACAAACCATGTTCTGGGACCACATATCCCCAAAGAGTCTGGTGGGGCTCAGAATCAAAATCTAGGTCTAAAGTTCAACTGCCTAACTAGCCTGTAATCCCTAAAATGGGATAACCATTTATTCCAGGAATCTAAATACCCCAGATCTCTTTTTAACCACCGAGGGCACCTACACACCCACCCAATGCCTGCTCCAAAGTGTGCTAATTAGCATGCATCAGAGCAGACTCAATTAATTGAGTCTGCTGAGGTGCTCTAATTAGAACATTTTAGCAGCCTCAGCATCACATGTATTCAGCATCCCCAGGCTTCAAAATGGCAGTGGGGGCACTTCAAGCAACGAGCTTCAGTTAAAGTGCCGCCACCACCATTTTGAAGCATGAGATGCTGCAGGCACTTTAATTAGGGCGGCTCCCAAGAGACGCCCTAATTAACACCCTCACCAACACCTCCCCACTCCTGTCTCTTGTCTTTTGACTACAGCTACTCTCATTCCCCCTTCCCCCT
>NW_017728997.1:23967669-23968260 GCF_001723915.1 Gavialis gangeticus | reverse complement strand
ACACCCCCCCCCCCCCCCCCCACCCCCGGAGCATGTGTAAAAACACCCCGATTGGTGAACTGCCTGGCTGACTTGGGCCTATCACTTTATAAGGCCAGATCTTGCAAGGGCCTGAGCACTTGCATTTCCATTGATATAAAACATTCCTGTAGCCCTTCAACACCTAGCAAGAATGGAGCTCTAGATGCTGCACATGCACATGCACACACACACAATTCAGCCTGGCCAGGTTTCCTGAAATTCCTCAAGGCCAGATTTTCTCTCTATCTATCACTGGGTCAGATTTTCAACAAAAAAAAGCTGATTCCCACTTGATCACATGATGAGGGGCGACCTTATGAGGTGCTCAGCACCCAGACACTCCTGCTTTGACACCCATGGCTAGAATTCTCCAAAGAGCTCCACCACCCACCCATGCTATGGCCTTTGGATCAGGCCCAGCGCTGTGGCAAGGAAGTTTGGAGCCCAGGGCAAATCTGTAGCAGCAGCTTGCCCTCTTCCCACACACTGATCCAGGGGGCACCCCCGCTCCTATGTTTGCCCAGGAGTACATGCAGCAGCAGAAGCCACCCTCCCCCCATACCAGCACCC
>NW_017728997.1:23931640-23967355 GCF_001723915.1 Gavialis gangeticus | reverse complement strand
CCCCCCCGATGAGCAGCTCACTGCTTTATTATGTGCCTGACCCCAGCTGGGCAGTGCCTGGTGGCACCCTTTCGCATCAGCACCCGGGGAGGTTGCCCTGCTCGATGTCCCCCCCACTTGCTACGGCACTGCTCAGGCCTGTCTGAGGTCCCTGAATAGACACTGAGCTCTTCTGATAGACTGATCCACAGTTCATGCTCATCACCGTGGTATCTAGCTGCTGTTAGAAGAACATCAGCAGCAATTATGTCATCTGATGAAGAGTACATTCTCCATTCACTCCCTAGGGGATTGATCTGAAGCCCACCAAAGTCCATGCAAATCTCTATTGACTTTAATAAGCTCTAAGTGACAAACTTCTTTTTAACAGGATGTAAAACCCTTGAGCTCCCTAATCCTTTGCTGCTTTCATGCTGCTGGGGAGGTTAATAGAACAGGCTCCTCCCTTTGCACATACTTGCCTTTTGCCTCCGTTTACAAGGCTGCATATTTTCATGGAGGACTAGGGTGAGTCACGGATTCCGCGATTTACACGGGTTTTAAACAACATTTCTGATTTATGACACAGAGGAATTTGCATGCGCAATGGACAGGATGGTAAAGAGTTGGACCAATTTCTATTGGGAGCAGCCAAGTTCAATCCATAGTTTGCTTGCGAAGCTAAAAGAGAGCAGGAACTCAGCCATAACACTGGAGGGAAGGACAAAGCTGGGGAGCTCACAAGTGGGCAAGAGGGACTTGAATTCCCACCAGGGGGTTAGGAAGTTTCTTCAAAGTAGGAGTTTGAATTTCCAGAGTTTCCCCCATTAGTTCCAACTATATATGTTCAAACCTACCTACCTAACACTACAGGCCCAACAAAGTGAGGGAACAAAGGTTGTCCAGAGACAAAGCAAAGCCCCTGACACTTGGCCTCTCTATTTATTTATTTACTAGATAGCCATGATCACCCCATGATTTTCCCTGAGACATGCCAGGGTATAAGAGCACTACTCATTTTTAATTGAAGAAACTGTGGCTCAAACTGTCAACTGGACTTAAAAGACCACTCAGAACTGTATCTATCATCTATAGATAATTTATGTGGGTAAATGAAGCATCACAAAATAAATGAAAACTTGATTAGTAAGTGGGGAAAATTACCCTCTGCAAAGACTGAAACATTCATCTAGAGAAGCACAGTTCTGCCAGCCTGGACTCAGAAGGACTTGTCTGTAAAGGTTGGAGTTTAAATGCTAAAAAGTATTTACCTTGCAGTATGATAATGTTGCCCTAACATGGACCAACACCCATCGAAATCAATGGGCTGAAACCCATATTCTAAAGGGGCCACAATATGCAAGCTGCCCAGTTTCAGGGGTCCGAATTGCCTTAGGCTTCCTTGAAAATCCCAGCTCCAATCCAGTGTTGCCAATCTAAGTGCCAACATATAAGATTACTACATAACAATGACCATGCTCTTTACCTCTGCCTTCTAGATTCTGAGCCTCTCAGATGCACCTGAGACGCATTTCGGGCTTTTCTGTAGAACTGTGAAAGCTAGAAACTTACTCTGACTTTTATAAATGAAGCAGGGATTTTCATGTAATCACTTATCTCCTGGAGCTGAGTCCTCAAGAAAAACGCCCAAGAGCACAAACCTCACAATAAAATCATGATCGCTGCCAGCACTGACAACCTTTGAGTCATAAATATGATTTTATTCATTTAGTAGAAGTTTGATGAGCACTGTGTGAGAACTGACTGTGGGTTTAGTATCAGTAGCATCTTCCTTTCATAATGACATTTTGACTGATGGCCGATTTAGAAAAGGCTGATTTTTGGCCTGCTAACCTTGTCAATGATGGAGATCTTATTTGTGCTACACAAGCATGGCTGTCTACAGAGACAAAGCCATACATCAGATACAATTACTGAGTGGGCTCCCACAGGAACTACCAGCTACCCAGACCCCACAACCTTCCAACAGCAAGACATGTTCCTTTGACTGTACATCACTAAGGTCTATTACCAACACAGTGTACTCACCATTTTACAAGAAGCACACTAACATTAAACAACGTTTTACACATAGTTACTGGGCAGACAGTTTTGCCCGTGAGGAGGGGTTAAGATAAAAAATGAATGATGTGTGCCAAACATTAATTATGCCACTTATGCAGTTCTGGAAGGCATTTTGATACCATGGCAATAGTACTGGTGGTGGGAGAACCCATATAGATCAGACTAGAATAACTCATTCATTTTGCAGATTACTAGGTAACATCACCCCATGATGTAATGTCAGGGCACATTAGCCTACAGTTTTTAAAGGAACAACAAGGACACTTTAAATACTTTTTGCACCTCCATTCAGGTAGTCTCCAAACTAGGAGATGACCTTCAGTGGGTAAGAAGCTCACAAAACAAACAGGAATTAATTCCATGAAAACACTTCACAGTTTTTGTCTAAAGCTGGATGTTCTGAAGATAAATTTGGACACCAGGTTCCCCATTAGTTTTCTCTGCAGAAAGCATGTGTTACATATTTTTACAAACACACTCTCCCACACATTCTTCTCTTTCTGTGACAAAGTGGTGGGCTTTGTGGATGGTGGGGAAAGAAGTAGACTGATCTACTTGGACTTTAGTAAGCCTTTCGAAACTCCCCCCATGACATTATAACATTATACATACAACTATTATAACTGACTGGGAGGAAGTGCCAAGCGGAGCTGCCTAGGGATCTGTCTTGGGTGTGATGTTGTTGAATACCCTCATTAATAGCTTGGAGGATGGAACTGAATGAATACTTAGTAAATTTGCAAATGAGCCCAGTCTAAGTCAAGTAGCGGGCACTCTTGAGGACAGGATTATGATTCAAATTGGAGAAATGGTCTGAAATAGGGTCTGAAATAAATTGGATGAAACTCAAGAAAGGCAAGTACCAAGCAGTGCCTTTACCATGGAACAATCAAAAGCTCAAATAGAAATTGAGGGACAACTAGTTAGGCTGACTGAAGAAAAGAACATGGGGATTTTAGTGGACAGGAAGCTGACTATGAGTCATTAGCCTAGTGTTGTTGAAAGCTAATAGCATTCAGGGATTTATTAACAGGAGTACCACATGCAAACCAGGGGAAATGAGTCTTCCATTCACACTGGTGTGGCTTTCTCTGCATTACACTTCAGGATAGATGTGAACAGATTGATCAATCAATCACTGTGTACACAGGGCACAGGATGGGGAGTAATAAACTAAAATCAAAGCAAGGAAGATTTAGGTTGGATACCAGCAAGAATATCCTAATTATAAGGGTGGTTAAGCATTTAGAGCAGATTGCATAGAGAGGTTGTGAAATCTCCATCATTAGAAATGTTTAAGAGTGGGTTAGACTAATATTTATCTGGAAAAGTTTAGGCAGTGGTGATCCTACCTTGAGCAGGGATTGGACTAGACAACATCCTGAAGTCAGTTCTAGCCTTATTTTTCTGTGATTTTATGATACATGGAAAAAAGTGCTATGTAAGAATTAAGTATGATTGTAGATAATGCAACAATGTTCAAACCTGATGACAAGCAGCATCAGGATTATGAATGTAGATATATAAGAATCAGGAAAAAAATGTCAAGAGTCTCAAAGGTATGTTGATTTACACCACCTTCCCCCCACCCCCAAATAAACATCAATAAGATCATAACATCATAGAATCACAGAAAATTAGGGTTGGAAAGGACCTCAGGAGGTCATCTTATGCAACTCCCTGCTCAAAGCAGGATCATCCCCAACTAGATCATAGGGCCTTGTCAAGCAAGGCCTTAAAAATCTCAAAGGATGGAAATCCCACCATCTCTCTAGGTAACCTGTTCTAGTGCTTCACCACCCTCCTAGTGAGAAAGTTTTTTTCCTAATATCCAACTTAAACCTCCCTTGCTGCAACTTGAGACCATTGCTCCTTGTTCTATCATCTGCCACCACTGAGAACAGTCCAGCTGTGTCCTCTTTTGAACCCCCCCCTTCAGGTAGTTGAACACTGCTATTAAATCCCCCCTCAGTCTTCTCTTCTGCAGACTAAATAAGCCTAGTTCCCTCAGCCTCTCCTTATAAATCATGTGCTCCAGACCCCAAACCATTTTCGCTGTTCTCTTATGGACTCTCTCCAACTTATCTACATCCTTTCCATAGTGGAAGACCCAAAACTGGACACAGTACTCCAGATATGTCCTCACCAGTGCAGAAGAGAGCAGAACAATTACTTCCCTGGATCTGCTGGCAATGCTCCTACTAATGCAGCATATGCTGTCAGCCTTCTTGGCAACAAGGGCACGCTGATAAGATGCCCAGCTCTTATGTTGTTAAAATGTACAGCAAAATGGCAGAGGGCCAAATTGTGAGCTTCTGACTCAGGTCTTACTCAGTTTTACTTGGGCTCACTCGGAGTTTGTCTAAAAAAGATCTGAGTATTTTGTCTACAGGATGTCAGGATTGGGTCCAAAGAGTATTTGTATATAGAATGTGGGTGGATGAAAGAACTTTTCCATTTGCAATTCCCTTTGCTGTTGAACAATACACTAAGCTAGTCAGTGAGCTGGGGTAGGCAGCTTCTTTGATAAGTGGCAGAAGAAGCTACCAGCTGTGTGAAATCATCAGTGTGTCCAAATCTGCAAAGTCCATATAGATGCTTAAATTTGCGGGGAAGTTAGGAGTGGGCTGGATGCCAGACACGCATTTCCATGCCCCACTCAAATCGATGTTGCTCCATCCTGCAGTCTATTTCCCCATAGGAGGCCTGCATGGGAGGGAAGAGTGCAATATTAACCTTCATGTCTGCCAAAGCTGAATATTCAAGTATAATGCACAATCCATGCAGCACACATACACCTCCTACTGGATTAGGCCTTGATTTCAAAATGCTGTGTAGCTTTGCAAGAAAGGAGCTGAACTCTTTTACAAGGCATTAAGTTTCATTTGCAATTACGTTGCATTTTATTGCCCTATTGAATATAAGAGGTTCATTAACTGGGCCAGTAACATTGTATCCTTATGCATTTTTAATGGAGCTTTTTTGTTATTCTTTCCTTATTAGTCTTTTCCCTTTTGCAACCTACAACTGGATTTTACTGGTCTCTCAGTTTTTCATTAGATCCCAGGTGGCTACCCATTAATTCAATTTGTTTGATGGCTGAAATGGTGCGCAGGAAGTAAAAACACTTTATAATATGCCCAAGACCCTACTTCGCAGCTAGTGACAACAAGCCAGAGACCTCTGGGAGAAGCAAAGCCTGGTCAGTTCGTCTTTGGTGGCAAGATGCTCTTGGAAAACCAAACAACTTTGTTCTGAAAACCACCATAATATATTAGTTCATAGCAAATCCCCCATTGGATTAGGTGGAAGCCATAACAATACAGATCTTCTCTCTGCCAGGTGCCAACCTGGAAGGAGAGGAACAGATCTGAAAAGATGTCCATCCACCTTGCAGCGAACCTGATGCAATTGCTAGTGAAGGCTTTGGTGAAATGAACATCCCCACAGCCATTTGTCACTCTTCCATTATTATTACTATGGCTGCATAAAAAAAGATGCAGTCCCTGGCCTGAAGATATTGGAACATCATCTTGCAGATTACACAGCATCTTCTGATCCCAGGGAAAGGAGTTGAACATTAGGGTTCTGAGGCCTTTTCAGGAGGCAGTCAGCAGGCCAAGGAATCAAGTCCTGCATTTAACAAGGAATATAATTTACACACATGGCCAGATTTTCAGGTGCTCAGCCCACTGCCAAATCTTGGCTCAGAAAAATGAAGACCAGAAGCTCCCACTGACACATTTATGGTCTGATTTTCCAAAAAGAGCTCAGCCCATGGTGAGCAACCACTCTTCTGTGCCCCCTTTTGAAAATCTAGATCCTAGCCCTGGATGCTTGAGCTCTTTTGAAAATCTGGTTCTTGTGGATTAGATGCAAGCAGTCAATGGTTACATTTTAAAAGGAAAGCAGAGTTGTCTCACTTTTTGTCAAATAATGCAGCTCTCTCTCATGTGGACAAGCAGAAAAGAAATGCATGTGAAAGGAGGAATTGGATTAGAGAAATGAGAAGGTGGTGAAGTGGACAAGGAAGGAGTACTTAGTAAAGAACTGATCGGGATTTTTTTTCACGAAACAATTTTCATTGCAGACTGCCAACTCATTGAAACCAAAACCATTGGCAGGGAAGGGTCCATTTTAATGAATGCCCTAATTAAAAAACAAACTGGGCGGGGGGGGTGGAGGAGGCATGTTTCTGGTTTGAAATAACGTTTCTTTTCATGGTATTACTTAATTTATATATTTAAAAAAGATAAAAAATGGAAGGATCAAAATAGAACTAAAATTTTTAATTTACTGGAACTTTTCTTTTTTCGGGGGGGTGGGGGGAGAAGGGGAGGGAAAGAATCATTACTTTGTAAACGTTTTTAGAACCCAACTTTTCATCTTGGGTCAAGAGAGGAAAAGTTTTGTGAAATCTCAAAACTTTTCACAAAACTGAAAAGCTGTTTTCTGTCTGACTCCAATTCCAAGAACATGGGATGGTGTGGAAGAAGGCCAGCAGTGCCTTCTATCTGAGAGTGACCCACATACAGACTCTTCCATACAGATTTGGATCTTGTAGACTAGCTTTATGACAGACAGAGCAGAATTGCAGGCTTCTAATGTGATTACAGACCAGCCCCATCAAACACCAGCGTAAAAGACTTCCTGCTGATCTCATTCCAGAAGGTGCCTCCAGCAGGAACATGCATTAGCTCACGGAACAGATGAGATGACTTTTTTTTCCACACTCTCCACATGCTCATTTTATCGCCTTCATTGCCTGAACACCATGTCTTATGCTATGCTAAAATAAAAAGCCTAGTCAACCCAAGGCATTGCCATTCAAGTAATCCATTAGGTCCTACCATCCAACCTCGTTCACACAGTCTCATCGCCACCACCTTGATAACTTAGATGTGTCATGGCACCATCTTACCTGCGGTTATTGTTTGGTGCTTCCCAAAGACACTTGAAGCAGTCTGGGTATCTCAAGATGCCATCCGTCTCCAAGTTTGAACCCCTCTGATGCATTCTGGAATGCACACAGCTATCTTCAAAATCCCAAACAAATACATTAATTGCTTTCAATTTATCAGCCTCAAATCATTCTGTCTAATTACAATTCATCTAGGGTTTGTGTTTTTAATGGTTTATGGGTATTGTTGGTAATCTTTTAATTTCTCATTAAAAACAATATCTTGTACGCACTATGTGTGAAAAGCCCTAATCCGATAAATCAAGCAAGAGTAACACAGTTAAAAGGAAATCAGTGGAACAATATTTGGGTTTATACATTTCTGCCAGTCAATTTGTAATTAAAAGTTGCTACTTTAAAAAACACAGTTGTTGCTGTGAAAGCCATTATCAGTCAGCATTTTCATATGAATACTGCTTTAATTAATTAGCAAAAGTAAATACATTATATATCAAAAACGCTTTCCCACTGAACCCATGCGTTCCAGAACAAAAGGCTTAATAAACCACACAAAAGAGGGACAAATTAGCTGATCCCACCCTCCCTTTTTAGGTTTAGAGTCTTTTAAAGTTCTCCAAGGTTTTTCCCCACTCTTGCTTTTTTAATGCAGTGTTTGTTTTTCTTTAGAAAGGGATGTGGGGGGATGCTATACAAACACAAAATACACGCCATTCAAATTAAATGATTTGGAAATCAGTTTTGCTGGTTCTTAGAAAACAAGAGTGTTTATGATTATTAAAACCCAAATGTAATTACGATCACACACAACATGGTCCCTTTGGAACAAGTTATTTACTGAGGATTGAGGGGTTAGGGCTTGATTCACAAAGGGGAATGATGTGCTGGAAAAAAAATTCTTTTGTCTGGGGGCTTTCCAGAAGTTGAAGAGAAAATTCTCCTCTTCCAGGAATAAGTTTGAGAGGAAGATTGGAAGTACAGCAGTTGAACTACAGCAAGAACAACTTAAAACATATGTAGCACCTCCCATTTTGGGGGATCCTGCAACAGGGTTTGATGGCATTTCTGTGCCACTGGTGAACAAATAAGTGCTTAACCTCTGTTCAGATTCCCTCCCCTTTTGCTAGGGTGTTCATGGAAAGAGCTACACACTGTCTGCTTGACACTGAGGTGGCAGAAGAGGAGTTACCAGCTTTAGGAACCTGACTGTGACCTGGGCTGAACTTTCAGAAGAAAACCAGTGCCAGAAGGAATGATCACAAGGCAGCAGTGGGTGCAAGACAAGCCCCTGAGCAGAACAGGAAGACGTTACTGAATGTGACTCGCTCTGCTGACTCAGTCCACCCGTTTCTGTACCCTTGACCCCTGTCCATCCTTATCTACAAGGGCCATTCACCCAGCAGTGGGCTGCAGCCCCCTCAGCAGGCTGGAACTCAGAACCTTTTCGATGACACAAAGAAGAATCCCTCAACGGTTTAGATCAGGGGGAAATGTCATGGGTAAAATATAATTGGCCAAAGCAGATTTTGGCCTTTTCAGATCTGTGCTTTGTGTGACAATATGGAGGTTTCCTACCCTCTTCAAGGTCAAGGCCAACAGTCAGGGCTGGACTTTCTTCATTAACTGTATCAGGTAAATATAGTTATTAACAACAGGTACAACCATAGAAACTGTAATGATGATGCAGGTAAGTCAGCCTCACACATCCAACCAAAGCCATTCTTTAGTCTCCTTCTCCCATCTTCTCCACCCAAGTGCCCCTTGTCACCACCTTATCTGCCTCTTTCATCCAATCTTAAACCCATTCCATCCTCTGCATCAGCCCACAGACCCCACATATTTCTTCCAAAGGTAGGTACCAAGCTCTAAACCTCTTACATTTCCAAAGAAAGAGTTAAACTCTCTTCTATTCTGAAATGTATGCAGAAATCCAACAGTCACATTCCACTCTGGGTATGCTCTTCCTTGCCTTGCACTCTTTGCTTTCCCTTTGCTTTTAGGCTATAATCCACCTGGAGAAGCAAAGCTCTATTCTTTGTAGCACTGAGCCATCACTGTGCAGTACCATGCATGTCAACAGAATTACATAAATGAATCGATACTACTTTAGGAATGAACTTGGCACCAAAACATTTAACTTCCAATCATACCATAAGTCACTCCTGCTACCCGAGTTGCTTTGTTCTACACAAGTCCATTTCTGCACACTTGAGGGAGAAGAGGATCTCATCCCATCACTCCTTGCATTTCATCCAGGAGCCTCTATGTGGTCCATTTGTCACCTAATCAGGCGCAAGGACCACTCCACAAACAGTGATCTTGTCTGAGGAGGCATATTAAGCAGTGCAGAGCTAAATCACTACTCAGTGGAAAATCCACCTACTGCAGGGGAGGATACAGATGTTTCAGAAGGTGGCAATCTTCTCCTTTCATCCCAGCATGGTGTGGGGAGGCCAACATATTGTTCATAGGGTCATTGGGAAAGTAGGGCTGGAAGGGACTGCGCAAAGTCATCTAGTCCTGACCCTGCCTTGCTCAAGATCATCCCAGACTAAACCATCCCAGCCAAGTGCCTGTCCAACTTTCTCTTGAACATTTCCAGGGATGGAGATTCTACACCTTCTTCAAGTAGCTTGTTCTAGTGCTTGACCAACTTCATCATCAGAAAGTCCCTCCTAATTTCCAGCCTAAATTTCCTCTGCTGCTGCTTGAATCCATTGCTCCTAGTCCTGTCACCTATGGCTGCAGTTCCTAATGTGGCCGGATCTTACCACACTTCACAATTTGCTGCTCTGGCCTTATTTGAGGGGAAATTTACATCTCATGCTATCCCAATAACTAATCTCTTCCTGTGGTTTCAATTGGATACGGTATTCATGTCTCACTTCCTGTCCTAACCTGTTGTGCACATTGCAAAAGACAGTTAAACCCAGCTGCATTCCTCCCCGCTGGTGGCCGCTGCATATGAGGGGACTGCTGAGAGCCAAGTGGTGAAGGATTTCATCGGGAGGGAAGGTCTGGGATGAACCTGTGGACAACAGCCATGCTGAGCAGGATTTCAGTGTCAGGGGAGCGTGTGTCTGATGTAGTCCTCCAGTGCATACATTGTTTCCCCCGGCACATGACTGCACTGATTCTTATCATTGTTATATTTGGTCCAGCCGCCCATCTGGAAAGTTCTTGCCTCCCTCGGCCCCCATAAATCACTGAGCCCAGCTCTAACCAAAGACAGTTGACAGAATCAGCTCTGCTGCCCTTTGGCAGTGCTTCCAGGACTTTTTAGGGTTTTCCCCAGTCAGGAAAAGGCTTTGATGCTTCGGAATCAGGCTTTTATGAAGATCGTGCTGTAGGGTTCAGCCAACTCACAAAGTGTCAACTGTGGGGCACCCTTTCATCTCATCTTTGGAGTGGGGAAAAGAGGATCCCTCCCACTTACTGGAATGAGGTTTGGGGAGGGGGAAGCAACCGAGATGAAGACTCATGCATGGAGAGGAGGGTTTCTTGCTTTCTTGGTACAGCCCACTCCCACATTCCCATCATACTGATGGCTACAGTCCTATCTGTCTGCTCTCTAGACTACATCAGATAAGACGGGCCTGGAAAACTGTGTGCTCGTTCACTCTGGTTTTGATGCTCCGCGCAGGGACCTCCAGGCATCAGAGTGCAGGCTCTTCCGCACCCTCCCTTTCTGGCTGCCTTCAGCAGCAATGAAGAATACTGTTGTAAAATGTGCTGCTCAGGACTACTAGGGAGTAATGATCAGGGACACAAGTCAGACTGGCCTGAAGAATTTGTACTTTCCAGTGAGCTTCTGCAGTGCCCTTGGGAAGTGGGATAGGAAACCCACCAGGCTGTCATGAGGACCTGAAAACTGCTGTACAGAACAGATCTAATTAGATCATTCCTTTGTCTCTGACAGCAACCAATACCAGACACTTCAGAGCAATGCACACTTCTCCACTTGCCCCTATTTGCAAAATAATGTATTAGGCTGAGGGGAAGGGAGAGAGGAAAATGCTTCCCCATCCCAGCTGGCAATCAGCTTGAAGCCCTGAAAGCATGAAGACTACAAGCCCTTTTATGATTTAATCCTAGCTTATATCACTGCAGATGTTATTCATATGAAGTGACTAGTCCTTTCATGAAACTTGCCAATCTATTGGCCTCAATAATTTTAGCTAATGGCATATTTGGCTGAACTCATTAATGCTGATGTGGGGCTTTAAGCCACCACAAGACATTTTGCCCAATGCCAGCAGTGCAAATGCCCTTCCACCTGGGTTCAGAAACGCTGAGAGCAGAGCAAAGCAAAGCGAACTTTTGGTCCCATTCAAAGATAAGAATAGCCAATTTTTTTTTGTAAATATGAGCTACTTCTGCTCTTTGCACTTAAACCTGCCCATGAACCACCCCTTTCTCCTGAGTTCCCAGTCACTCAGTTCTGCTATTTTTTAACTTCTTTGTAATGCCTTAATCTTACTTGTCCATCACATTTAGTCCATGAAGTACCACAGCTAAGACAATTTGATGGCATTAGCCTTGCACAGTCCTGATGTTACTCAGGTCTCCTCATTACCTGGTGGATATATCAACTGGACCAGGGTAACTATACTCACATAAAAAAAGTGTCAGTGGGCAGGCTGCATTCCCAGCCTGCTCCTTAATAAACATTTCTAGAGTATCCTCCCAAAGGACTTCTTGGCCTTTGCTGACCTGCAAAAGTTCTTTCAGAGCAAAGAGACTCAAAGTCTTTGAGGATTTCTGGTTTGGACCAGGCTGCGTGGCTGCAGGGTGAGTCAGCAGAACGTCTCTATCTACTGCACATGATACCCTGTCACAGCTTTTTCCTTCTGTCACAGAATACAGCCCTTCCCACACTAGAGCGAAGGAATAGATCAAATGCTTAGTTTCATCCAGAAGGCCAAAAATGCAGCTGGTGCCAGAGCACTTGGATGATAGCCAGGGATCCTGGTTTTCTCTGATTTAAAAAAAATCCCCAATTTTTGGTTAAAAAAAGTAACCCCAAATCCACATTTTTCCCTGATTAAAATGAAACAGTACAGATAGATAGACAGATAGAAAGACAGACAGACAGACAGACAGGTAGATAGAGTTGTGTTTCATTCTAATCATGGAATAATGTACATTTGGGGTTACTTTTTTCTTAACCAAAAATTGGGGATTTTTTTAAATCAGAGAAAATCAGGATCCCTGGTGATAGCACAGGGAATAATTACCAAATGCCGTTCTTCAGAGAGAGAATGAGCCTGTGCTCAAAGAGGAGGGAGAAGAGCAGCACAAAAACTTCCACTATAGCTCTTCTCATCTAGCAGCAGTACGAAGTCAAATCATATGCTTCAAACTGCCCTGGCCAACATGCCTCACAAATTCCTTCATGTTCCTTCATTGCCACGGCCACGTAGAAATGGAAGCTGGCCTGAAGCTGTCTAAAAACTTGAACCAGCACTTGAGGTGCACAGAAAGTGTGAGCATGTAGGAGGCAATAGGTATTAGTGATTCCCAGTAGCAATGCACAAGGGGGTGCTCCATGCACCATGTGTGTAAGGAGATGTCCTGGGCATGTGTCCTATCACAGCCTCCTGTGGGTGGCTCTCTGTTGCTGACCTCCAATATGTCCTGTTTTCAGTGAGACCAGTGGATCACATGGATCCTGACTAAAGCTCCAAGGGACCTGGACTGGGTATGGTCTCATTCATTTCCATGTATGGATTTCTGAATGTGCAATTCACTCTGCTTCCCCTTCTGAGCATGGAAGCCCTCCTTTGTGAATTTGATGTTACAAGCATTTTTGCATGGCAGACACATGACTTTACTGCTTTGGTCAAACATAGGTTGTTCGGTTCACTGTAAGGGTGACTGGGTGAAACATCAGTGTCCTGTGATACATAGGAAAGTGAGGCAGATGATCTAAAATTTTCCTTACTGGCACTAAAATCTCTCAAGCTGGGGTGGAAAAAATAGTTCCAGCATGCATCCTACTGGGTTCAATAAGGGAGACCCAACTGTCCTTAAAGCACGGCACTATCCCTTAGTTGATGTCAATTCTATTTCTCTACCAACATAGCACAAAGGGACCATGAAATACAGCTGCTATATGCAGCCCAGGATGTCCATCACTCACCCATCAACCAACCAATGGTTGGTGCCAGTGAATGTGATAATAAAGGAGTTTACCTTCTGGGGCTGCTATGTTTGGCAGGCTTCCACCTCTTAGATCCCTGAGTTAGTGGATAAATTGAGAGAAAAGGTAGTTTTGTACTTCTTGTACCATAAAGGGCTTAGGTTTGGTTCCCACATTTCCCACATACCTAATCTTGAAAATGTCACATAATCCTCTGTGCCTTGGTTGTTCAACTGTAAAAGAAGGATGACTGTCTTTGCCAAACTGCAAGTACTTCAGGGCAAGACTCTGATTCTGTGTCTGTCTATACCTCAGCTAGCATACTGGGGTCCTGGCTTCAGCCAGGGTTCATATCTACTACCGTAGCAAACATAATTAATAATAAAGTCCTGGCAATTCCAAATATCGATCCCAAATTTCTCTGTGGTTTTGGCTGTCAGATGTAGTGCTGTATTCTTCATTAAGCTGCGTGTAGATGGGGGAGGGGGAAGACTCCCTATAATTCAAAGATATTACATAAAAGACAGTTTGAGTCCTTGTGGCTGTATGTTTCCTTTAATTAGTTTATGCAGAGTGCATTTGCATGGGAAGATGCACAGCATGTGGATGGACTTAATTAGGAGAACAATACATTCCTTCTTAAGATAATGACTTGAGGATTATGAAAGTTATTATTCCAGATCCATCCATGGGTCATTTGAGGTTCGGTAACCAATGAACTTTTAAAATACATTAAGGTCAGCAGTTTGGATGT
Source organism: Gavialis gangeticus (assembly GCF_001723915.1). Taxonomy (NCBI): domain Eukaryota; kingdom Metazoa; phylum Chordata; order Crocodylia; family Gavialidae; genus Gavialis; species Gavialis gangeticus. The sequence continues at coordinate 23,953,477 of NW_017728997.1, read as the reverse complement.
TGTCAGCAAAGTCACTTGTTTTTACTCTTGCTTAAATGAGTAATTATGAAGAGTGACTGTATTCATCTACTGAGCTACACAACAACCTGAAGTCTGATAGCATCAGAAAGTGGCATATGCATATGCTATAATCTACTGAAGGGAGACAGACCTACCACACTGGCCTGGTAGAACTGACAAAACAGCGATCTGAACTCATGCATGCACTTTCACAAGTTCCTCACCTGTCACTACAGTTTGAAAAGATCAAGGTCAAAGATCCACCCAAACCTGGCAGCCCTTTTCTGTAGCCAACACCATACAAAGGAATGATATGGCAATTATCACATCTGGCCATCATTTACTGGTAACCCCTAATGATCAGCGATCCTTTATAGCAGGCTTGACTGGGGTTTGGTATTGGTACAAGTCCTGACCAAGACACAAATTCACACACCCCTGAAGTCATAGCCGGTGCTCTGCCACTACCCCACCCATGGAAGCTATTAAGAAGAGTTATCATTTGGCTTCCACTCAACAGCTGTGAACCTTCAAGTTTGATATTCAACTTGATGGGAGACAACCAATCTTTGGGGCTGAAAAAGGATCAAATAAGCCATTAGGAGGGCTTCTAGTTGGTCTGTATGAAATTAGACCTCCTGGTTCTCAGTCTATTTCCTAGTGAACAGGTGTCTATTTTCCAAAATATGCCAATTACCACAAGTGACTAACTGCTCATTTTGGTCTGAGTCACAGTAAAAAGGGCAAGGAATAAATGGGCACAAAGACTGAACTTGCCTCATCAGATGACTTACCTGAATCGATGCTGAGTCACACTGGAAGGCATCAGACCTTGCCCTGATGCTACCCACGCTGTACCCTGCTAGGGATGAAGACAGGACTTAGGTTTCCAGGATGTTATTGCTATGGACAACAGACCCTGGGACCTCCAGTGAACTTTCCCAAGGTCAGACAACAGCCCCCAGGGGAATAAACAAGAATAGCACAAAATGCGTTATTAAAATAAAATGAAGGAAACAAGGTCTGCTTGACAGCACAGAAACAATACAGACAAATGGAGACCACTCCTCAAGCTTCCCCCAGCTTTATCACTGTGGATGTCAGACAAGAGCAACTTTTCCCTCTGAACCACACCGTACACACCTAGGAAGGAGAGAACTGTTTATAAAGGGCCTCAGCCTGTTCCTCATTTCCTTGCATCCCTCATCAGGGAAAAAATAACCCCCTTCTAAACTGACAGGTTTTTCTAGAGGCTGTATTTCTCAGTTAGCCTTGGACCGTGGCTGAGAAAGCTGAAGCCTGGGAGCAAGTCCCGTTGGCTCCTTTCTAAAAAGGGTTAGCTTAGCATCAGACACCAGGTAAACAGCTTGTCACTTGCCCAGAATTGCTAGAGGAGTGGGGTGCTGCTGCTGTTGCATCCAAGGACAACATAGCTGAAAAATGTAGGATGTCTAAGTGGCTAGAGGAAAGGTCTGAGTAAGCAATGTAGCGGCTTTGGGCCTTGAAGGCAGAGCCAAGGGAAACACGACTTGACCAGGAGCAGAACACCACATTTACCAGAGACCACCCTCTGCCCCCATGTCTGAGAGGCACAACCATTCACTTCAAAAAGATGGAGAGAGAGAAAAAGAGAGAGAAATGATTTGGGAAAAGGATGTGGACGGCTCTTTAAATGGATCCCATTTAGCAAAGATGGTAATTACACGTTGGGTATTGCTTCTCTTCACTTGCCCTGAAATGATAAGGAAGTTTTCTATTCAAATGCAATGAGTGTGAATTAAGCAGGGTGTTTCAGAAACACTGACAACAAAGACTCAGTGAAACCATTACACATGATATTACTGTTAAAGTTGAGTAAAGAGCAGTTCTAAAGGGAGGCAGACAGTGCGTTTCTGCACATACCTTCCATTAGAAGCCTTTGGCTTGAGGCAGTCATTTATTTAACATGCACAAAAATCTGCATTTCACATGCAGAAAAGGGGGAGGGAGGAAGAGAGACAGAGGCGCTGAACTTCAAAGGAGTGTTTTGTGGTTTTAGGCATCTCAACCTAGTGACTGCGAACTGCAAAGACCTCATGTTCCCCCTCTAAAATATCAAAGTCAGAGAAAAAAAACAATATTAAGCACCAAATGAACTGCACCTTGACAGCAAAGAGTCAGAGTGGTGAAGGGAAGGGTTTTTGAATGGACTTAGAGCAGCACTCAGTAACCTTTTAGAAACAATGGGCCAAATAAGCATACCCTGAAGGTAGGCCACAGCTGTCACAGTGCTGCTGATGTTCTGACATGTGTGATCAGCCACCAAACTGCCACTGACCCCCTGACCTCACAGGCTGGACCTAATTTCTTCATAGGCTGAAACTGGCCTGCTGACCACAGGTTGCCAACATGCATGAGTTAGATAGAAGGGGGACAGAGGAAACAGAGGATTAGATTGGATTCCCTAAGGGACACTTTGGTTGGAGGCATCAGCTTTTGGGAGAGACTAGGGGCCTCACCACCGGTAGGTGATAAAAGGACCCATGATGGTTTTTGTATGAGTCAGGGTGTTGATCCCGATTCCTTATATGGCCGAATCCTAACATTAGCAGTTGTATTCTATCATCGTAAATCCCCCTCATTATTCCAGGCTGTCCTGCTCACTTCCTGCACCGACGTCTTGTACAGCAAGGTGGTACAAAATAACTGGTCCTCTGCAGGTGGGGGTGTTTCAGCTAGGGACAGCTGAATCAACCCCGTAGTGCATTACAGCCCGTGTCTAAATAGGTGGGCCTATCATTGGAGTATGTGGGCCTATCATTGGCGTAGGTCTGAGGATGAAATGTGCTCTGTAGAAGGCAGCTTGGTGTATTGGTTAGGACACTGGATTGAGTTCTCTTCCTGAATGGTAGGTGTGAGCCCAGGCAAGCTACTTTTTCTGCGTCAGTTCTCTTATCTGTAAGATGGGGAGGACAGCACTTTCTTAATTAAGATAACTTGAGAGCTTCAGATGAAAAGTGCTCCATAGAAGCCTAGGTATTAATGATATTCATGTAGGGAATCAATTAGAAATGGGCCCAAACTCCTTCAAGCCCCAGAAAAATTCACATATGGATCCAAATTTTGCAGTTTAGGCCCATTTCTAGTATTTCTTATGATTATTAATAATTGATCTAAAAAAATGTGAGGTGTTGATTGACCTCTGACATTTAAATGGTTCAGGATCTGTGTGTGTGGCAGCTTGTGATTTCCTCCTGTACCGTGAACAAAGCAACTCAAATGGCTCATGGAAAATGAGGTTGGCAGACAGAACACTATTCTTGAGGAGCATGTAGCTCATGAACATGCTCTGCCCCTTGCTCTGAAGCACGCAGATTTGGTTGCATTTTTGTGCATGCTGAAAAGGATACTTATTTAGTCAGGCAAATGTTTTCATGAGGGACTTTGGGTGCCTGACCCAGCAGCAGTCTTATATTTTCAGAAGACAGGTAGTACAGCGCTTATTGAACTCCCTTATAGATGTCTTCACTTTGGACACCTGAAATCACTTGTCCCTTTGGAAAATCATGGCTTTGGTGGAGAAAGGATGTATCTACATGTACCCATTTTAAGCAGGATTAGCCTAAAATCATCATTTTTAAGGCATGTTAGGAGCACGGGTCCATTAAGGGTGCATAAAGCAAGTATCATATTTAGGCGCAAACAGCTAAGTCGCAGTAGCCCACATGTACATGCTTAATGCGCATTAACGTAGTGTGCATCAATGGATGCACACCATGTTAATGCACACTAGCATGTCTGCATGTGGGTTAATGCAATTTAGCTATCTGCACCTAAATTTAATGTTCCTTAATGCACATTAGTGGGTCGACATGTAGATGCATGCCTAAATCACTTTAATGCACCTTAAGCAAAGGCGCATTAGGCACTTACATGCAGGAAGCCTGCTTCAACGTGCTGGAAATTGAGTCTGCTGTAGCATGTAAATTGATGCACTGTGGCAGCCTTGTGTGTCACATTCAGTGTCACAGCACATCTCCACACTGAGAAAACGGCTGTGGTGCGTTTTGAAATAAAACACGTTCGATGTACTTTAGTTCAAAGTGCCCCACTGCCACTCAGCATGGGGACACACTGTGCTGCTGATACGCTAATAATTAAAAACACCCAGCACTGCATCGGGAGCACATGTAAAAATGCCCATTAAGTTTAGGCATGTGTAAACGCACGTGTAGACATGCCGAGAGGGGCCTAGTCAGGAAGTTATGTAGACAGGCTAATGAAGGAGACCTGTGTCACCCATGAAGCAACCTCTCCTCATGGAGGCTCTCCATAGCTCGAGCCCCCCTGCCACTACCTTAGTCCCCAAGGAAAGCTGAGCACCCTGCTACTGTAGCACTCACAGCTGTTCATTACTTGCATGTCATTATTTATCTCACTCACTCCAAAATGGCCCAGAGTTAAAAAGCAGAGTCTCAGTCAACCCATTTAACACCTGTGAAAAGGAACTTCTTTCCATCACACCCCTGGGCTTTGTGGCTAGCGAGGCCCTTTACTTCCAGTTTGTCTAACAAAGGAGACAGAGGATGCAAGGATGGGAGAAACCAGATCAAAGTAGAGAACCAGCCCCAGAAAGGAGGGAGATGCACTCAATGTCCCCTCTTTGGTTAAGAGTACAGGAGTCAATACACGTGACTTACAGTCACTTATCATTACCCTACCTCTATTATTAATTATGCAGCACCCAAATCTGTGCTAGGCACTGTACAGGCAAACAGAAAGACTGTACCCCGGCCCCTCCAAAAATAACAGTCCAATCCAGATTTTCCATTCTCACTTCAAGAGCACAGAGAGAACAAAGCCCTCCCTCAGACACACATTCCCCTCTGATGAAATAAGCTCTCGATTCGATTCGTAGAAGCCACATGTCTAAGCAAGCATTGTCCTTCATAATACAGTGGAGGAGAATAAAGCGACACCAAAGGCAAACGCCTCATCTTCAGAAACCACCAAAGTGAGTGCCTTACTCTTAAGCGGAGGAATGTTTGCTTTCATTCCTAAAATGCAGCTGCCTCTGGGGTAGAATCCAGCAGATAATTAACAGCATACAGTAACAATCCATGAATGGTTAAAAGAGGCACCAGGGAAATATGAATGAAGGAACTGAAACTACAGGAAAAAAAGGTAGACAAAATGTAACTACCTGAAGATTGAAACTGGCCTGAGCAACAAAATACATCGGTGAAAGGATGGCTGGGGATAGGTTAGTAATCATGAGTAGACAGGGCCTTTGTTTAATGACTCATCTAACCAATGACACCTCCATCATTATAATGCCCCCCTAGGCTGCTTCTATGGACATTTATATAGTGTAGCAGCTCCTAATCTGTGGTACATGTACCACCAGTGGTATGCAGACCAACTGTCAGCAGTACACGTTAACATATTTATTATAATTACTTTACATGACAAAAATTTGCTGGTGGTACTTAAGGTTGTATCATTTTAAATTGGTGGTGCACAATCTGTCAGAGTTTGGAAACTGCTGATATAGTGGAAAGAGTACCACCCGCCCAACATTACTCCCTGCTGCAACACCTAAGCCTTTTTCCCCCATAGAGGCTGGCAATCCAACCACTTCAATTTTGTCCCAACACTTTAATTTTGAACTCCATAGATCTACCAGTGCAAAAGAGGATGAGCAGGTAAGGGATGCCAAGAAACTGAGATGGCAATTTGCTCCATCTGTCAGGGGTTTTAGAAGCCTTCCTCAGAGACACTGGGTGTTGGCTGCAGCCAAGGCTGGGGGTTTTGACTGGGGTGTGCCAACACTCGTCCTGGGACTTAAAGTCAGAGGTTCCTGGCTACAGTGCCTTGCCCAGAAGGTCTTGCCTTTCTGCTCAGTGTCAGACATATTGCCATATTTGGGATCAAGAAGGAATTTTACCCCATTGTCAGATTGGTATGGACTATGTGGGTTTTTGCCCTCCTCTGTAGTGGGGGACATGGTCCTGTCCCTGGGAGGGCCTTTTACTTCCACTTTGTCTAACAAAATACATTGCTTGAGCATATATTAACAACCTTTTATAGAAACAAGACAATGGCTGCCATGGTTCCCTTGCTTTACCTGTGGCAGGTTAAGGATTTATATTTCATGTTACATCAGGGTTGACAGAAGTTTTACAAAGAGGTTAGATTATGGATTTGTGGAAGATGGTTTGGACAGGGCTGGTCCTGCCTCAGGCAGGGGTTGGACTAGATGACCTCTGGAGGTCCCTTCCAGCCCAACGTCTCTAGGACTGGGCATGAGAAGAGTGTGGGGAGCCAGAAGGAAAGGGAGCGTGTTACTTCTTAGAAAAGCTCCTGACGTTGAGCACAGCAGAAACATGAGAAACTGGAGAATGCATATTAAGTGGGTTTGAAAATAACCATGGATGCAGAGAACCAGTTTCGTTGCATCATGAGTCTCTCCTGCTTCAAGGAGCTGCAGCCCTGATTATTAACTGAGCTAGTCAGCTAGATATTTAAATGATTCCCAAAAGTCATTAAGAGCCCAATCTGATATGCAGAGCCTGACTCTAGCAAAGGAATGCAGAGAGGGAATTATTTGCATAAACTCTACTTTGGAGAAACAAAGTCTATGTATTTTATGTTGTAGGGAACTGGGGTACCTGGATTTCCTATAGTAAAAATAAATAAATAAAAGCAGAGCCTGAGCAGGGCAAGGCAGCATACGAAATGTGGAATGGAGTAAAAACCACAGTGGCAAACAAATCTGCCCACGGTACGCATTGAAAAAAGACAAGCCACCCCACACAATGCATGCAATACCTCCAACAGATCACAGGTGGTCTCTCAAAGGGAGGTTCCTGCATCTGAAGCCAGAGTCTTTGTTGAAGCATCTTAACAGCCTAGATAGCTCAGTAACAGTCCTATCTCAATTCACACCTGAGCTAAGGTAACCAGGAAGGATGTGGATCAGTGCAGGAGCTGCTCAGAAGGTAGCTGCAGTCAGCAGGGCAATGACAAGCCTTACTCATAGACATGGCTCTCAATACATGGCTACACAATGCATCTAGAGCACAGACCTCTGCTCCAACAAATACAAACAGGCTGGGGGAGCGAGTCTTACAAATTCCACTCGATTCTCCTCCTGCAGCCACCAGGAACAGGTTTTCTATCTTTTTTCTAGATGTAGATTATTGGCGTGCAAGAATCCTAGGGAGTTAAGCATGGCTGACCCCATCTGACAGAGACTGACAGACACAGCAGTCAGTTATCTATGTGTCTATAACAGCCCCCAGGAATGGACAAATAGGGCCTGGGTCCTTACACTCCAGAGCTCTTACAGCTACATTGTACTAACCATATCAGATAAGGTCCTGAGTCTGGGTGTGGAGTTGACCCCTCCCTATGGTTGCATTGTGGGTCACACCAAGTCTTACTCCCCACCTCAAAGGTCCTGCAGATCCATAAATTAACTTCCCCAATATGTTTCCCCAGCACCCACAACTCAGCCATCACTCACCCAAACATAACCAAGAATTCACTGACTACTGGAAACCTGGACTGAGACCTCTGAAGTTTGCAACAAAACACAAAAGCAGGTGAATGTACGTTCCTGTCAAGTGTTGTGGAGATTTATACAGGTCCTGCAAGGCTCAGAGGTGAGAGCTATCAGCTGCATTGTGCTGACTTGATGACCTTGCGATTGAAATGGAGGACCAGGAGCAGTTAAAACTTGTCTGGGAGTCAGGAACCAAGGCAACTTTTGGGCTAGTCATTTAAGCTTTTTATGCCTCAAGCTTCCTTACCTGCAAAATGGGGGGAAAATATTTAGCTTTCCTACTTCTTCTTGGGGAGGTGGAGAGGAGCGAGGGACTTGGGAAATAATTTCCTGCCTGTTTGTAAATCACAGGAAGCTCCTCCAAGGAAAGGTGGTATATGGAGGCAAAGTGTTATGGTTAATGCTGGAAACCAAGCACCTCCTGTGCAGTTATTTAATTAAAACATAAATACAAACAGATAAGTGTCTAATGAGCCAGTTGCACACAGCATATTTATATTCCTCAGAAAAGAACAATACCTAAACTAGTAGCAAATGCTACCCCTTCTCTCCCAGCCTGGCTCTCTGCAATCGGGAATCAGGCCACATGGTAGTTTGTTGACAAATTGGTTCATGTTATGAAGATAATGAAGGCATCAAATTACTTTGCACTCCTTCCCCCTGGAAGCAGAGAGGCTCTTGCAGAGAGAGATTGCTGGGTTTGTTTGTGTGAGTGTATGTGTGTGTGTCATTTGTGAAAAGACAAGCCCCAGAGGCCTGTCAGCCAAGGCGGGATGGCTCTAGCCACTGCTTCCTGGCAAATTCAGATTACTGCACCAACCTCCTAGCTGGGCTCTTGGCAGTTCTTTTTGGGAGGTGAATATGGCTAGATCCCTACACCTTTTCAAGGATGGGTGTAGGAATCCTTTACCTGGAAATGTGAGACTATTGAGCAGTGTTTCCACGCTGCCAGGTGCCATGAGAGAATCACAGATTAACAGGAAAGGGATGTTAAGGGTCAGCTAGTCCAGGACGCAGTATTCCTAAACCACCCCAGACAAATGCCTATCCAGTTTATGTCATCTTATGGTTCCTATAGTCAGAAAGTCTTAGGGCATCCAAATGTATCCAGGGCTGTGTATGATCTGACATTAGAGAACAAAATAGAAGTGAAAGCATCTGCTTGGATCAGATCTGGTTTTCCATCATTCCAGGACTTGTGGGAGTTTGGAATGACAGATTGGCTCATCCCCTTATCAGGAAAGAGAGTGCTTGCAGACACAGAGCCTCCAATTTCCATTCCACTCTGTCCAGGCTCTTGTCACATCCCCACCAATGACGCACCTCAGGGTACATCTATATGACACAATGTATTGATGTGTAAAGGCTGCTTTAATGCAGTGTCCTACTGGATCCAATATGTCCTGTTCATCAGCAGTGCCGATTAGCTAAGGCCGAGCACCTGCTTACATGGCAATGGGGCCTTGTGCCCTGAAGAATTTAATGACACAACAAGGTGACTTAGGTAGTCCAGTTCCTTCTTTGCTCCATTCTCTGAGAAATGTGGGGTTGCTTGTGTTCCTTCACGAGATGGCAGCAGGTTATGAAGTGTTGTATGGGAAAACAAAGCCAACAACATGGGAAATGGATTCAGTTCCTGGGGTGGTGAGCGCTGGGATCATTCTTAGCACATCTGCCAGGGACTTCCAAAGCCCTGTCCTCCTGGCCAACGTGAAGGCAGTCTGTCCCACTTACTGCTCCCTGCAACGTAAGCTGTCCAGGCAGTAAAGCCCATGGAATTGAAGACTAGCAAGCAGATAATGTGCCACAACAACTGTAGGCCTTAAATCTGAATCACTGTTCAACAGGAAAACCATAAAGCGAGTGGTGAATAGGAGCGAGAAGGCATTGCTGTTGTTTGGAGCACTGTAGCCTCCCCAGCACATATTCTTTAAAGACAGGGTTTTCAGTCACATACATATTGGCTCAACATACTAAGGAGCCATGTTGCCAGTCTGGCTTTCAGTGCTGCCAGTCTGGATCCTGACAAGGAATCCATTAAAAACAGTAGATCCGAGGCTCCTAACCTCCTTGTTCCCAGAAGGACGAATGTGACCCAAGAACACACCACTCATGAGGAAACAAATACAAAGGGTCTGATTCAGCATTGTGCTTATCCACCAGCTTGGCATCAGTGGGACCATTCACATGCTCAACTACGTTGCTAAATCATGGCCTGTGTAGCCAACGGCTGCTTGGGAGTTCACAGTGGCCCACTGACTTGTTCCTCCTGGGGAGGAATTGTTCAGTTCCTAATCAGAAGTGCTCCTGGAAAGGGAAAGATAGAGGATGATGAAGAGACTAAAACATTTCCCATCCTTGACAGTTATTAGTAATTAATAAAGAACGTATTCAAGATTTCAGTTAACTGGATCCAAGCAGGGTTTTAAAGTTCCTTCAGCCACTGTGCATTTCAACAAGCCCAGCAAAGCTCTTTAGTGATCATAACAAATATGTCATGGTCTACCTTGCAACTGATTTGCTTTTGGGAACATAAGTTAAGCTTTAAATCTATATTTCATATATAATCAAGCAGCCAAATCAGCCTTTTGATATAAAACCCAAATCAGCCACTGCGTCTTTATCTCAGAAAGCAGCAGGGCCAACAAAGCTACCGCCAGGGAAGTGACAGTTCTTCTTTATTATCCTGCCTGGTGGTGCCCATCTCCTCATCTCCCCTATCAAATTTCTGGGCCTTTTTGATAAAAAATAATTTAAGAGCAAGCTCCCCAGGAAGCATGCAGAGGTTACGAATTGAGCAATCACCCTGCAAACCCCCCTCCTCAAAAAGGGACAACTGGAAAAAATGCCTGTGAAACACAGCACATGCTCCATGTCCTCTCTGTGCAACCCCTTGCTGCGATGTGAAAGGGGTGTTTGGGGTCACATCTCACGTTAAAAAGCTCCTTCCCTCTTGGCTATTACCTATTGGAACTGAAAGGGGATTTAAAAACGCATGGGCTTAGCACCATTCATGCTGCCTGTTTCTTCTTTTTTTTCCCTTTTCTTTTCTTTTTTCTTGTTGCATTTCAGGCTTTTCCTAGAGCCAAACTAGCCTATTTCTAGTCACTTCACTTTAGAGGATGTCTCACACTCTTTCACTTTCTAGCAAGTTTGTTGTTTTTCTTTTTGTTTTTTTAAGGACTTCTATTTAAACTAACCTTTCTGCTAAAAAGTCTGATCAGTGACTTACCCACTCTCCTGCTCCCCCTTATCTGAGTGACTGTTCCCTGCCGTGTTTTGCTTTGTCTATGTAATTCAGTGTAAGCTTTCTGGGGCAAGGCCTGCACATAGCTAGAAATGATTGCAAAGTAAAACTAAAAGTACTTTGCTTTGATGCAGGCAAATTTTTGTTCTGCCCACAGTGGAATTTGGGACCCAGATCCACACTTCCTCAAAGTTTAAGGAAATGGACCGGGGTTCTGATTTGAGTCCATTTTATAGTTGGCTACAGAAGCATAGAAAAGGATACCAAAACCAGAAAAAAGTGAAATCAATTTATGTGCAACTCCACTGTTTAGCCCTGTATGAATGTTCCACAAATCAATGAGTTTTTCCCATGGTATAAATATCCCACAAATCAAGTGACAGGTATTTTAAAGATGAGGCTGGTACCTCCATCCATAATTCACACTGTTGCAGAGGAAGAATTGGAGAAAAAAATCAAAAGGCATATTTTAAGTATTTGGGAAAATTTGGACAGAATGAGCAATTTGAAAAGTTCTGTCACACTTACCTGCAAACTTATCCCACACAGACCACGGGTATGTTACAAGCCAACACACCACAGCTCTCAATGGACTTCATTCAAATATTGGGGCCCCTGGAAACCAGATCAGCAGGAAAACAAGGATTTCTAAGCTTATCTACTGCTCCTTGTGCCAATCTCTCTCTACTGTAGTGGTTTCCAGGCCAACGCTAAGTTTGTCACTTCGAAAACTTTTTACCTTAGGAATAAAGGCACAAGGTCAAGCTGATGTAGAATCAGTAGATATGAGCAAAGAAGGTCATAATGCTATAATGCCCCATTCTCTCTAGGAGAGGATGTGAGAGAAGGTGGATTGGGGCAATCTGGGATAGGTACATTTCAGAAAGTTCCACTCACAGGAACAATAATACACTTTGATCTGTACTGAATGTAAATAAGGCTCTCTCATTATCCCATAACCACTTCTCTAGTTTGCATACCCCAAGCAAACCCCCAAATCTTCTATTCACAATAGGTGAGGGTTTGTTTGGGTTTTTTAAACATACCTTTTGGTTTTGTCTGGAAGTTGAAGTGGAAGTATCATATAGAAGGATAATCTCACTGACTGGTAATAGCTAAAACATTTGCTAGATGGCCTGTTTTTGTGAGATTTCTTCAATTAGTTTTGGATACAGTCCCAAAGTCACTGTGTAAGTACAAGGGTGGAAGACAAGCCAAAATTTTCAGAAGAGAATAGTGATTTGGGGTACCTCCTTGTCTGAGAGCCCAACTTGAAACATCTTAAAGCAGCCAAATTTCACAACATTGCTGATTTATACCCACCCTTTGAAATTCAGATCATGAAAGGTGCCTCAAGCTGGGAACACATAAACTGAGGTAACTAAGAATCAGTTATGCTTTCAGATGCTGTTTAAAATTATAATCTAAACCAGCTTTTTTTTATTCAAGACACCCCTCATTACCCCAAGCACTCCTTGGAAAATGCCAGCTCTTAGTTTTCACTTGTTTTTGACTACAGAAAAATAAAGGAGCAATTCTTTTGCTGAAAATTACTCAGAAAGACCACAGCAGGACAAAATATTTTTGACACAATGGATTCCTATTTGAAATCTCTGGGTTTATCTTGTGAACCACGTTTGCACACCTAACAGTGATAACATTGTGTTGCATCCCCCGGCACTCTTGAAAGGATCTCAGGTCATCCCAGGGTGCTGTGGCACCCTGGTTGAGAATCACTGGTTTACACAGTATGTGCATGGTTGAGAGAGAGAAAGGGGGGTGGGAAAAGAGAGAGAGTTTACATAATAGATTTGATGTGAATATTAAAGCCTCCTCAATTTCCACAGCCCTGTTATCTTTCTCAGGCCTCTAAACAATTCAGTCAATGCTCCACAGTCCTGCTCCTATGCAACCGTCTTCTTTTCCAGCCCCGAGACACTCCCATCGCTGTGCCAAACACTTTTCCAGGTCAGGTATATTCATTACAAAAGGCTGCCAAGCTCTCCTGAGCTGTGCACTGGTTTCGTGATGTGCCCGGTGGGGGCCATTAGCATACAAGACTATGAAATTAGCTTCAGCTGAAATTAAACAAAACAAGATTTGATCCTCGGGCTCCTGACAGTGGAAACAGACAGTTAGAAAGGAAAGCTAGAACTAACAGAAGCCTGCTTGGTTTTCTACCTGGGCTGGTACAAGGTTGTCCAGCAAGGGCTTTACCTAGAACTATCGGTAATATTCCTTCACCAAGGAGCCAGATTTGGGCAGCAAGTATCCCTCTGGCAAGCTTCTTTACCAGGCTGTAGAATCAGTCTGCTCACACCACTCAATGACAAGCAAACAAGACCCACCGCCACCCACATGGAGACACTCGCACAAACGTTCACACAGACCCTCTGCAAGACACAATAGAGAAGTTCCTCCTGTGCAATTACAGCTGGGTGCCCCCTAATTCTGATCGCTTGAGCATTTTAATGCTCTCGTTCTGGAGTCTGCACAATCCTGCCCTAATTTTGCCAAAGGCCTTTGTATCAAAGGCTGAGCTGTGTGAAAGGTGATTTAGCAGAGATGGTGTCAGTGATTATTTTCAAAGGAACTGCAGCGGCCCCACCACAAGGGACACTGCAGCTTCCAGATAGGGGGCCCTTATCATATTTTCTATTCTCAGATACGATTATGTTTCCTTTTTTCATCCTCCTTCCTGAATCTTCTTGATAACAACTGGGGGGCAGCTTAATCACAGAGGTTGAAATAACTAAAAGGGTGATGAGGATGGTGGTGGGGATGACAGGGAACATGGCCAGGTGGGTGGGATAGTGGGGGAACTTACTGGTCTGAAAAGTTGGGTAAGAGTATACTTAAAGGGAAACAGAGTGAGCAGAAACAGGGTTATGTTGACAGGAACATCTGCTAAACTGCAACCAAACAAAAAGCACATGCCGCCAATGTTCTTGTGGTTGCTTGACAAGAACAGAAACAAAGCAAATTGTTCACGTGCCCAGGCCGCAGTCTAGCCAATTCAGAACACAAACAAGACCAGGCCGGGGTGTGAAGAGAGAGCTAGAGGTGGTAGATGTTCAGCCTCAAGACGGTGAGATGGGCCTTTTGTGAAGCAGTCTGTTCTCTTTTCTGTTTTAAACCAGAAGAATTTCTGAGAGATATGAAATGTTGCTTAGGTGAGCCATGAACTGAACTCAGAGAGGCATAGAGGTTGGAATGGGATAAAGTATCCAAAGAAAAGAGAAAAAGAAGGGAAGTTGTGGGGAGGGTGGATTTTTTTTCCTCCTACACAGAATAGGCCCAAACTGGGAAACTTAGATCTGGAGTTGGAGGTGTGAAGGATTCAGATGTGCTGCTCTGGAGGAGAAACATGCCGATTCCTACTCTATGAATATCATGTCATTCATAGCACTGTGCCACCTTGAGCTGTGCCCTCTTCAGCTCCTGTATGCTAATCAGAGTCATATCTGAGCATTATTTGGATGGGGAGCTTCCAAAGAAAACCCAGGTTTGGCTAATGCAGTAGTTAACAAGCTCCCCTTCAAGATCACTTTGAGCTCAGTGCTCCACAGTCTATTGGCAGAAGATGCTGGGCTTTTGGGGAGGTGAATGAACCAGGTTTCAGACAAAAAGTACAGCTAAACTGTTGACCATTTGTTGTGTTCATAGGTCTTGTTATAGCTCTCAAGAGCTATAACAATTAATTCTAATGCATGGTGAAAAATTCTGCCTCCCTAAGACTACCTCATAGAATTCATCTCTCTAAAAAAAAGAAAAGAAAAAGACAACACTGTGTGTGAAGCACTATTGCTAACATTGCCACATGTGGCCCCAGAGGTAGCCTAAAGAGTGATCTTGATGTATACCAGAGGATCACAGAACGCCTTGGGATCCTTCTGTGATGCAGTTGTTATAACAGTGTGGAAATCAGTGTTTTTTGAGCTCTGAACCTTCCCTTGCATTCATCTGAGCTACAGATAGGTACAGACATTACACATAAACCAGTTTAAGTGCTCAGAAACTGGTTTAAACCTGTAACAGAACAGATGTTCAGTGCACACAAAACATTTTGGAAATGACTGAAACTGATTTGAGATAAACCTGGTTGAATGTAGTATCAGACTTAACTGATTTGAGTCAAACCAGTTTGTGCAATGTCTGTCCCAGACCCCTTGTTGGCTTAAGATAAACTAGACTCCCCCAGCATCCCGGCATGCTCTCTGGGCTGGGTGGGATGCTCTGCTCCACAGCAGGGCTGCCCCCCACTCCACTTTGCTCCCTGGGCAGAACGCCAGAGATTGCTGGCTGCTTCCCCCCTCCCCCTCACCACTCCTTGCTAAGCAGGAATTCCCCCTTCCCCTCTGCCTTGCTGAGGAGGTACCTGTGTATTAGCTAGCAGACCACATGCTGGCTATGGTCCCTGCTGAATCAACAGGCAGAATCAACAGGTAGTTGGTAATGTCCCTCTGTTGTTTTTTTAATGGGGTGATAAACACTGAGTTAGGGAGTGATGAACACTGTTATCAATTCCCTGCTGGGCTAATCAGAGCATCTTCCCAGGGTCTGTCCATGCCCCACCTCAGCTCAGTGCTGTGGAAGGGATGGGAGGGCTGCTCTAGTGTCCCCCAGCTTCTAGCCTGAGCTTCTGAAGGCATGTGCCTGCATGTCTGGTATATCTGCAATTACAAACTGGTTCAGCCTAGCCATGTTAAATTAACTGGCAAAGATTGAATCAATGCAGGCTCAGACTTTTTAAGCATCTCTCCCTAGCCCTGCAGAACAGGTAGACTCCAAGCCTTACCCATCCCAAGCTATTAAATCACTGGTACAGCCTCAGTCCATGGGCAGCTTTCTGGCCTGTGGTCCCCAATTCAACTTGGCATAAAAGATTACAAGGTGCTAGGAATGGTCTTCCAAACACAGCACACAGAGGAGCCTGAAGCTCAAACCTGGGGAGAGGAGATCTGCTCACCCAGAGGGACCAAAAATGCATGCTTGGTCCTTGATCTTTACTCTGGAATGAAGAGGAGATGGACTTCAAACATCTGCCAGGCAGGCTACTTTTGGCCACTGTGGCTGAAACCTTTGTTTCCTCCTTTAGCCCATGGAACTCAAAACAAAGGTGGCCTGCCTCCTTCACAGACTGAGATGGTTGTTCCTGAGCCATCAGGGAAAAGGCATGTCCTGCAAGACACCAGCATGTGGAGTTCAAAGCCAGACCCGTCTGACTGGAAGGCAGTGGATGGCAGCTTACCACAGAGCTCTTGGTAATAAAGCCTATTTGAAGACTCTCAGTGAAAAGTGTGTTCCTAATAAAGGATAACATTTCATGGTCATTATGCGATACACTTAACTTTAAAAGGAACAAAAATGCTGAGAAAGTCATTTTCTGAAAAGGGCTCTCGGATTTCATTACTATGGGTCAAGAGCCTGGGGAGAAGAATTAAAGAAAAACACGAACTTGTGCACAAATTAATTAAAGATATTTCCACTAATAAATTGTCCCTGTATCCCAAGGCAGAGCCTTCAGTTTGCAAAATGTGGTAATATTCAAGTTGTGGTTTTTTCCGCCAGGCGAACAGCTCAGCAACATTTAAAATCAAATGGATGGAGCCTCGTGATTCAGGGTTTGGGGTTTTTTTCCCCCTCCCTTCTTCAGCCCATAGAAAATTTCCGGTATTTGAACTTATTTTTAAGAAAGAAAGAAAAATGCCCCAGTAACCCCCGAGAGAACAAAACCGTGATGACCTTCTAATTTCTCTTTTCTTGATGTAGTTGATTTCTCCAAACAAGCTGTCCTCTTCCCCACTCCCACCAAAAATGTGAAGGATGGAGGGATGCAAAGATGGTGCCAACTGCTGTAATTTGAGTAAATCTGTACCACCAGGGGAAACAAAACAGAACCAAAAAAAACACAAAAGGAAAAAAAATAGAATTCCTGAAGACAGCATTGCCAGGACTCGGCCTGCCACAATCCTCCATTACCGGCCCTTTGCTGAGATAAGAACAGCTGCCATGACAGGAAGTACGCTCTGATAGTCACTGAGTGGATTCCTATTCAGAAAACCTACCTGCCAACATCTACCTTCTTCCAAACCTGCAGTGTGACCCTGGGAAAGACCTCTTTTGCTCTCGGTACTGCACTTGCTCCTTTTGTTAACTAGAGGTTACATTGACCCTTCCTCTCAGGGGGATGTTGAAAATCAGTGTGTGTGTGTGGGGGGGGGGCAACCTTTTTGGCAGGTGTGCCATAGACTAGCTTGAGGCAAGGTTTTCTTAGCATGATATCTTTTATTGAACTAACTACACAGCTGGGATAAAGTGAGACAAGCTGAGGAAGACTGTCTTACATTCAAAAGCTTGTCTCATTTTATCCCAACTGTATAGTTGTTCCAATAGAAGATGGCTGCCTAAGAAATCCTTGCCTCTCGCTTCATTTCTGGCCCATCATGGCTACAACATCACTCTTACATTAGTGTACACATTAGCCCTGCACCCTCCCCAAATGCCACTCTGATCCCCTTCCCCTCCCCCTCCCCAATCTGCCGCTCTCCTTTCTTCTTCCCACCCTCTTCTCTCTGCCTAATCTGGTACTTTTGCTTTCTTCTGCCTGTCCTAACTGCCACTATGCTGTTGTCCCCTCCCTAATCATCAGCCGTGTACCATGCACAGCGGCTGTCCATGCCACTTGTGATACAGGTGCCACAGGTTGACCCCCTTGCTGAGAACTGAAGGTGAAACTCTGTAAGATCCTCCAGCAGAAGGGGTACAAGCTATTGTGAGCAAAAGTTATGCTTTTTCTTTGCTTGTGGGGTACAATGGCTTAGGGGATTCATACTAGGCTACAGAGTTTTCTACCTGTAAGTCACAGGTTCAAAGCCAGCCCAGGTTCATAGGTGCATGAAGAATCGTACTGCGGATGGTAGTTTGTGTGAAATGACCTTGGTGAGGGCTCTGGCCCTTTTCCCAACAGAAAGTCTGTCAACATTTGGCACTAATTTATCCCATTGTTAAATGCATCAGACGAGGACAAAGCCTACATGAGCCTCAGAGACCAAACTGACTTCTCTCCTTTAAACAGGGTGCCCTGGCTCATGTTATAAGTAGAGAGGCAAAGCAGTAAGCAGCAGCTTGTTCAGTCACTGTGTGGTGTCCATCCTGTGGCCAGCTAGAAGACTTCTGTCTCCAAGGCTGTCACCTAGGATCTTTCAGCAGGATGAAACTCGCAGGATAATTTGTGTATATTTAACAGTCCTGTTATAGGGAAGCGGGGGAAAATGTTTCATTTTGGTATACATTGACCTGATCCTATTTGGCCAACACTGTTCTCACACTGATCAGGGGCTGAAACGGAAGGAAACTGCTCCAAGCCTCTCTTTGCCGTTATTTTTTTTCCCCTCCTCCCCCCCACCACTTAAATTTCACAGGCACCTGAATCTGATCACAGCTTCCTCTGTCCAGTGTAAAGTTTAGTCTGAAAGAGCGTGCATACCACAATGAGTTGGGATAATATTAATGTATAGTATTCGAAGCCCCAGGGCCTGTATGTTTCATTAATTTCCTCCCCATTAAAGTAAAACGAGGATATCCTGTAGAGAATTGCAGTGAACCATTCGGACTGCGAAACTCGTCCTGACCCTGCTAAGAAAAACAGACAGAAGAGGAAGGAGCAGCTGATCACAATATACAGCCACCCAAATGAGATATACTAGCTTCTTGCTGCCCCCCCCCCACCATCCTCCTCCCCTTGTGCTACTACTACTGTGCAAATATTTAGCTTAACAGGATGTGAAGAGCTGGTCAGCAAGCGTTAAAAAAAATACCCACTGATTTCTATTTGTTTTAAATGTGAAACATTTCCCGTAAATTCTTTGCAGCAAAGTAGCCTCGGGCACAATTTCCACTTGGGACTGAGTAACCGACAGATTTGGGGTTGCTCACGACTTTGTTCAGAAAACTGCATCTGTCTTTTGGTTCACGCAAGCTGGATAGGTCCTGCTGGTAGATGCAAAAGTGCAAAGACAGTAAACAGATAAAACCTTATCTGGACTCAGCCAAGACCTATGGATCTTGGGTTCCAAGGGGCTACTTCTTCCAACCCATTGGTCATTTCAGTGGTTGATGTCAGCCAGGACAATCTAGTGAACACTCCCTTGATTTAATCACTGGGAGGCTCTCAGTGAAGCCTGTCAGACTTGGAATTTGCTTCTTCCATTGGTCTAGGAAAGCCCAAGGCCTTCAAACCAGTGCTGTGACCTCCACTTTTCTGAAGTCTTCCTCCTTATTTCTTGTCTCAGCTGTCAAACAATTTTTTGGTGGCCTCACTAGTCACCTGCAATACTTGAACATGTGAACTTCCTTCTTCTGGTCACCACATAGCTATGTCATGTTCTCCACTTCACTGTCTCCCTGTTGTGATGAACACCAAGTACAAATCAAAAACCTTATTCATGTTATCCAGGACCTTCTTCATGCAGCTGCTGCCTGTACTTCAGACACAGTCCCTTTCAGCATTGTTTCATGCTTACACTTCCCACTCTACTAATGAAAACAGCGTCTTACCTATGTACTGCCTCCGCTCATAAAGGGCTCTCTGCAGCCTCTCATGCTGGCCCTTACATTTGCAAACCCTCCCTTGGAGTCCATTCCTCTGAGTTCCTTCTCTCACCATATTCAAATCCCTCCTAAAATCTCACTTCTGTTATTAGATGTCTGAAAAGGTCACTGGAAGGTAGGTAATACAAATTAATGGAAGCATCCACATACATGCATCCTCTTGCTGCATAACCAGGCAGCCACCTTATCACATGCTTGATTTGTTTTTTCTCCCCAGCTCTACATTGCCTGAACTTATATCACACATACTACAGACTTTTTCAAACAAGGACAAAATTCATTTTCTTTTTTTGAGGAACACCTGATATTTTTCAACTGCTCAGAAATGTAATTAAAATATGATAAAAATATAAGGTCCGTGTGTTCTCCCTAGAAAGCCCACCTATACAACTGTATGGAGAGCTGCTGCTCAGTGGGTCTTCTCTGGGTCCCTTGACTTGCCTGTCTCAGCTGACCCCTACCCACAACACATCACATTCAAGACACAGATACAATGCAGAGATTTAGGCCCACTGAATAACACTGCAGAACTTCTCTGTAACCTGAGAGAGATTCAGGTATGCTGCCTGTGACCCAGCCTCCCTCTGAAACCTCAGCTGGGATTACAGTAAATCATTTTAGGCAGCTGCCTTGCTTACTCTGCTTAATTTTTCCATTCCGTTTGTCCTGCATTCCTGAAGTCCCACTTGAGGTGTTCCAGGGCAAGGCAGGGTAACAAGGGTGGGAGAGTCTGGGAGCTTTCTCTGCCTGCTGCTAGGAAATCTGCCATGGCAGAAAATTGTGGACCTAAGCTGAAAAGAGTTAGAAGGCCCCTTCCAGACTGCTCCCAGGTTAACTGGCTATTTGCATGTCAGCATATTTGTTGGGGGAAGCGTGGCAGCTTGGTGGGTCTAAGTAATCATCTGTCACCAAGAGGAAGAGCTGCCAAAAGCAGTTGAGACTCAAATTTCCCACCAGTTGGCCACCACCACCACTATCCTAATGAGGAGCCAGCTTTGAGTCTCAGTAGGAACAGCCACATGATCCTGTATCTGCAGGCAAAAGGCACACTACATGGATAGTACGTTCAACCCTGGAAGCAAGAAATGGATCCAATAATTCAACATTGCATCCCTTCCCCCACACATACTTTGGACCATTAATAAACCAAATTCAAGCAGGTCCCCACTCTCAGCTGGAAACACAGCTGCCTTGTTATCAGAGGGGTATGGGCAAATCTTAGAAGGCCTGTGGAGATCCTCCTTAGGAAAAAGAGATGCCTATTCATTGCCTTTTGCCTGTTTTTGCACTGTTAGACCTACATAGGCAGGACCCATATGCCCAGGGCAGTCATTAGTGCTGCTCTCATTAAAACCTGGCCTCTGCTTGCAAAATGAGAATGGCAGCAAAGAAGAGCTACAAAGTTTCATCCTTACAACCTAAATAGGAAAAGCAGTAGTTGAAATGTCCTCTCCTGTAATCCCCCTGGGACAAGATCAGACTCTGCCTGGGCTAGATCACTACAAGAGCTCAGTTAACTAACCCCTCACCCACTGCATCCCTCACACCTTCACCCCACATCTCAAACTTAGTGCACCCCCCACCTCACCTCCACAACTCTCCCTTGCCTCCCACTTTGCCAAAAATTGGGAGATGTAACTTATTTGGTCAAACAAAAAAAAGGGTCAGTTTAAATAATATACAAGACCCTTGTTTTCATACCTATATCCCACCTTCATGGCGGTAGCTTCTGTTTCCTACTGCATCCCTCTCCCAGTCTCAACTTCAGATGTCTCTTTAGCCTGTACCTTCTTCTCTCTCATTTTGTGTCAGTCACACTTCATCTACAGAAAGGCACACTTCATTCAAACCACTCCTTAAAAAATAATTAAAAACGGAAGAGATGGACCTGAGCTGTGACATTTCAGTGGGATTTGAATCCTGTACTATGGTTTGGGCCTAGCTCAGCCAGAAGTTCCCTAAACTGCAAAAAGGATATGGCCTCTGGGTATGGTGGTAATGCACGTAGTAATTAATAATAAAAGACAGCTTAGATACGCCAGCATTCACATTTGTACCACTTAGTTCTGAAATAAAGACCTGGTGGCTTGTATTGGGCTGCAAACTACCTAACCTCAATTTGGGACCATATAAACAGTATTTTCTCTTTCTGCATAGGCCCTTGTCTGTAGCCAAGTCTAGAATGGGGGCAAGGGGGAAGGCATGAGTATAAGACACCCTAGATGCAACCGCCTGATGCTGCTAACATTTTGCAATAAAAAACAGCCCACAGCTCTCGATTTGAAAAAGGGGGAGGGATGGAAGGTGTGTGGGGGAAATTGTCTTAATTAAAATTCTCCCTTTCATCCTGGTAATTACATTCAAACAGGCGACAGCAGCAGCACTGCCGTTTGTCACTGCGCCAAAAAAAAAAAAAAAAAAAAAAAAAATT
>NW_017728997.1:23929735-23931599 GCF_001723915.1 Gavialis gangeticus | reverse complement strand
AAAAAAAAAAAAAAAAAAAAAAAAGATTTGATTGCCAGGATGTCGTGTTGCATAAAAAAAATAAAATTAAAAAAAAAACATGCTAGGAATTTTAAAAAAATGTAATTACTTCTGGAACACCGCAAAGAAGTGGGGGGGAAAGAGAGAGAAAAGAGGACGAAGAGGAGGAGGAAGGGTACCCAGTTGCAGATAATGCGCCAGTAATGATGGAAACACCTGTAAGCCAGCGGAGATCTAGCAGCTATCGGCTCTGGCTGCGTTCCATATCCATTAGCTACAAGAGGCTGCTTGGGCTTCGGGAAAGGAGGGTGTTAGCTCTGACAACCAGTGAAAAGCTGATGAAAACATACCAAAGGGGCAGTCAAGGCACTGCCATTTGATAAAGAGAGGGAAAAAAAGTAGAGAGAGAGGAAAGGGAGAGGGGAAAAAAAGCCAGGAGTAAATCAGTCTAATTAATGGCTTTGCTCATTTATCGGGGGCAAATGCTAATTATTCTTTTTAATCACTTTTCTGCCATAGTTGCTCATTCCCTCTCTCTCTCCCTCTTTTTTCTTTCCCCCCCTTCCGGCTCTGCTTAGCATGAGGGGCTGGTGGAAAAGCAATCACAACTTCAGGCCTATAAACAAGGAAAGGACAGAAGAGAATGAAAAAGTGAGTGGGAAAGAGTGAGTGAAAATATTCCATGAAATGAACACTACCTCGTTTCTCTCCCTGGTTTCTCTTCTTGTCAGGAAGGTGGAAGTGCAAGAAATGAGGACACCACCCATTTCCTTGACCCCACTCCCTGTCTCCTTTGAGCTATCCCCTTTAAGCAATACCACCTGTAGAGCCAGGGGAAAGGAGGGAGGGAGGGAGGGCAGAGTGTCCACCTCAAAAAAGCTAAGGCCTAAAGTGTTTGAAAATACCCCTTTGAACTCAGAGCCACTGCTCTAATCAAATCACATACATTGTTATGGATTTCCATTGTCAGGATTTGCACAAATGGCTTTTGCTCCCCAAATGTTTAAGGAACAGCTCATTCTGTTGGGAAACCCACACATAAATGCCAAAAGCAACTTCCACGCATAGCCATGACTGGTCATCCTTCCAGACTTGTTGCTCTCCAACAGGTTCAAGGAAAGATTGTTAAAACCAACTACTGACCCAAAGGGCCCAATTTCCAGAGAGTGGATACTCGGCACTTTCTCAGGCCCGAATGTTGGATGCCCAGAAATTGCAACTTCTATAAATCTTGTCCTTGTTCAGGAAGCGTTGTGCAGAAAGACTCTGGTTACCAATCAGACCACGACCAGAGGGACCAAAGAATCCGTGAACCCAACAGCTTAAGAGTGATCCAACAAAACTACCCAGGGACACACAAGGAAGAACAAATCTGTTTGCTGTAGTCAGGGGCAGCTTGCAAACAAATCACCAACAGAGGAAAGGGGCTCAGGTTCTAACAGATACTAGTAGTGACTGGTGATCAGCATCAGCCAGGAGACACAGGCTGGAAAGGATAGTCTTCGAGTGGACAGAACAGATTTGGGAGAGGTGGTAAGCAGCTCTGGACTAGCAACACAGCCTGCCAATAGACTATACAACATTTTTCTAGGAACTATTTTTATTTAAGAATGCAGTAAGAAGCGAACTAGGGTTCATTGTACAACACTGCTTGGTCCATAGATCAGGGGTGGCCAAACTACAACTCAGGCAGCCTCTGTGTGGCATGCAGCAGATCAGGGAAAGGGCAGGCAGCACACCAGCAGATAGGATGGGAAGCAGTAAGCAGGGCAGCAGATCAGGCAAGTAAAGGGGATTGGAGTGGCACTCAGAGGGTGGGGTGGGCTAACTTGTAGCATGTCTTCCAAAAAGGCTGGCTCCCACT
>NW_017728997.1:23914836-23924735 GCF_001723915.1 Gavialis gangeticus | reverse complement strand
GGGCAGGCAGCACACCAGCAGATAGGATGGGAAGCAGTAAGCAGGGCAGCAGATCAGGCAAGTAAAGGGGATTGGAGTGGCACTCAGAGGGTGGGGTGGGCTAACTTGTAGCATGTCTTCCAAAAAGGCTGGCTCCCACTGCCCTGGATCCTCTCAGTCCAAAGAGCCCTTCTTCTTCTCAGCCTTATATTTGGATGGCGAACGAGCTGCTTTCCGCTGTGAGTCAGTAGACCCCACTTAATCCCTCCCCTTCAGGATGAACACCTGCTATCAGGGCAGCGCGTGTCAGGAGAACACGGCCAACCTTTTCCAGGGTCATCCTGGTTGCATGGCAGCGTTCTTGGGTCACTGTTTAGAGGTTTCTAATAAGAATTAAATTCAACACTGCAGTTACTGCATGGCAACTCCCCTGACTACGAGATGTGCATCTATGATAGTCACTAAACCTCAGCAAAAAAATCCTTAATCGTTCATTGGCAATTAATTAGCAAACAAAAACTAATTGCAACTAGATGGCTTTTTAGATTTAAGATGGCTGCTTTTATGTTAATTAAATATTGAGGTCTGTGAATTGCACAAGTAAAAATTTCACCAATATACATTCAGGGTTTAGCCTGGATTTTATCTTAGCTTCTTGGAGCTCACTTTCTGCAATCCTTCTAGCGAGTGAGGTGCACTGGTGAAAGTGTTCAAGGAAAGCACGTTTCACAGGAGTGTGCAAGAGCACTAGCCAAAACTGAATTTGTGCACACAAAGAAAAGAAAAGAAGCCGTGATTTCCTTGGCTAATTGCAACTAAGAACATTCAGCTCTAATCCAGGGCTCCGAATATTCAACAAAAAAGTTCAGATGCGAGCAGAACAGAAAGCTAATTGTTCTCTGCAAAATTATTCACGAGGCATTAAATGTATACCAAAGGTGAAAGTCAGGTCCCACTGATGTCAACAGAAGCCTGGCCACAGACTTCACAAGGAGGCAAGATTTCACCTCAAGAATCACATTTTCAGAGGTGACTTCAGGCAAGCTCTTCTGAAGGTCAAGCCTCAAGAGAACAATAAACCAAGATGTTGGCGAGTTCGGTCAGCACTGGCAGGCTGAGGCTCAGATAAGATTTGTAAAGGCTCTCTCACATTCCTGGATTGGTCTGAACTAGGCTCTCTCAAAACCACAAACCCTCAGAGAAACAGGAGGCTTCCCTAAAACTGACCTGTGACTTCCAGGACATCATGACAAATATTAAAGTAACAGCAGCTTGGTACCTAGCACCAAAGTATACAGGTAAAATCAGGCAATGATTCTGCAGAGGTACCTGTGCCACATGTCACAAGAAGTCACTTAAAAGAATGGGTTGCAACAACAGCGTAAGTAGCTGGGTGCCTGGAAAGAGATGGCTTTCCTAGGTTCAGGTGGGTGACAACTTGGTTTTCCAGACCTACTCCTCCTTTGTTATGGAAATGCCTGATCTGAATGACTCCATGCTGTTGTTGGAAGGTTGGATCTGAGCCCATCTCTCCTGCCACAAAATGGCCCGAGAGCTCCACCCAAAAATAATGTTAGGCAATGTTTGGCACCAGAAGTGGAAGAAAAAGGTGAAGGAAGAAACAAGCTGAGGGAATGAGGGCTGGCAGCACTCCAGAAGGCCCCTGCACGAGGATAACCAGGCCAGCTATTTGTCCTATCACACTACTCACCTTCTGCTACTTTGCTTTAGCAAAGCTTCCTCCTTCACCTCATGCCACTGCTTTGTAACTCTGCAGCAGCCTGGTGGCTTTCCTCTTTTCTCCCTATACTCCCTGTGCTACAGCCCAGACTTTCCATCCTGCAAAGTCAGGAGTACCCCATGCCCCATCCCAGAACCAAGCAGTGTAGCGGAAGAGGCTCTTTTATTCCTAGATTTGCCTTACAAGATATCCCCTTCTTGCCCCTCCCTGGCAGGATCCATTCTGCAGCCTATACAGTAGGAGCCGTGGCACAGACTCATGAGTCTGGGACAGAAGTTTCATAAACCAGTTGGACACAAATCTGCTAAGTCTGATACTATATTCAACCAGGTTTATCTCAAACCAGCTTCAGCCATTTTGAAACTGGTTTATGAAACAGAGCTTATGTTCTGTTATAGGTTTAAACCAGTTTTTAATGACTTAAACTGGTTTGTGTATCACTTCTGTCCCTAGCCATGGAGAAGGAAGTACAACCAGGGAAATAAGCAAGTTGAAAGATGAATGGGAGCATAAAACCTGATGGCTGTAATTTAAGAGGTTCTGCTATAATAAAAGACTCCTGGGGATCCCAGAAAGCACTGCTGTGGCTCAGAGGCAGCAGGAGATATGTCCCCATTGGCTTGGCTTGGCTTGGCTTGGCTCGTGCAGACTGCACTACATGCATTTGTGAGAGAATCTTAGCCAACGTGTCGATATGCAGAGCAGCTGGCCTCAGGGGCTCAAGCCGCAGCACGCTCATTAAAACGACGTGCCAAGCCCCCTTTTCCGTGGCAACATGAACAGCAGGACTTTGCTGCCCAAACTCCTTTAGCAGCCTGGCACGCAACTCCTCTCTGATTGGGGAGGGAAAGTGCAATCTATGCTGCATCGCAACCTCTTATCTGTTCACATTTACCACCCCTGACAATGACTGGAGTTGAGCGGAAGTGGAGGGGTGGCGGGTGGGGAGAGATTTTTCATCTTAACTGGCAGGGAGCAGCAGATTTCATCTTCACCAGCTGCCTCTTACCCAGGCTACACACACTGCATGCATGTTTACAAACACACAATTTATATATGCATATACACTGCATCCCATGCGCATGTGCACACATGTACCCACACACACAGACACAGCATGCAAGGACAGAGATTTAAAAGGAAGAAAAATGTGTCTTTCCTCAGATACTGTAGGTTCCCGTGGTCTCTCCATTTTATTCTGCTTTATCTATCAAAAATATATTAACCCAAAAGCCTGTTTCCATCAAAGTCTCCATTCCACGAACATTTAAAGATAAGCCTTATCTTATTACTGGTGCATTAACAACAGAAATCTAAAAGGCTACTGCCAATCATCTGCTTTGCTCTCTTTTTTTCTTCTCACAAGCAGCTTTGCAGAGAACATGGCTGGGACCTCACAGGCATTCAAGTAGCACTGGGCACAGACAAAACATCAGCCGGCCCAACAGGAACAGAGGAAGCAATGGAAACCTCAGGGAGGTTCCGGCTCTGGTATGAATGCAGTCCCGTAAAGGCACTGAGGACACAGCTAGGAGCTTGCAGGGGCTATGGCAGTAGTGGGCACACACTTGCAACTGGGAGTTAATGGGAATTCCTATGTACGCATGCCCTAAGGATATAAGACACTACTAAAGGGAAGGGACTTTTAGAAGATGATCTCCAAGCACTTTTCAAATGGTCAGGATAAAGCAGCTGCCACTGGAAACGTAAATGGCCCAACCACAGCTGTAAGGTGGAGCAGTAGTTGAGTCCCTCACTTGTTTCTACTACTTCTATTTTCTCTTCTAACTTTCTTTTCGCCATCTTTATTGCACTTTCCCCCCTTGTATTTAACCTCCTCTAGGTCTCCTCAAATCCTAAATAATTTGGGTCAGAATGTTTGTGCCAATGTATGTGGCACCTGAGTACCTTAGCAGAGGTGTGCTCAGTTCATTTATTTAAAGTCATTAAAAATGTGTTAAAAATTTTAAAGGATTCTACATTATGGAAGGAAAAAGCCTTGCTTGCAAAGCTTGTGTAGAGCAACAACTATGGTGGGAATCCTTAAATCTGAATTCCCTGTTTCCCGAGCAATTAAAATCTCTGCCTTAACTAAGCAACTTTTTTTTTTTTTGCTTTATAATTAGTTGTTTTCATTCTGCAAGGAGCATCACTAGGTACAAGAGCCAAAAACAACACAGCCAGTTCTAAAGGTCCTTTGAAAAGCTTTTATTTTAAAAATAAAACAAAACAAAAATACCCAGAGCAAACAGCCGATCCAAAAGTAATAAATCTAAGGGTTTCTAAAAGGAGCTGAGCATAGGGGGAGTGCAAAGAGTCAAGTCTAGAGAGAGGGAGAAGAGGCACGATGTAGCCGGTACTTAAAAAACAAACAAACCACTTCACATAGATCCAGCGAGAAGTTTGTGCTAGAGGCATTACTGGGTACCTCTGCCAACAAACTGTGAGATGGGTTATCAAGGACCTCAAGGCCTGGCCGCTGACCTACTCTCTTGGACTAGGGACAGACATTAAAAAAGCCTGAGCTTGAATTGATTCAATCTTTGCAGGTTAGGCTAACGTGCCTAGGCTGAATCAGTTTGTAAGCACACAGACATCCTCTCTGGACTGAGAAAATGCACACACATGCCTGCAGTGCCTTAGGCTAGAAGCTGGGGGGCACTACAGCAGCTCTCCCTTCCCTTCCACAGTGCTGAGCTCAGGGGGAAATGGCCAGGCCAGGCCCTGGCAGGGTCCTCTGATTAGGGAGGGGCTCCCCCCCTTGCTGGTCAGGGAGGGAGCCAGCAGGGGTTTAAACAGCATTTATCACGCCATCACCAAAACAAAAGGATCTCTCATTAGTTCAGGTTCTTCTTAAACAACGTGTTCCAAGGAAGGAGGGACACTACCAACTATCTATTGATTAGCTCCAGAGAGCCCTAAGCCTGTCCCATTTCCCTTTGTCCGGTCTCCCACAGCATGGACCGTAGCCAGCATGTGGTGTGGTAGCTAATGCTGAGAGGTGTCTGTGTAAGGCAGAGGGGACAAGGGATCTTTTCGTAGCAGGGAGTGGGGAGGGAGCAAGGGGAAGCCAGGCAGACCCTGCAGTCTCTGCTGGAGCTGCAGCCAGGGAGCAGAGGGGTAGGGCCAGCCCTGCTGTGGAACAGAGAGCCCTGCCCTGCCCAGCCCAGAGAGCATGCCAGGATGCTGGGGGAGTCTGGCTTATCTTAAACCAGCAAGGGGTCTGGGACAGACAGTGCATAAACCATTTTGACCTAAATCAGTTAAGTCTGATACTACATTCAACCAGGTTTATCTTAAACCAGTTTCAGACATTTTCAAACCAATTTATGTGCACTGAACATCTGTTCTGTTACAGGTTTAGACTAGTTTCTGATCACTTAAACCAGTTTATGTGTAATGTCTGTCCCTAGCCCAGGTACAGTGGTTTGACATCTGTGGGAAAGCATAAGGACTGCAGAATTAATTAATTTGGGCCAGTATATGCAATTAAGTGATGAGACTACATTTTGAAGGGACAGCTTTGCATTGCGACGCCACTTCGCAATACTCCACCAAGATAAGATAAGGACAGCTTCACAGCACATGATGCAGCCAGATGTGCCTCACCTCACACCACCACATGCTTTCTTTTCAATTATGGAGGCCAACTAGGCCACTAAGTTGCACAGTATAGCCACTGGGAACATTAGGTATAGTTCAAGTTCGACTAGAAGGGAAATTCAGCATAAGGCCCGTTTTTACTTAACAGTAAACTTTCCAACATTTTGAATTACAGCTGGAGGATGGACTACGTAGTAGTCCATCCTCTAGCTGAACACTGCTCTTCCTCCTTGTTCCTCCCTAGCTTCCTGAGAAGTTCTATCCTTCACATCACAACCTTAATGCAGACAGCCTGTCACAGGAGGTAAGACATGGACATGAGTCTAAGCCATCTTTTCCATCTACCCATGTGCTCGATACAAGCTTATTTCCCACTGTACAATAAAGTCTAATTGTAACATCCAAAGAAATGAGGCTTCTGACCTCATGTCTGTTCTGCAGCATGAGAACACTTTACTTGGCATCCACTGTGGAGCCAGCAGAAGGGAAGAGCAAGTCATACAGCCCCCATGCAACTCATACTCTATATGCAAAAGGGCACCACACTGATAATATGAAAAATACACTTAGTATCCAAGCAAACTAAACCGAAGTAACCCATCATTAGAAAGAAAACCCAAAGCTCTTTGTCTCCTTCCATAATCTGCTCAGCTTCCAAGCACCTCGGGAAAGGGCTTTGCAGTGTACCTTGAAGGTCCTTTGGCTATTTTGGACTAGTACAGAATGAATTCCAAAGCTAATGGGCTCCCCAGACAAACCGTTCTCATGTGTGGAGCTTTGGCACCTTTGTTTTCAACAGTGGTGACGAGGCCTAGGGAGAGAGATGGTCTCTGATGGAGGCAAGATCCTCAGCATTTAGAACTGGACAAGATCAGAACCAATTGTAAAACAGGGTTAACACTCACCTTCTCCTCAAGCTACGCCAGGCAGTTTAATTCACTGAAGTCTGCAAAATGGGACTTCAGTAGGAAGTGATAGGGAGGATCATCAAGCTCTTTAGATGTCACACAACCTCTGTTTGTGGTAACTCTGTTTCTAGCTGAGAACACAGACAAGGCACAGCCACTGACTGGAAGCACAATTGAAAAGAGGCTGCTAAATGTTTGGAGGGAGGAATATGAAGGGGAGAGGGTGCAGATAACATGGAAATAAACTACAGCGCTTGAAAAAATATACCACTGGGATGTGAAATTAACCAGTAAAACACTGTCAATGTTTGTGTATGTCAGGTGTTTATTTTTCAGTCAAGTGCATGTTTCCAGATAATGACAGGATGTTTGAACTGTGCACATCAGGTCTTTACTGGCTGCTTATATTAATGTCATTCACTATCAGGCTTCAGCGGAAGACAAATAGATTGAAAGGAGATGGGGAGGTATCAGAATCTGACATCGCTTCCACCACCTCCACTTCTGTTACTGATGTCTTAAGACACAAACCCCAGTGAACACAGCATCAGGGAAGAGAGGAGACTCAACCAGAAAAGAGCAATTCAGAAGCAGCCCATGATATTTGGAGACAGACACTCTTAAGACAACGGAAGAGTAAAGGCAATTTTTCGCAGACTGAAAATGACAGGCACACAAAGTCACTGAAGCTGCTCAGGCCAAAAAAGGGGCAGATGATCCACTTACCTGGCAGGCACCATGCTGTGCACAGGCCAGAAAATCCTTGCTGAGGGGATTGCAGGGCTGCCAAATCCTTCCTAATGTTCACATCATTGAGCTTCTTCACCATACCAACACCTCTGAGGACTGTGAAGCCAGAGCGTGAAACAGTGGGTATAGGCCTGAGCACAAGGCAGGCAGAGGGAGCTTAAAAGCAAAGAGACTGATGCAGCAGAAACAAACATTCCACGGTCAATCATACATTGCCCAAAAAGGGCGGATAATGTCTCTCTCTCCACCCTAGACATAAGCTCTCACTTACAGTCATAAGCAGAACTCTACAAACATTAAAGAAAAGGTCAGTCCCCAAACAATGCATTTTTAAGCATCCATTCCCTTTTACACAGAGCCCAGCACAGGTCAGGACAGGGACCAGGGATCACCAAGCTATCACGTTGGATTGCCTGACTCAATAATGCTAATCCATAAAACCACAGGTCATCTAGAGATGCCCACTCCTCTGCACAATAACCTCACCCTGTGCATCATCTGGCAACTTGAGACATGGCATAACATGATGGCAAAGTTGGCATAGCCCCACAGTCCAGTGGTAATGCTTGTCGATCCACCCACTTCCAGTTTTGTGGTAGAAATATCTATTTCATTTCTGGGGTGGAAATGTCTATTTCACATAAAATGAATGATTTTTTGTGAGAAAAATCCAAACATTCCAAACCTCTAAAACCAGATGTAGTCTTCAGGTGCAGATCAAGGGCGGATACAGTAGTGCAATCACACCCGAAGTTTAAAACCAACTGCACAACAGCAGCAATAGCACTTCTAGTCAGGAAGCAGCAGTGAGGGAGTCAATTGATTTCACGGTTCATTAGAATCTCCCTGATTCCTTCTTAAGTCTTCATTCAAACCTCTCTCTTTTTTAATGCTCTTGATGTTCCACTAATCAAGCTCTCCTTCCTTCTGCAATGATGCTGTTCCTGATAATGTAGCTCCTATTTCACAGACCTGCAGGCTGTTTTTAACTCTAGCTAAGAACATTAACTCTGGTGTGGAAAAATAACTTCCAGTGAAGTATTAGATGCATTGTCAAGATGCTCAAGAAAGCTAGATTTTAATTTATGAAGCTGGAAGAGAGATGTACATTTAATTAAATGATTACAAGAATATTGAAACAACATCTTTTGCTTATTTTTGCCTAGCTTCTTGTGGTTTTTAATACATACTATATGGTATTATAGTATATATTGGATTATAATATAATGTGCAATCCAATAAAGTTACATTTGTTTTTACTTGAATCTTAAACTGAAGAATATAGCCCTAGGCTCCTAGTGTATTAGTAAAGTTTCTAGTTTCTTTTTAACTGGGGAAAAATATATCATGTTATATTTTTGATGATGCACCACATCATCTGCACTCTCTCCTTCCACAATCCTGGACCTGCTCATGGCAGTCCTCACCATATTTCCACTCCAGATACTGTAGCCACCTGAGCAGACCTTGCCACCTGGGCAAGCTAATGAGCTCTGCTTCTCAGCATACAGCTGTGTTCACAAGGTGCCAGGCAGTATCATGTTGCAGTCCTTCAGCTGGGCACTTTCTGGCACAATTTGAGGGAACTTCAGGAGGCATCAGTCAAATCAGGTCTGACTCTTCCAATCTGGGCCAGAAGTCCCATTTTAGGGAACCTATAGGACACTGGGAAGATGCAGACTTGAAATTTGGGAATGTACAGAATGTTTTGGACCCTTTTTCTAAGCATCTAGAGCAGGGGTGCTCAAACCCTGGCCTACAGGCCATATCTGGCACACAGCTGCATCACTGGGCCCATAGGACTCCTCAAGGATCCTGAAATTTGGCAGTGGGGGCATGGTAGTTGTGTTAATAGCCACTTCCTATTGCCAATTTTCCAGACCCGTGAGTAGCCCTGTGGGCTGGATAACACTGCCCTGCACACTCGATTGAGCTGGCACACAGCTGATCCAGTATGGGGCTGGGTCAGGGCATCACGGGCCAGATTTGGTAGGAAAGCAATACACAGCTGGGTGGGGTAAGTGGGAGGAGAAGGGCTGAACTGGGGAGTATGTAGCCAGAACCTGCAGGCAGACAGCGCAAGATTGAGCCCATGAATTGATCCCACACCATTCACCCGGCCTGTGGGGTTGGATGTTTAGATGCCCGTGGTTTAAAGCATTTGTCTGGGAAGGCTCAGGAAGTGAACAACCTGCATTTGTGCAGGGGTTGGGACTCAATGATCATTGAGGTCCCTTCCAACCCTCCAATTCCATGATTGGTCACCTTCATTTCACATACTAGTATAATTAGGAGATGGTAGAAATATCCACATCTAAACAGAGTGGATATCTGTGAAAGGATCAGACACCATTTATCACTCTCTTCAGCCAGCTTTCTTTGCTGCTTGCTCACTCCACACATGGACAACAGTTATTCAGGTTTCAGAGGTGTCTCTATAGTGATCCTTGGATGTAGGTGCCCTACAGATTAAAGGTGAGATGTCTAAAAACATTCAGCAATTGCCTTAACTCTGCTTCCACTGAAGTCAACTCACATCATTTTCAATGAGGCAAAGTTTTGGGACCAAGTATCATAAGGACTGCTCAGCTTTCAGCTTCACCGGCTCAAACACAGGCTCCATCAGCCAAAGTATCTGTTGCGCATAGCAGGCTGGGTGGGGAACGTAAAGAGCACAGTCAAGAAAACATCTGGGTTTTGCAATGAGGACATGATATAAGCCATAGGCTGACTGGCACCTAATGTGGAGTGCAAAAAAGATATTATGAGGTATTTGTATTGCTCAACATTACTTACAAGCCTTTGGCTCCTAACAGACAACTATTCCGATGACTTTTTAGGAGGCTACTCACACTAAACACAAACCCCACTGAAGAAACCAAAAAAAAAAAAAAAAAAAAAAAAAAAAAAAAAAAAAA
>NW_017728997.1:23906509-23914780 GCF_001723915.1 Gavialis gangeticus | reverse complement strand
CCAAAAAAAAAAAAAAAAAAGAAAAGAAAAAAGAAAAAAAGCAAGAGGTGGCTGTTTAGGAAGGAAACTGTTTCTATTTACACATGAAGTACCTCAGTAATCAGGACTGACTATTGAGAAATAAAAAAAATGGTTATGTGGAAGCTTCCAGAACATCCACAAAGCTTTAGGGTTGTTTCAAAATAGCTCATGTACAAACCCCACTTTCATGGAGAGTGGCTACTAACAAGATACCACTTAGCACAGCCTCAAAGCGCTTCAGAAATGGGAAAACTGTTAGATGCACCATACGCTGAATTCCTGATTATATATCTAGCATGTGGAAGAAAGGGATAGGCTAGCAGGCAGAAGATGACAGGTTTAATTGCTCCTAAATTCTAGCTAGGACAGGGTCTTCTTCAGCTTCTCATTTAATTGCACTCCTCCCCTTCCCGCCCCACCATTCACTCACTCAAGATTGGTATTTTAAACTCAGAAGCTCCTTCATGCTTTTGTAGCATGATACATCTGTTGTCCATCAGACCAGCATCTCTATAATCTGGATAGCCAACTCCCCCTCCACTTGTAGTAGCTGAAGGTCACTTGAAAGTCCATTTACTTTAGACAAGAAATAAATAGTGGTGTCTTGGATTTACCTTAGGACTTGGACATCACAAAGTCTTCATAAATTTCATCTATCACACAGGCCCATAAGCAGGGCATCATGCAGTGGCTTGAATGTTACCTGTACAAAGAAAAACTCAAAGCCATTTATTCATTTCTAAAATTAAAAATGTTGAGCTAGATTATCTCTGCTCTTCCAAAATTCAAACATTTATATTAGTTTTCCAGCCTGGACATACATATAGTGCCATTCTCTTTGGCAGATAAAGGGTTAAGGCAACAGCTGAAGCAGTGAAGCCTCACCGGATTACCTAAAAGAACAGGCCTGTATGTTTTAATGACTATCCTACCTGCCAGAGCACAACCAGGAGCGTGTAGGGTGATTTTGTAAAGGTTACCATAAGGTCCTCATCCACAAATAGAGCCAAGGGAGTGGGGCTTACATTGCCCACTATCCCCACATCTTCCACGTTTGTAACGAGCCTACATAATTCCTAGGTTTTAGAACAAAGACACAAGGTACGTCACAAATTTCTGATCCCCAGCCAGGACTGGGGAAAGTGCAATACACACCCCATTCCTATCAGCACCCACAGTTAGCCCTGACCCTGGCTTAATGCATTGCTCTCAATGAGTTTCCCACAACTTGGCCCCTGAAAAATAACCTTGTGTCTCCGTTCCTCACCGGTACGACAGCTGCAGGGTATGAGCCAGGAGTCCTAGTTTCAAGCTTTTTGTTTCAGAGTCTCATCATTTCCCATCGCGAGCTGGGTGGGGGGAGATAAAGGCCGTCAGTCTGTCTGCAGAACAGGCCGGCTCTGTTTGCCCCGTGCCCCAGCAAATAGAGGTTGCCGAGTTTTAATGGAGCACTCAGGTTTCCGCTGATGCCAACTGCAGATAGAACGGCCCAGAGGCAAACAAATTCAGGTCCCTGGGGGCTGCTCAGATTCTCCCCTCATTTGTTAGTTTACGTGTAAAGTACAGTCAAGCTAATTCCTGCTTGCGTGGCTGGAAAGATACATTTTCCTGCTCTTTGGGTTGACTAGGGAAAAAATGAACAAGTGCAACAGGACTAATGCAGTAAAAGAGCATTTCCCAGGGCTCAGGCAATAGCAAACGCTTTCCACAGGGGATTCTCTGCATAACATGCAGTGAAGTGGTTATAATAACTACGAACCATTTGTTATACAAAGGTGCAGAAGGTGTCTTAATATCTACACATTCAGATGGGCTTAAATCCAGCTGCTTCTTGTGACATCAGCTGGTGAATTTATTATATGCTTAATAACACGACAGGAAAGAAGGAGCGTATGAAGTGGCATTGCTGAACAGGATTTGCTTATTAAATATTAACAAAGATACTTAAGTTAGAGCTGGAAGCATTATGTCACTGAAAAGCATCATTCCCCTTGACTTCAAACCCCAGCTTAGATCATACATGAAAAAGAGCCTGAGGATCTTTTTCCTAAGGAAGTTTTTGCCCAAATCACCAAACTTATCATGGAGTTCAGTGACAAAATTGAGACCAACATCTCAATTATAAGCCTCCCCACCCCAGAAAAACAGAGTTCATGGTTGCTTGATCTGGTCTTGGCCTACAATAGAAAAACACCACAATAATGAAACTCAGACCCAGATCGGGATTCAGATTCTGTGCATACTCAAGCTGGGGCTGGTTGGATTCAGGCCTGAGATTCATCCCAGACATACAGGAGGGTTATGCCCAGAACAATGAGGAGTCCTGGATGGCAAGAACGAGGTGCAGGTTCAGAGCCAAGAAAACCTGTGTGTTAGCTACCTCCACAGCATGTCTGGCACCAAAATGGTAGACATTTCTGAGCACCACCTCACACAAAACCTTTGACTTCTCTCTCTCAGAAATGGAAACAAATGGATAAAACAGGCACATTCCTTTTAGGACATCAAGATCCATGACTGCCCAACTGACGGCTGAAGGAAAAAGAAACAGGACTGAAACAGTCAGAACTTAATCACACCTCAGTCATCACCGTACCTTGTTTTTACAGCAGGAAGCTCAAAGAAGACAGCTTCCTATTGAAAGGCGATAGAGGGGTTCTCAGCACCACTGACAGCTTGCTTTGAGCTTTGATTGGAAATCACTGACCACAACTATAACTGAGGGAGTTGCAGATTCAGAGCTCTGTTCACCACCACTCCAAAAACTAGAAAGACAGAGCCACAGGACATCAACAGGAGAAAACAAGACTTCTAATTGGAACGTCACTTGTCTTTACATTGCATGTGGGTCTGCAAGATACAATCTATATCATTTATACATATACACTTTGCATCTTTTGAGCCCCGCTGATCAGAGCAAGATGAGGTCTAGAGAGGACTTGTATGGCAAGCTCATGGAAAACATTATGCTGGGTATTCTGTAGGTGGTACTCTTCCATCTGATTCAGCAATCACAAGCATATTCATGGTGGAACATGCTGTGTGATCTTCTAGATCAGTGGTCTCCAAAGTGAGGTGCGTGCACCCCAGGGGGTGTGCAAGACGATCAATTGGGGAGTGGGAAGAAAATATTAGAACTTCTATTTATATTTATATAAATATACATATATTGGGGGTGCATGCTCAACATTTTTTTACTGATAGGGGTGCACAATCAAAA
Source organism: Gavialis gangeticus (assembly GCF_001723915.1). NCBI lineage: Eukaryota > Metazoa > Chordata > Crocodylia > Gavialidae > Gavialis > Gavialis gangeticus. The sequence continues at coordinate 23,911,539 of NW_017728997.1, read as the reverse complement.
AAGTTTAGAGACCACTGTTCTAGATAAAGCACAAAAGAGAGCTCCACTAGTGAACACTGAAAATCTCAGGGCACCATCCTAGGAGAAGTCCTTTCCCAAGATAAAAGAAACTCTGGGTGGGCATGGATTCAGGTAAACAGTTCAACAACATCCTCTGTGAATTTACCCAAGTCGTATATCCTGCCTCAGACTGTTGCCAATTTGAAAAAAAGAGGAAAATACTTCCCCACCTCAAGGGGTGCTGTAAGCATGAAATCCACTAATGCAGTGCTTGGATATATCTATGATGAGAGCCATAAATACCTTGACAGATACAATTCCAGTTCAGGTACATTGCAGGCTACATACCTAAATTCCCTCTGCAGTTTCAGCCAAATGTGACATTACAGCTGTGTACTATTTCTTAGGACCATATAATGCAATTTCCAAGCCTGAGGGGTTTGCACTTCAGTGTTAAGAAATGGAATTCCTTCATTCCATCGGTCAGAGCTGATTCCCTGGATTTGAGTTTTAGAAGTTCAGAACAACAAGGCACTCCAACACCATGAACACCCTGCATTACAGAGACAGGTACAGCGTCTACAAGCAGGAACTTCTAACAGTAGAGCACCCCAAGTGTGAACTGATCAGTTCTTTTCAACAGTGGTATATTTTCTACATCACAAATCTTTTTTTCATTTCTTGCAAAAGTTGTCTCCTGGTGCTCCTGGATTCAGATGTTATTACTGTGCAGAGAGCAATAGGGCACACTCCTTGCTTGCAAAAGGATAGCTTGGATTTGGTCACTTGCTGTTCAGGTGACACTGCACAATTTGATGCTTCTCACCTGAGCTGTATTTCCATGAAGTGCTTGGACTTTCACGTTCTCAGTTGATTCAGTCAAGGCACAAATGAACACCGTGATCTCCGGTTCTTAAAGGTCCCTTGAAGGAAGCAGAATTGAAGCTGGGGACCGGTCTCACAAAGTTATGGGAAGTATGATGGTCTTCACTGGTACCTCTAGCAGGGTTGCCTTATAAATATGGACTAGTGTTGCTCACTGAAGAAGAAGGCGACAGCCCAAACATCATCAGATAGTGCCAGCTGTTGCTTCAACATCCACCCACACTTACAATGCAAATAAGGCTCTTAGGAGTGCATCAAGAGTCTACTTAGTCTCTTTATCTTCCTTAACCTTGTCAAGACCCAAGAGATCCCTAGTCGCTCAGTGAGAGGTTGCATTCTTGGATAAGTGACAAAAGTATAATTAGGTGATCAACTTGAGTATAATTAAATAAAACCTCAGGAGAAGTATTGGACCAGGAACTAGCACCATGACACTAAACTTCAGACAGAGCAGGATTTCAAGGAAGAAAAAATGAGCAATTTATATAAAAAGATCCTAAAGTCAAAAAGAAGGAAATTAAAATCCTTGGACTCATCAGGATGTCCAGTTATGCAAGTCATACTGAGTCCCAGAAAATATGCATTCCCCTAAGCAAACAAGGAAGTAGGAAAGCAAAGGGAAAATTGGGGGGGTTGGGGTTAGAAATCAAACAGCAGCAAATTGGAAAGCGTTATTCGAGCCAAACAAGTATCCTTCAGAAATGGAAATGCAATGCTACTAAAGCTAACAGAAGGAATCATGAAGTAGGTCAACATAACATGTAAAATGGAAATTAAGGAGGGTTAAGGGTGTGTTTGAGAAATAAAAAGTTGAAAACATAACAACAAATAGCAAAAATATGTTTAGGTTGGGCAGAAGCAGGAAGCATGCAAAGTAACTGGTCAGTCAGCTGGATCACGAGGGAACAATTAAGGAGGTTAAGGAAATTACAGAGCAGCCAAATGATTTCTTTGCTGCAGTCTTTGCCACAGAGGATGCTAGGGAGGCTTTACTATTTTCAGGTAATGAAGAAAATAAACTCATGAACATGGAGGAGGGGTACTGGAGCAAACTGAAAAATACAGAGGAGTGGTTCTCAACTTTGTTAGACTCAACAAACCCCGCTAAAATGCCAGCTCTTAGTTTTCACTTGTTTTTTGACTACAGAAAAGAATGGAGCAATTCTGCTGTTGAAAAGAACTCAAAAAGACCACCGCAGGTCAAAATATTGCTAAAACACTAGATTCCTACTTGAAATCTCTGGGTTTATCTTGTGAATCATGTTTGTACACCTAAGAGTGCTAACTTGTATGGCACTCCAAGGCACTTGTGAAAAGATCACAAAGCACCCTGGTTGAGAAGCTCTGATATCAAAGGTAACAAGCCATCAGGACTGGTAAGTGTATGTCTAAGATTTCTAAAGAAATGCAAGGACTTAGTAAATAAGCTAACCACAATACGTAACCTCATCAAAATCATCTTCCAGGCTAGCAAGTGTTGTGCCTGTCTTTAAAAAAACAAGATTAGAGTGATCCTGGGAATTACAGGCCAATGAATCTTATTGCAGGGCTAGGTAAATTGGCGAAGTAGTAATGAAAAAAGCAGAATGATTAAACCCCTAGATAAACATGATGTGATGTGTGCCCAACACGCTGAGCTTCTGCAAAGGAAAATCCTGCTTATCCAACTTACTGGAGCTCTTCCAATATATCTACAAAGTAATGGCTAAAAGGACCAGCTGACAATTTCTTTGGGCTTTCAAGAAGCATTTGACAAAGCTCTTACAAGAGGTTAAGGAGGAAACTCAGGGCATATTTATACTGCTAACTCATTGTGCCAGGTGGCATTATGCTCAAACATGCTTTGCCTCTTAACTCCCAAACAACAACAGTAGAGCTGCCTTGGTGAGAGGCTATGGGTGGGCTAATTAGTTCTACTGACAGGGAGAGCTGATTGCAGTTCTGTGCAAACATGGTTACATGGCTTCCAGTTTAGGAGGCAATGTACAGAACAGCTCAGCGTGTTTCAGTATGGCATCGCTAGGTACAGTGAGTAGTATAGAATCAGGTACAGAGAAGGTAAGAGACAGTCCCAGTTAGAAATGGGCTAAGAGACTGAAAACAAAGTGTAGGAATAAATGGTCAGGTTTCAGCATGGCTAAGGGTTAACACAATTTGTTACTTCAAGAGTTCATACTAGCACCAGGGTTGTTGATTTTATTAATGCGCTGGACCCAAATTAGTTCAGAGTTGGCAACATTTGTAGTGTGCACAAAATTAACTTAATCAGGTCTGAGCAGGTGATCATCTTCAAAGAGGCCTAGCACAGGTAAGTGAAACGCATCATTGACAAATGAAAGGTAATCACAGAAAGGATCACTTCAACTGTTCTAAGCATTGAGTTCTAAATTAATTGTAACCCCTTCAGGAGAAAAGATCTGGGCATTACTGTGGACAACTCAATTAAGCACAGGATACTTATGCAGCAGGAGTTGAAACAGTAAACAGAATATTTAGATGCATAAAGAATGGGATAAATAATCCTGAAATTATTATAATAGTTCATCCTCTCAGCTGGAAGTTGGGTTTTTTTTGTTCTGATCATCCTATTTCAAAAGGGTCCATTTGAAAGCAACCAGAAGCATGTAAAAAGCCTGAATATCAAGAGTGTGAAACAGTATTCACCACTTAGATGACATGAGCAAGAAGGGATGACAGAGCTACAGAAACTAAGGAATGAGATTAAAGGCAGCAACTCAACAGATGCATACGCCAGAACTCCATAATTAATCTGTGGAACTCCATGTCACAAGGTATCTTTGAGGCCATGTGTTCAGCAGAGTTTTAAAAAGGACTGCATATATATTTGCATAATGAGGACATCCATAGTTATATTAGATAGGTTGAACTATAATGGATGAGAATCCTCAGCTTAAGGACATGAACTAACCATTATCTGATAGATGAATGGCAGACACTCCTATCAGCAGATTTATTTCATACTTCTCCACTATAAAACTTCTTGTGCTTTTCATTGACAAATTTGGCAATGGCCACTGGACTAGACAGCCCCTAGTGTGATCTGGTCTGACACTTCCAGTTCTATGAGCCTGATTTTAGGCAGGAGGAAAAGGAAGGAAGGAAATCTGAGAAACAAGTAAAACACATCTGCTTCCAAGGCCAGTCCACATCCAACACGCCCAGCATGTGCAATACAGATCAGAGACAAGGAGACCTCGCTATGCAGTGCTCTTCCAGGCAGAACTGAAAGCTGGAAGTGCAGGAAATTGCAGATGTAGTAACTGAACATGAGAGATGAGAGTGGAATCCTTTCCAGTCAGGCAGTGATGCAGCAACACAAAGCAGACTACAGGGCAAAGCTAAGCCAGAGCCAGAATGAAAATCAACAATTTCCATTTGTCATTTGGTTTTGAACCCAGATCTTTCCAATCTCTGCCTAACCACTGCAGCTGTAGACTTCCTTGCAGACAGAAAAAGAAACCCAGGCTTCCTAAAAGTGACAAGGGTTGATCAGGAAGATGTCTATTATTTGGAAGACTTTTTTGGATGATCTGACACAGTAAGCAAAAAGATACCTGCAGGCAGAAGGGTACGAGCTAATCCCTGTTGCGCTGCAGCCCTGCAGAGGCAGCTGATCCTTCTGCAATTCTGAACTGTCAGTCACAGCTTCAACATCTTAATACACAGCATGGAGTAATTAAAATTTCTAATTAAGAAAGCAAGGGGAAAAAAATCTAACCAGCAAAACTAAGGTTGTAAATTAGCAAGCTTTATGTACAAATTGAAGAAGGGTTTTGTTGCTCTTTTGCAGATCATGTTATACTAGCATTTGAAGTAAATGATTCTGGACAAAGCTATTGTGAGAAGCCTTGTACCCATTTTAGTAATGTAATACCAGCAACAGTCTCCAAACAAATCTCCTTTGTCAGAGTGCAAGGCAAGCAATAAAGAACTCATCTAATTGTCCGTCTTTAGAGTACAGATCATCCAACTAAACAGCACCAGGGCATAAATGGACAGATTCTTTACGACCCTCCCAAGAAAAGTGACATTGCTTTGAACTTGCTTGCTTTACCTTTGTCCTAGAAAAAAATCAAGGGAATATATGGCTGCTGACAGACATAAAACCCCCCCCCCCGAAACAA
>NW_017728997.1:23891728-23906413 GCF_001723915.1 Gavialis gangeticus | reverse complement strand
CCCCCCCCGAAACGACACTTCACTGGACAAGGAAATGTGTTTGTTTGACCTGGCTCCCCAGAGTCTGTATACATTGTGCACTTCAGCTATTAAAGTACCACAAACCCTCGCTGAAGCACACGATCTACACAGATGTTGGGCGAACCAGTTTCTCTTCTGGGCATGCACTGCACTTAGCACAGGGCTACGCCAAGCTGAAAGTAAAGTGCCATTTCCCCCCTTCCTTGTACATCTGTTGGTGGCCATTGTGATATATTTGGAGCAACAGCCCTCAAAGTTAGGTAAAAGCAAGGATGAGCATGGCTGCTAAATGAAGCACAGAGCAAGCAGGATGGAAACTGATCCTGCAAGACACTATCCTGAACTTTATACCCACTCTACTCTGTAACCTGGGACAACTCACTTAACTACCATCTCTGGGCCTCTACTTCCCGACTTGTAAAATGGGAATACACATACCTGCAGAAGAGAGGTGTTGGGAAGATGGACCTATGCTTTCAAAGTGCTTTAAGTTTCTTAAATACAGAATGTGCTATAGGAGGGTAAAATATAATAAGAAAATAGATGGTATGGTGGCAGCTACCTTAAAATATTTAGAGAGTTGAATGTTTTGGTCAAGCTGAATCACACAAGTTTAGCATTTAATTTTTCACATTAAAGAACCCTTCCGGTGGCTTACATGTCTATATCTAACATTATGCGCTTATGCCTTTATAACAAATAGAATTCATTAGATACACTTATAATTTGTACATGAGCACTTTTCTTGAAATCTCACAATTCTTGATGCTCATAAAACTGAAGGATTCATAGCACTGGCTAAAACCAAGCAGAAAATAGTCACATGGTAACTGGGATTCCTCTACACAGCTCTGCCAATAGACATCAATCCTAACCTGCAACAACCTCTGCTATTTCAGTTTTGTGCCCCAAATGCCTCTCAAGCCCAACAGACGTGCTCATCTGCTAGTTCGGTTCTGTCTTCTTCCCTCATCCCTGCTAATGCACCTCGTCCCAGTCCAGCAAGCCTACTAGCTCGTGACATCTCCCACAGAGTGCCAGTCATATTGTGCTGTGCCAAACAGTGGGATAGTTTTGTGAGGTGGTACTAGACCAAAGACCAAATAAATCACTTGTTGAGCAAGATGGTCAGGAATGTAAGATCTCCTCCGTTTATAAAGCTTTGTGGAACAACTCCTTGAGGTACCCAACACCTTGGATGTCCCCTTTCAAGCAATGTCTGTTTCCCTTCTCAGAGCTCCTTGACTTCAATATTTTAGATAAGGAAAAAGATGCAAAATTGAAACAGCAGTTCAAAACCACTTAGAAAAATGTCTTTGAAGAATGCAAACATTTGTTAACAGAATATTTCTCTTGAACTTAATAACAAACACATGAAACAAACTGGAGCTCTCTAAAATAAACACCCTTCAAATCCATCCTTAATACTTAATTATTTTGCTCAGCCTTCCAACACTAACCTCTGCCTCTTGCATCTTCTAATGTGATGTTGGCTTTTCCTTGCCTTGTGTTTCTCCCTGGTACATTTATCAACAGATTAAACAAATCTGAATTCAAACAAAAACTATATTTTCTAGGGAGCCAACAAGATGCACATGGGACAAGGCAACAAGATGCTTCTCGTGCTCTACCATTCTTTCCTCCTTCCTTTTGCAGGCAGCCCTTGTGCTTACCGTTCCTCACTTTCCCTTCATTAATTTGCATCCCACTTCTGTGAATTACCGAGCAACTCGATTCCCATAGGCTTTTGAGAGACTAGTGCTTATAACTTGCTCTGAGGTGCTATGCCTACCTTTAGTGCTAAACAAAATGCAGACCTCAAGGCAGCACTGCTTGTCAAGTCAACAACTTATTGTTACAATACTAGAAATATAGTTAGACAGTCCTTTCAGTTTGTTACATTCCCTCTAAAAGAAGCTGCCATGGGATGTGATAGCCCAGTGATTCTCAACCAGGGTGCCCTGAGAGCCTTTCAAGTGTGCCACGGGGTGCACACAAGGTTGGCACTGTTGTTAGCTGTGCAAACATGAATTCCAAGATAAACCAAGACATTTTTAATAGGAATCCCAGTGTTAAAAACAATCTGACCTGCTGTTATCTTTCAGAGTCCTTTGCAACAAGAGAATTGCTCTGTTATTTTTCTGTGGTCAAAAAAAAAAAAAAGAGTGAAAAATAAGAGCTGGCATATTCTGAGGAGTATCAAGTCTAAAAAGATTGAGAACCGGTGTGATAACCACTCTCACTGTGGCCAGTTGCCTATATACAGCTGCCAGTAAAGCCATGAGGCCATGCGTCTCAGGAGTCATTGGCTGGCTATAAAAGAAGATCTGGGGTGATCCTAGAGCGGAGTTCTGAGATTCAGCATAGAACTTCTTTGATCTTAGGTAAGCACTTGCTGTGGTTTCCAATGCTGTTTCTATAAATTCTAGGCTTGAGGTGAGACAACAGATTCTCCCTGGCTAACTCTGAGACCCAGAACACAAAAGAGATGAGGAGTTAATAGGATCTGTTAGAAGTGGCAGTCCCCAAATCAGTCAGTCAATCACTGAGGGACAGGTATGTATGTATATCTTTATCTCTTTAGGTGAGCTGCCATGACTGCCAGGCACTTAGTGAATACCCTTGCAGTTGTGAAGAGACAGAAGGAAATGCTCTGCATTTGCTTTGACATCAGGAACCTGGATTAAATGCTACTTGGAAATACAAATCTTATAATTTGAGAGTGATGCGCTTGGGGATCTAATGTGGAGGCTGCAAAAGCTAAAAATCACCATCCTGAGGCAACAATAAATTAATTTGTTAAGATGTCAGAAGCCTCCTTTGGGAACAGGATTAATGAAAATAAAACCTTCCTGCTCTGGAACTCCATGGATATCTCTTCCAATCTTATGACAGGAATGGGGAAGGGGAATTAAGAAGGCACAGGAACTGGAAAGAATATCCTTTGTTTACAATCTCTAGGCCCTCCTGACCCTTGTCTTGATCCAGGCTTCCCAAAAGCAAAGACACCCAGGAAAGGACAAATTCAGCAATTCTAGCTACCTAGCAACCAGGTAAAACTTGCTAAATGAGGTTGGTGTTCAGTTTGTAGGAGAGCAGGGATAAGAGATTTTATTTTCCTGGAACCTCTGCTTCTTCCTTATCGGCTTGTTTGAAAGTCAACATGGCTCCTCTGTTGCTGCTTCTTTTTTATTATTATTATTATATGTGGATACCACAGAAGCTGGAGTATGAAAGCAGCAATCTTCCAAGATTAGAATAACAAAAATATCTAAAAGTTTGCATGACGTTTACCATGTTCTCTCAGCTGGGATTGCAAGGATAGCAATCACCTGCCATGGTAATCATCCGGTTGGGCTGAAGCAGCATTGAGATGACAGTTCTTCTTAGGGTGAAGTGGAGGATACTGTACTTGGGACAAAACGATCCTCTGTTTCTTACAGACACTCCTTCTGAAAATCTTACTCCTACTGTTATAAAGTATATTCCATCAGTTGACCCTCTTGATATTTCTGCAAGAAAAAACCTAAATATGAAGACAGGGCAGGAAGATTTCTTCTTGGGTTGTATGGCCCAGGTAACTCAGGACTGATCATGGCTGCATGGTATATTGATATGGGGCTGCAAACCAAGAAGGAACTAACTAGGAAGAACATTTGTCTTGGGCTGCCCATGTCTTCATGTACATGAATGTCCCTTAGACTCCCAGTCAGACTAACCTGGCTTATATGGACAGAAGCACAGTGAGCAGATAGGTAATGCCTCCCTGCTTTGTCAGAGGCAGAAGAAAAGGAGTCTTTGATCCATTAGTTGAACTGATCCTACTGGAGTTCTGGGGAGCTCCAAAACATCTTCTACTGAAGTCATAATTGGGCCAGATCTAGAGCTTCTTTCAGTAAGAGAACAGTGGGGAATCCAGCTCTTGTTACCATTTAGTCACATGCTAGTGCAATCCTTTTTTGGCCTGGAGTAGGTCAGAGCCAGTAAGTCTTCACCAGATCACGTTAGAGTGGTAGGAACTGTGGATGATGGTTCTGAGTGCTGCAGCACCACGGTACTGGTATGAGCAGAGGTATAGACAGGTTCCTCAACAAGCAACCACTGCTAAAGCATCAACAGAACCCGGTCTGGGCCTTGAACCATCTCCCAGAATTCAAAAAACCCGAGCATGTACCTGATAGGAATTTTGGTTTATCAGGCCCTCAGAAATGAGACATGTGTCCTCAAGTCTCCTTCACAGCAGTATCCTTGTCTATTTTTTAAGGATGTCAATCACCTAAGTAGCTCCACACAGCATGGAGCTACTTTTCCCTTTCCTACATTCAACAGCTCAGAATTTATTGCAAAATGTTGAATCTAATTACATGCACTGTTAAATGACATGAAATCATAAATTCATTTAAATTGTGCATAAATAAAAGTGATTTGGTTCACTGCTGATATTAAACCAAAAAAAGAGAAAAACAAATACCTTAAAATACTACTAATAATGACCAGTTTCTCTATTATCTTCATCCTTGGCACTATAAGATCCCAGAATGCATCACAAAATGTAAACATGGTGAATTCAGTAAGATAAAGCCAACCCTGCAGTAGGACACAGCTGCTGTAGGACAAGACAGAGTCATCACATACTCCAACAGTGCTAGGCTTTCATTATTATTTTACCACCCTCTGGCTGCTCAATGACATAATACTAATGTGCATATAACATGCTTAGTGCTAGTAAACAAATAAAGGCTCCAAGAACCGCAACGGTGTTGGTGGCTCATTCTTTTTTACAGTCATTTACCTAGATCAGACAGATGCAGCAGTTAGAGAAGAAAACTGTAGCCAAGCAAGACTTTACCAGGAATTTAGGTAAGCAGAACATGATTCTCCAGGTTGGCATTTTGCCAGTTAATACCTTTATGCAACTGAGGGACACCAAGTGATTTTTCATGCCAACAGTTTTGCAGGACTTGGGTTTTACCTCGCACAGAAATCAGGACCTTCAGCATCACCATGCACCCCACCCTGAGGCAGGAACAGTGAAAGATGCCATCTACTTAATCATTGCAACCAGGTCCTGCAGTTCTTTCACCTTGTCAGCTGAGGTGCTGTAGCGGGACCACAGACTGAAGCAGGATGCAACAGAACATGAAAATAAAATCCATAAATAAAAAAGAAAAGGTAAAATAAACGCATTTATAAAACATTGAGCAGTTCTCACCTGAACAGAGTTTTATTCAGCCTCTTATCTCCCACAGCTCAACCTGGGTGAATTAAGCATTAAATATCATCAGCACGAACTTAACATTTCCTAGCTTTTGACAGATGATTTTGAAACCTTAGTCATTTCTAAACAATTCTGATGTTTGCATTCATGTTAATGCATCGATGATGTGTGTGACTACAGCACAGTCTTCAATATTTAACCCCTTTTCCCAGTTGCCAGTTTTTAGCTTCATGGCTTAATGAGACAGAGTCAGTAGATCACAATATGACCCTGTTAATATTTTTTTAATGTCATTTTTACAAATTACACCATAATGCACTGATTACCAGGATGAAAGGAAAGTCTCTGTGTCTGTCTGGAAACCAAATAAAAGAATGTTTGAACATCTGTTCATCCTACAAATGTCTTTAAAAGCTTTGATTTTCCCATAATCATTTTGTTCCACCATTTCACCCTTTTTTTGAATGTGTATCCAACAGCCTCAGGACAGCAGCCAGAGATCTGCAGTAATAGCACATTGTAATCAAAGTTCTCGGGCACATTTTAAGTCTTCCTTTTGGAATTAAAAAGGGAGGGGGAAACCCCCAAATGGTTCTTAGCAGATACCACCAGCCCTCTGTCCTATAAAATATCACACTCTGTGAGGTGACTAAAGCAAAGGGATAGTGTACTTTTCAGCAGGGGTTTCTGTACAGAATTATAAAGCATTAGGCAGCTGTTCAGGCAGACAGAGGGCTGTACTGGCTCAGTGAGTATTGCTAACCCGCATGGTGTCAGACGGATCAAATTCCATAACAAGCAATTGGCTCAGAGAGGCTGCCTCGAGTAACGGGAGAGAACAGGTTGAAAAAACAAGGAAAACTGATAAAATATTAAATAGATAATATTGCATAACAGCATACAATACCTTGCATTCATATAGTGCCTTCCACACAGAAATAGTCTTACAAACCATCCAGACAACAATCACTAAACCATCAGTGAAATGCTGCCAACTTTGGTCTGGAACACAGCAGCCAGCAATATCACACAGCAGAGTTTATGGCAAGTCGCAGAGACCATCGTTCCCCACTGTAACTCAAGGTGAATGTCAGGTTGGCAGTATTAAATTCTCCCGTTTAAAATGTGGGAACAGCACCAGCATTAACACAGATAAACACTGCTGCAGGTTCTTAAATAATTGCAAGAGATCAACTCATCCTTTCTGAATTTCCTCTGAAAGAGGTATTTATAAAATAATTCTCAGACTAAGCTGATGCAATATAAAGGAGTTTCCCTCTATGTCATCAAGATAACAGTTTTCTATAGCACCCATAGTTGTAGCATCTAACCACTGAGCAAAGTTCTAGTGTCTGAAGTAAAGGGTGCAAAATGGGATTTGATTAAGACATAGAAAATAGAGAATGTAATAAATATTCTTGGAAACATGGGAGGGCAGGAGAGAGTCTGCAGAGTTGTGGGGGGAGGGAGACGCATTTTTCCCTTGCAGAGGAATACATTTTCCAGCAGGGCTGGCAGTGCAAGTCACATTAAGCCCTAGCTGAAGTTGCCTGCCTAATTCCTCGTGGATCAAACTGAAAGCACACCCCATAATCTTAAGGGATGTGCTAAAGCTTTGCCTGGGACTCACTCACTCAGCAGAAACCGTTTGGGATTAGTCCACAAAGCACTATTTTTGTGCTCATTTAAAGTGGCACTGTCAAGCTAGTGTAGGCACTCAACCTTACCCTGCCTTGGGGCCAGTTCGTGTTTTGCCCTTTAGTCTGTTTCTGTCATCTGGAAATTAAAAATAAAATACACAAGAAGGATAGTACAATATTTTGCTCTGCCATCTAAGCCAGCTGGATGGGCACAAGTTAACTGGCCACCATTACTTCCATCACTGAATTACTACTTAATAATGATTTCATAAGCAGGGAAGATAATGACCTAGAGTCACCTCAAGTAATGCCCTGGCTTGGTGCAGGTGGTAATCTTACTCTCATGGCTGCTCCCAGAAATTACAACAGCCTAACACTTGCCGACAGCAAACGAGTTTCTCCTTTTGCTCAAGTAGCAGGGACTAATGCTTTTTGCATGGCAAATCCCAAGTTCGTCTCTGCTAAAAACAGCAGCTTCTGTATGTGTATAATCATTGTTTGTTATCAATGTTACGGTGGCTTATGCTCTACAAGAAACAAACAGGGACCACTGGAGACCCATAATTCTCCAAGCTTTTATGAGGTTAGGACATTAAATCAAGAGAAATACTAAAGTACCCTTGAGACCCCCTTTCAACAACTAATGGTTTCTAAAGCATCTTGGAGATATTCAGTTTACAAGGCCTTATATCACAAGCTACTATCATTACTTTAATGAACTAAAGCCACTGACTATTTCCAGAGATAACTTTTTTTTTTGGTTTTCACAAAACAGCCATATTGCTTACAAAAAATGAAAACTGTTCTCAGTAGTGGCTCAGAATGGCTTACTCTCCCGATTCCCTCCAGATTCAAAGAAATAGCCAGCAGACTCAAGAAAAGCTGTGTGAAATATTGTAGAAAAGCAGTCTTGAACCTCCAGGATAGCAAACATAACACTATAGACCATCAAATTATTTGTGGCTTTATGGATGTCATAACATGGCAGACAGCCAAGGTACAAATAATACATATAAAACAATTCCATACCTGTCTTACAAACAGCCCCTTGTATACTTAGATCTGAAAGAATTGGAAACATCTATTTTTTGTTTTCACCCATTCACAGTATATATTTTTTTGCCTCCAATTCAACTTGGGGCAGTGAAACTAGACTGGTGATTTCATTTACAAATAAAATTCCCCAAATGACATCAGGTTTAGATTTCTATATTGTTGGGGACTGTTTAAAATAAAAGAGACTTCAAATGCTCCATAAAAAAAACTATTTCTTTTGGTTACAAACAGTAAGCATAGAATTAGCAGCTGACATTGTCCAAGGGGCCATGAAGCACAACAGACAGATTCAAAGAGCAGTATCTGAACAAATGGATTCTGGGGACCAAGCTAAGCTGTAGGGAAAGGAACAGCTTCTAGCCTTAATTCATAAGGAAGGAATCCATCTACAATGTTTCTAAGATCAAAACCTTTTATTAGAGTTTAATGTGTGTTCAGACAACAAATATTTTCCAGCCAAGCTCATTTTGGAGTCTAGCCTTTTCAGGGTACTTCAGACATCACCCAGAGGGCCTCTTCTGCCTTCTCAAGACTGAATCATTTTCTTCTGCGTGTCAAAGACATATCTTTTAAAGAGAAGGCTGATGGCAACAGGCTGGGCTGACTCAGTTTTGGTGCTGTCATCCTCTTTGGCTGCATCCCCCTTCCCTGCTCTGGATTTCTTCTTAGAGGCAACAGTCAGAAGTGCCTTTGTGTCTGGCTTGAGCCCATCTAAAAGGAACAAGAACATGCATGACAAAAAAACAAACTTCTCAGTCAGGATGTCAACATTACAACTAAAAACAATGAAGAAGTGAGACCACCCCTGCATCTCAAGCAAGCCAGATGGTGGCTTCTACTGCCTCCATTTAGAGTTCCCTGGCAACAACGAAACCTAAAATTGTTCGAACATGCCGTTCAGAATGGTAACACGAACAACCCAGTATCAACCTCTTCACCCTTGTTCTTGGTTACTGCGGGCCCCAATACATCAAAACACGCCAGATTGTCTGAGATAGGCCTGATCTGCAGGCCTTCCTCTTTGCCCCGTGTAGATCCTTTCCAGCCGCTGCTTTTCTCCTTGAGAGGAGTTGAGGCCAGCAAGTTTGTACAGATAAACTACACACATGTAAGCCACAAACCAAAAATTAACCAATGGTTATATTCTGAGGCGGGGGGCAGAGGAAGCACACACATGCATAATGACCAGAGCATCTTGAACATTTTTGGTGCATCACTTAAGCCTGGCCAAAAGTGTGCTGTTCAATATGCTCAGAGCTACAAAAGTGCTGCTTCTGGCCAAAATGGGTTACAATTGTCTTTTAACATTAAGGGGGTCCAGACTGAAAAAAATGGGGAGAACCTGACTCTGGAAGTACAACACTGGGGAAGGACTGAAATGGTTTACCCAGAGCCGGCCCTAGGGGTGGATGATGTGGGCAACTGCCCAGAGTGCCATTTTCCCTAAGGCCAGCTCTGTGAACCTGGGCAGACATTCGCCAGGGTGGGAGGGAGCCCACACGTGGTCCCTCACAGGGCGGGCATGGCCCCTGCAGTGTGGCCGGCCCATGGAGAGTGTCTTGGGAGAGGAGGCTGGATGGCCGGCAGTGCAGGCAGAGGCCAGAATAGGGGAGAACTGCTGAGACCAGTGGGCTCAGAGAGGTGAACGCTTCCACGGGGGGCTGCAGCTGTCACCCTGGCACTGCCTGGCCCTGCCAGGCCCACACAGTGGGGGGCAATCTGGCTGGGCCTGACTGACCACCACCCTGCACATGACCAGGGTGTTGCCTTGCCCCTCCCATGCCCAAAACAAGGCTGCCCCAGGCAGTCCCTACCTCTGCAGGGCCCAGAGGGAGGCAATTTCCTGTCCAGAGCAGGTTCCCACACTGAGAAGGGCAGTGCTGCTGCCCAGGGCTGAGACTGGGCTGTCTGCCATGCTCGCTAAGGGGTGCCCATGCTGCTGGTTGCTGCAGCGCTGGGCGGGTCCGCAGGGATATTAAGAGCACAGCCCAGGGCCAGCTGGGTACTGGGGGCTGCGGTGGAGCTGCGTGAAGCTCACTCTGTCCCATCCCTTGCCCTGGGGGTGCCCAGTGCCACTGCTGCCAGGCTTAGCCCCAGGGTAATGGAAAGTGGGGAAGGGGGTGACCAACCCTTACACAGGAATCAGCAAGAATGAAAACGTCACTGACTTGGGGGGTGACAGTGGAGCAAAATACAGGTTTGCTCAAGGCGCCATTTCCCCTAAGGCTGGCTCTGGACATATGAATACCCGACCTTTTCTTCCTAAGCTTTCTCAGAGATTTATTTACAATTTTTATATTTTTATATTTTTTATATTTATTTACAGTTATTATATTTTACCATGTCACATTGGTAACATTTCAGATGAGACGCGAGTTAGCCAAATCCAAATAAACACTGTAAAACAAGGGAGATCCTGCTGCTTCCTGACCACTCTTACAGCTTTTGCTTTTCTTTTTTTACAGCGAATGAGAGAGGATCCCTTACAAGCATATTCGGTGCCACCTAGCTGAATACTCCGAAACGTGGTTCTCAGGCATTTGGCCAATTTCAGTTCAGGTATTTTTAACCTGTGGTGTCACATAACCTTATCTCAAACACTTAATCAGCTTCTCTCCCCTCATACTGAAACTCAGATGCGGATTCTCATATCATGGCCTGACAAAAAGATTGAGATGCTTATGATTTACTGGAGACAGGAGGTCTACAAGCACTGGTGATTTGCTCCATTACAGACACATCTAGAGGGCATTGTGGGGACTCAGCACCGAGGGCCACCTTCTCTTCTTGCTCTGTCAGATAGCAAATTGTTCCATGTGGCAACGACAGCATGCAGCAAAGGGGGAGGGAGGAAGAAGAGGAAGTAAATGGGGAGCAAAACCAGGAAGCTGTCAACTCCCCACCATGAAGGGGGGGTCCTAAAATGCTCTGTATTTTGAAAACAGAGAAGAAAGTCAAGTGGGCACTGCTCTTTCCAAAGATTGTGTGTGCATGTGTGTGTGTGCAGGGAGGTGGGGGGGTATTTCATATATGTAAAATAAACAAACACCTGCTCTCAATTATGGCAGTCAGATGTCAGCCCACATTACCTTGCATGTATGCTACAAAGCCTCCTGAAATGAATATGTTTAATAAGTAAAACATTTTGGGTGTATCCCCACCCCGCCCCCCCAACCAACTACCTTCTATCACTGGATGCTGGAATACATAAAACACAATAATTATTTCACAAGAAAATGAAAGGGCTGGTTTCTTCTTGGTGGCTCAGAAGTTTGATGATGATTATCCTTGCATGCGTGAGGTGCAATTAATCAAGCTAGATAACAAGGCCTGACCATGCAGTGTTGTTTTATGCCTTTACTGCATGGAGGTGATTTTTGTTTGGTTGGTTTTTTAATTGTGCTGTGCTCATCAACTCATTTAAAAATTGTCTGCTTCTATTTCAACCACCCCCTTACAATATTAAAATGACAGAATTTAATTGTTTCATAGAAAGTGCCTTATTTTTGTTTGGAAAACACCAAGCACATTGTAAATGCTACTGGAAACCAGGAGAGTAAGGATGGATGGGCAAGTGGGATAGGAGTTCCAGGTGTTACAGCCCATATCTAAGGGGGGCTGTCAGAAAAGACCTAGGGGGGTGCCTCACTCTCCTGTCCCTGCTTTTCTCCTGCACCTTTCCTGCTCCAACACCAGCTCCAGCAGTGGGGAGGGTAGAGAACTGGTGGCAGCATGCAGGAAGGAACAGCTGCTGGGGGAAACATCGCCTCCTTTTTTTGCCACTGATGCTGCTCTGCCTTCCCTACTGCCTCTGCACAGTCACGGCACTGGCCAGTTACACTGCTGCTGGAAACAATAGCAATAATAATTAGGGATGGAAAAACTACCCATTAGCTCATCCTGTCCAGTTCCCTGCCTTTGCAGGATTTATACCCTATTGTCTCCTTTCTACTGTTGTGATCAGTCTAGCTAGAGCTGTCCCTCTGCAACAGGGCTTCCTCCACTTCCCGAGGAAGTGCATTTACTTTTTGGACTTCCCTCAGTTTAGACAAGGACATTGTGGTGTTTCACTTTGGTTTCTAGTCAGTTTTACCTTCTTGTCCTTATTACTGGTGCTGTATTGATGCCGCCGACATACTGCTATTGCTAAAATGATATGAGCTTCCAATCCTCTCAGAAAGGCTCATTTTCATTAAAAACAACCACAACCCATTTTTACAACTAAGTTTTGTAATGGGGGTTGGGGGAGGGGAAAACACTTCATACAGTGACTACAGTTTTCACCAGTTACACTCCTAAATCTATGCCCACTAACTCTTCTGCTTGGTTTGTACCAAGTCTAATACTATATCTCCAACTGGCCACGACAATAAATATATTAAATGATGGCAACATAGAAGGGGTTGACTTCCAAGGTGCAGTGCAGCAGCAGTTGCAAGTTGTGCACTTCCACAACTACCACTGAAGTCACGAGGGACTGTGTGGCCTCAGTCCCCGTCAAAGTCAGGCCACATATGTAGGTGCCCACTTTTAGGCACCACAATTAAAAAATTTTAGTTTCAAGTGAACACGACGAAAAAAAGAAGATTCATATAAGTTGTAAAACAACTGCGTAAGATGGGAAAAAGTTTTTTAAAAAAAAGAAACAGGAAAATGAAAAGAGTAATTCTCTTTCCAAACCATCCAAAAAAATCCAAAATGAGGGAAGCAAAAGCATACCTCACCTGCAGCCTTCCCCACCTATTTGGATTCAAATAAGGTATTATGTGCGAGAGGAGTTAGCAGGAGAAATGGAAGAATGTGGTAGTTCCTACAAGTGAAATCATGGGCTGCCAGCCAAATGCAGCTCAGGTATTATTAAATTCGCAAGGTATCTAAATTACTTAATCAGATCCCACGGCCCTCATTCTGCAAACAGATTAGGTGGCTGGCATCGTACCCTGACAAATGGCATTTGCTGTTTTTTTTCACTCTGGTGCCAGGAGGTCTATGGGCTGAAGAGGCTCTGTGATATGGAGCTGCACAAAGGAGCAAGCAGAGGGAGACAGGCGGAGAGGCGCAATCTAGGTTTCATCTACCTCCGTGGATTTCTCGCGTTACACACAATGCATACTTTACATTTTACAAAACCAAGGAAATGAAGGGAAATATATCTGTCACCGAAGAAGACATCAGCCCTTTAATAGCTGAAATGACGGATATTTTTAGATGGAGGTCTAGTTTAACTTACTTACATTAAGGGTCTAATCTCTCTTGAACAATGACTATGTTAGCTTGAATACATAGTGAGAAATCTGTTCCATTAATTAAGTGCTGCCTGTACTACTCGGATTTGTAGCAAACGTTAATAGATTTTTTTTTTCCTTCCTCTGTTGGACAATTACTTTATTTTGCCAAGTTGCTAATGGATTAAAATTCAAAAAGGTCTCTGTGTTAAAAAAGACTTTAGCTTCAAAGTTCTAACAAGCGCCTTGCCCACATCACTGGGAAATACCTACATATTAATATTATTAACGGGCAATCCTCAAGGGCATAAGAGATATCTGAAAGCTTAGCAAATTCATTCCCACCCATCACCTGCTATTTGCTACCATGTGTATAACATGCACATCCCAGCCAGACTGTACTTGAAATGTACTTATACTGAGAGCAACCTTGGCTACAGACAGAAATGTAAGGATACAACAGCTCTTAAGCCACTGCATTATGTTACGTTTCACTGACTACAAGTAGAAAACAATGTTGGGACCTAAATGTTTATTGAAGGCTTCTTTGTCTTCGCATGGACTAAAGTACTCAACCCAAATTGAGTCTTTCATAATTCCTAAAACTGTGAATTTCACAAACTTAAATGCAAATAATATCTTATTAGGAAAAAAATTATTTTCAACCCCTCAGATGGCTGTCATGTATAAAAAAAGAACACTTGCAATAATTTTATATTATTTTCAAAAATTAAATCGAACTTTATACTAATTGCGGTTACCCTTATTTTAATCTTAGCATAGTAGACAAGATTTTTACAGCTGTTCATGCAAAAAGTTTTGTAGACTTTTCAGACAAATATGCAATCCCAGTAATTTGGCATGCAAATTATACACAATATCAATCTGAGCTCATTTCTTCAGTCAGAAAAATGCAGGAAACAGCATTATTCACTCAATTCTTTCTTTTTCCTGTCAAGTATATGATGCTTAGCATCTACCCAGTCTGACTGGTCCATAATGAAGTTTTAAGGTTCCCTTATATTTATTTAATTTCATCCTTTATACTCATCTGATCAAATCTCCTTTTAATCAGGTCTGATGCAAAACTTAATGATGTCAATGAACATTTTCCCATTGACTTCAGTGGTCTTTGCAGCAAGCCCATATGGAAACGAAACCACACATTGCTTCCTTATCCTATACCTGTACTACAGATGATTTTTTTTCCAGTGTTGCTCTGCAAACAGATCAGTTGCAAGGTGCTAGAGGAGCAGACTCTCCATTAAATCCCCTCTTCCTCTAACCTCAAAAAGAAATACCATTAAGGAGAAGAAACAAAAAAACCCTGTGCTTGGCAGAAGAGTTCATGAAGCTACTTTATAACTATGTACAGACATTCAGAAAACTCAAGGCAGAATCAATCTAAATTATGTGGTTTTCTGTAAGCAGTGTAATTTAGATCAGTAATGAACATAACACACATTCGCCCTTTGGCGGGGCCTCTCCCAGTGCAGCCAATGGTGCGGCTGTCTCTTGGGGAGTT
>NW_017728997.1:23887765-23891446 GCF_001723915.1 Gavialis gangeticus | reverse complement strand
GAGGGGGGGCACATCTTAGACCAGGTTCTGCCATTTTTAAACCAAATGCCAAACTTCTGTTCTGTTATGGGTATGGAGCAGTTAACAATCACTTCTACTGGTAAAACTGTAATGTCTGTACCTGGCCTATGTGTTCATCTATGATGTACATGATGCTGACTAATTGATCAGAGGGGACAAACTCCTTTCAGAGCTCAGGTGCCAAGAAGAATGCCAAGGGACTACAGTTCCTTAGGTAGGTGCTAAGTCTCCTGCACCATCAGCCCCTTTCTCCATCTTGCTCCACTACCTGAAAAGCAGATGCTTCACTTACTTTTTTGACCTGCCATGGGTAATTGTAATTGGAATTGAGAACACAGTAGAAACCTGGGCCCCTTACCACTCCTTTTTTCCTTTCTTTCGCTTCTTGTCTCATGCTTCAAATTCTCCTTTACCTTGTTTTGCTCCTCTCCTCCTATCCAGTCAGTTGTCCTTTTTGTTGTCTTTTGTTCCACAACATTTTTTCTGGCTCTAAAAAGGTCTCCTAAGGTGGCATTGGTTTTTTTCCTCCCCCCTCCATTGCTTCCCTGCCTCCAACACCTCTTGGCACCTTCTCCAGTTTTCTATACCCCTTTACCTGGTCCAGGTTTACCTTCATTCCAGATTTCCTCTTTCCCGTCAGCCCCATTCCCATCCCAAAGGTCTTCTCTACCTCCAATAATGGTCTGTACTCATTTGACAAACCAATAAGACACTGGGTGAAAGGAACTGCAAAGGCTGAATGTTACGCTCATCGATGGAGAGAAGTAACCATCCAATAACCCATTTGTGCCCAGACAGAAGAAAGCCTGACAGCTAAACCACTCACTCACCTTGCAGACAGGTACTCTGCCATACGTATGCTCTTCAAAACAAGTCAACAACGGAAGAATTGGCATAGTTGAACTTGACCCCTTCCCAAGACAGGCTGGGTGCCAAGTACATTAAGTAGCAGGGATGATTACAAAAAGTGAAAATTCTTTACTGTGATCAAAATTGCAATGACATATAGATCTGATATAGCAAATTTCAACAGCTTTGTTCATACCATAAGACCCCCTAATCAAGGATCATACTAAAAGAAGCGTTTTATATACTGAATACTACCTTAATATTACAGTTATCAGTGTCCTTGAAATATCATCGCAGTAACAGCAATCACTTAAGCAGAGCAGCAAAGCCACCTCTGGGGAGAAGGGCAACCAGCAAGTTTTCATGGTGTAGAATTAAAGCACAAGAAATTTGAGCCGAAGACAATGGGCCAAAGCCTTTACGTTTATGTTTCGTGGGAACTCAGCTTTTAAGATCTAATCTGAAGCAGCCACCCTTACTGGCATTGTCTATACTAGAAAAATTAGTTACCGTATTGCAATGCTACAGCCGCACCAGGGAGGGCAGTTGGCCAAGTGTTAGCATATATAAGGCTCAAGCTTTTTACTACTTTGTCATGACAGTTTCTTCCTATGTTAGAGGATTACTGCTAGTGAAGCTCAGCATTATTGCTAGCTCACTGTTAGGTAACTCTAGAGCCTACCCTGGCTGTTTTGTCAGCATCTGCGAGCACAACTTCAGACTGCTCTGGAATTCATGGTGATCACCGGTTGGCAATCCTAGAAATGAAGCAACTTGGCTCCACAGCTCTAAGCTGGAATGTCCAATTAGTGTCCTTTGTATCTTGTGGCTAAAAGACTCAGCCTACTGCAGACCCCACTGATGTCTATTGATATTCAGACATGGAAGGATGCTGATCAAAGGCACAAAACCAGTTAATGAAACCAACATGATGTTGGAAGCAACTTCTAAATTGAAGTCAACCCGTTGATGCATAAAAGTGGATCTTGCCTTCCACCTTCCTCCTCATGGGGCGATGGGGATGGGGAGGAGGCGGGGACAGCAAACCCTCAAGGAAGGAACAGGTTAGGGATAATCCTTATTCACAATGGACTGTTCACAACAGCTGGCTTTCACAATTTCAGGATTTCCTTAAATTGAAAAATCCACACACTACAAATGATCACATGGCTGCACCAATTGTCCTGCAAATAGAGATGGCAAAACCTGGGTGACATGAAAATTCAAAAGAATTACAGCCCAGTTGGTAGTTTCCATTTCAAAGCCTGACAGAGAGAGATGTCTGGGTTTCAGAGACTGGGAAAGCAGGAGTGTGTCCCATTCTCCTCTTCCCCGCCCCCCACTTCCCTGGGTTATGGTAGTGACTGACCAATAGAGGGAAACCATCTGGACACCATGTTATTTTATTATATTTAATGCTACATTAGGGATCCAGACACTGTATCTGAGCCTGATACTCACTTCATTATCAATGAATGTGGATTTAACTCAGATATTACCTCCATTCCCAGGAAAGGGGTATGGAACTTTAGATAGAGTTCTTTTGACAGATTCTGGTTAAGCAACATTAACCACATCCCACTGATAACTTGGTGGTTCCTGGACCCCCACCTATACACTAGTAAGTGTATTCTTTAGTGTTAACCGTGTGCTAGGAGCTGTACAAAACACTGCAGTCAGTCTCTGCATTAAGCACCTTAAAAACTCATAACCCCTGAAATAATGCTCTAGAGTTCTCATCTGTTTTGCCAACTCACCCCAGAAAGTGAATTCCCTACTCACCTTGCCATGATTGTAATTATCACCACACAAAAAGACAGAGATTATACTCCTCTCTTTCAGTTTTTCTGCAGGATTGCTTCTGTTCTTATTTATTGTCTGTATTATACTACTGTGTTTCTGCCTAGCACTTCAAATTATACTTATCTTTGCTGCTGAGAACTGGATGCATTTCTTTTTCTTTCTTTTCTTTTTTTTTTTTTTTTTTACTGTGTTCAAGACTAAGAAGCCCATTCATCTTCTTACTCTCAAAAAAAAATTGGGGCTGGCCAGAAGAAGCCCATCTTGATGAATACCTGGAAGTAGAGTTGATGGGTGCCTATCAGAGTGCCCTGCCCAAATCTTTTGAACAAAAGGGCTTTTATAGTCACTGACATGGGTGAAGAAGTTTCCATGATCTATGATTCTACAACCTTGCTACGTCTTCCAGCCATAACAGACTATGGTATTACTATCAATAGAAACATGAGCTTACCACACCTGGTAAGACCACTGGTCTGGCTTCCCATCTGTCTGCGATCAATTCATGTTGCTTTTGAAGCATCAAAGAGACCATCTGTAAACTTGCTGAAGGCGCACTCTATGCTATCTTCCAACAACCTGGAAGATGGCACAGAGTGCACCCTCAGCACGTCTGCAGATGACACCAAGTTGGAGGGAGTAGTAGATACCCTGGAGCAGGGGTGGGCAAAATCTGGCCTGCGGGCCAAATCTGGCCTGCCAGGTCATTCTACCCTGCCCATGTGACCCCTAAAAAATTAGTAAATTAATGTTTATTTGCTCCTGGCTGCCTGTCAAAGCTGAAAGGAGCCAGGGGCAGTAGGACCCAGGAGGATCCCTCAGCAAAACTGAGCAGCCCAGCCCTACCCCACCCCCAGCCATTTCACTCTCTTCCTGCCCTTGCCTTGTCCAGCACCATGTGGCTCAAGGCTGCATTGCTGGACCGGGGAGCATGAAGCCAGGCTGGTGTGTGTATGTGTGTATGTTCACAGGGTGAGTCCCACACACACACCCCACCATACACATGCACCC
>NW_017728997.1:23884249-23887457 GCF_001723915.1 Gavialis gangeticus | reverse complement strand
TTTCTGGTTCCGAGATGGCAAAACCCCTTGCTGAAAGGAGTATATCCGAGGGCAAAGGGAGGGACTTCGGGTGGCAAAGGTCAGGAGCTAGGGGGTGGCATTTCCAGTCCCAAGATGGCAACTAGGGGGCAGGTCACCTGTCAAGGGGCAGGGCTACCTATGCGGCCCTCGACAGTTTACCAAAACTCGGTAAGTGGCCCTCTGCTCAAAATAATTGCCTGCTGCTGTGCTGGAGGGTAGGGCTAGGATTCAGTGTGACCTAGACAAACTGGAGGATTGGGCCAAAAGGAATGTCATGAGGTTCAGTGAGGACAAGTGCAAAGTCCTGCACTTAGGGCGGAACAATCCCATGCACCAGTTCAACCTAGGGGTTGACTGGCTGGGCAGGAGTTCTACAGAAAAGGAGCTGGGGGATACAATGGACAATAAACTGAATATGAGCCAACAGTGTGCCCTTGTTGCCAAGAAGGCTAACGACATACTGGGCAGCATCAGTAGAAGTGTGGCCAGCAGGTCAAAGGAAGTGATTGGTCCAACTGTGCAATGCTGTGCCAGATTGGGCAGGACTTCCTTACCCCAGGTCAGTGACTACTAAGCACTTCTGCCCAAAAGATTTGGGCAGGGCACTCTGATAGACACCCATCAACTCCACTTCCAAGTATTCATCACCCTGTTTACCTAGCTAGCTTTGATGCGACTGCTGGCCAGACAGATTCAGTCCAAGAACAGGTGGTTATCCCAGCCTTTGCAGCCTCAGAAACTCATGATTTGAAGCCCAGTTCTTTTAACAGCTTGCTGCAGAGGGATTTCATTCATGCAAATCCCCTGTAATTCTTTTCTACTCCAAATTCAGGCCCTCTCTCCCCACAGCATACAGTAAAACTTCATACTATCTTTAAATGCTTTCCTGCCAGCCTCCCAGTTGCGAACCCTAAAGCAAATGTTATTTTTCTCTATTAGTTAGTGTGAGATCTGCTGTTTTATTTCCACCTTTTTTTGTAGTCCCAGTAGAGCTCACAAATGAAGCAAGACTGGGTGGGAAGACCTTCAGGGGAAACAAGGAAGTTAAAAAACAACATGTTGGTGATTTAGTGAGCAGCAACCTTTGCTCAAAACCTATTTTGAATGCCTCTGCGTGGTTCTAGGATCTACAAGCACTATGGAATAAGAAAGGAAATGCGTTTCTTGGAACCACAAAATTAAGGTCATGACCACTTGCAGCCATGAAAAAGCTTGCAATACATCTCAAGTAGGCTGCCTTTGTGTCCTCAGGAAATTCTGACTCAGATAATCACAGTTTGCCTACAACAGCTAAACAACGGCAGTTTCGGGTACATTCAGTACCTTTAGATATCCCCAACTACTGTGCAGTCTTGCTGTAAGCTGCTGAACTGCTGCTACTTCCACACCAGAGCATGCTGCATTTCAGTGGCGAGCACACTAAACCCTGCAGCATCTCAGTTTGCTAAAATGGGTTCAGGCTTCTGGAATACAGGACATCAGAGAGCTGTTCTTACTGAAGCTGAACTTACCAAAGTGGATTTCATTTTGGCCCTCTGGTTATTAGGGAAAGTGCTATTCTTTTCTGATGAGGAAGACAGAAGCTGTTTCAGTTCTGAAGGCTGACCTAGGTGAAGTTCAGGCCAAAGCTGTATTTGGAAAACTCTCACATCAAGCCGGACACAACCCTTTCATGCACAGTGCCAATTCTACACAATGGCTTAAACTGCACTCTCTGGCGGTCCTTAAAGGCACATTTTGTATCTTGGCTTTTGCTGCTAGCAATCAAGAAAGAATGCAAGAAAACAAAACTGTTTCCCAAGCACTGTTTGCTGGTGCCATAATTAATATAATCAAACAATTCCACAAATTGCTTCCAATTGCTGGCGTCACTTTCATGTGCTGAGCCAGACTTTCAAGAAGGGCCCTTCTTGTCCTACATCCTTACACTGGTAACCCTTGCTTCACACAATGGTAAACAAGGCCTCACTAAATAGCAGAGGGTAATTTGTACTGTAATAGGTCCCCAAGGCACCATGGACACAATTTGAAATGCCATCTAATTTTTCTTTTTAATTAAAAAGCAGTTACTATATTTAAATAACTACACAAACTAAGTTTAGAGAGGCCAGCCTGGAGGTTCCCACAGCTTGCTGGGAGCCTTCTCAAGGTCAGGAAGAGTTTTACAGGCTTGACTAGTACCTTTTCCCCCTTTAATTAGTCTACCATACCCTTTGCATGAAGTCAGCAATTTGCTTTTCTTAGTCCAATATTTTTCATATTGTTAACTCGAGCTCAGGTTCCAGTGTTGTTTGATATTTATTATATGCTGAATGGTTGGTTTCTGGCTTCTACATCTGCCAAGTCCTCCTTCCCAACAGGAGAAACCTAAATTTGTAACCAAGACCAGGGATCAGTAACCTATGGTCTGCAGAGGTCCAATCCACCACAGGGTATCAGTGTTACGGCACTGCATTGTACTGCCCATATGCTCTGCAGTGCTCTTCTTTGAAGCATCTGAGATTATCCTTGCTGCAGGGGTGGCAGGAACCTGGCAGCTGGCCACCCAGAGCCAGAGGTGGGGTAGGACAGGTAGAGGTGGAGACTTCTGACTCACAGCAACAGTTGGGTCACAAGCTCTGGCCTACATCAGCATAAAGATGCTGTACATATTTCTTGGCTAGACAATCACACAGGGAAGCACAGAGTCCTGGAGAACAAAACAAGGTAAAATTTTCACTTACTAAGACATGTATGACCATCTAATATTGCACACGTTTTCACTGACTAAGAAATCTCTGACCATCTAATATTGCACAACTCACTATGCCTTACATTAAAGCCATGTGTTGACAGCAGGGAAAGAAGTCATCACGTCTATCATCAAAAACAGACCCCTACCATTGGCATAATCTCTTGTGCTAATAAGCAATATATACATTGCTGTTTCTGAATCTTTGACTTCACCTTTCTGTAGGCTGCGCAAGACACACACACTAGACTACACAGTGTTGTAACCACCTCAGGCGATTATGACACCAGCTACACAATCCACTGCACACTCAATGCAATGTATTAACCTGCAGAACTCCTGGCTACACAACGGGGACAATCTTTTCAACTGTAAATTCAGCTACTGGCCATTAGGCCGGGGTAGTTGAAGCATTACGTGTGTGTGTGTGTGTGTGTGTGTGTGTGTGTGTGTGTG
>NW_017728997.1:23882926-23884177 GCF_001723915.1 Gavialis gangeticus | reverse complement strand
GTGTGTGTTGGGGGGGGGATTAACTCTCTTGGAATATGGAGAGGCAAAGAAAAGAGCGGGTTTCTGTCTGGCTCACTGACCCTGTATCTTTATTTGTTTATCCTTGGATCGCAAACTTCTCAGAGCAAGAACAGTCCTTCTCAAGTGTTTGGAAAATTCTTAGCATACAGTGGGCACAACTGTAAATAAAATACAATGAGGAGGAGGCTAATATTAATGCAAATAGTTCAACTGCAGTTTGGAGTCTGGGAATCTAGAAAGACTCATTAGACTTTAGCTGTAGGCTGACCAGCTTAAAGCTCACCACAGCACTGTGAAATAGCCCGTGCTATTCAAAACAGCCGCACAGAGAACAATTTGTGTTTGAATATGGTAATTAAGTTTTTCAGAAGCAATTGCCCACTATTATCTCAGCCACTGACGAGCATTTGTCCACCCCCCCACCCCTACCACCCCAGCTTATCAGGTCTCTCCTGCTAAAGTAAAGCCAACCTTGTGTAGGTTTCCCCTTTATCAAAGATCACTGCTGTTTCTTATATATCTCTGCCCCACAGGATTTAATTAATAAGATAAATATTGACAGTAAAACAATGACAGAGTGCCATAACTTGAACTCTGCTGTTCGCTTACAGTTCAGTGCACTATATGTCTGTAAGTTAGCAACTTTGTGAACTCTTGCCGTGGTTCTGGTGCTACAACCAGCTTTGAGCAAACATGAAAGTCCAGATTGGTTTTGTGCAACAAGTCAGTCAAGGAGCTTAACATTCATCCTCAACAGGTTTTGCCACTGATGGTTTCCACAGGCCAAATACTCATTAAGAAAATGAGAAGGGGGCAAGAACCCTTAAAGGTTCATTGGGTAGAATTGACATTTATGAAGCCAACAAAGAGTACATTCTGGCTACAGCCAAGCATCTGCTTACCTCATATGTCCATCTCTGCAAATATGCAGCATCCCTGACTTACAGCACGCCTCAGCGCGGTGGAGGCCAACCGTCTTGGCAGGCATGCCACACATTAGTTCCACACTCTCCCCAAGTGCCACTCTGACCCTTTTCCTTCATCTGATCTGCTGCTCTGGTTTTTGCTCCCTGGCCTAGCTGTTGCTCTGCTTTCTGTTTCCTACTAAGTGCTCCCTGTCTAATTTGCTGCTCTGCTTTCTGCCCTATCTGCCACTACATTGCCTCTCTCCTCCCTAATGTGCCACAAGCAGAGGCTACCCATGCCACTTATGGCACCTGTACCACAGTT
>NW_017728997.1:23871163-23877926 GCF_001723915.1 Gavialis gangeticus | reverse complement strand
TGCTGCTCTGCTTTCTGCCCTATCTGCCACTACATTGCCTCTCTCCTCCCTAATGTGCCACAAGCAGAGGCTACCCATGCCACTTATGGCACCTGTACCACAGTTGGCCACTCCTGCCACAGCACTGAGCTCTGTTTTATGCACACAGTCCTGCTTACATCCTGCATTCTTACTTCTTAATTCCCGCTATTCCCAGTGCTGAAACCAGGCACAACCTTGTTAGTGGACCACAAAAGAAATTGTTCTTCTAAAAGTAAAACCTATCTAAAGAGCATCAGGAAAACTTTGCATGACAGAAATTTTTGGGACTGTCTCCCAAGATAGTCAGGCTATGCTCCTGGAAAGGTTTTACTACAGGCAGAGACGATCCTGCCTTGTGCAAGGGGCTGGACTATATGACTTCAGAAGTTCCCTTCCAGCCACAGTTTCCTATGAGTCTATGATCTCAAGACAGGAAGCTAGCCTTCTGGAAAGGTTTTACTATAGCAGGGTTCTTACTGTTTAAACCTTCCTGTCTGTAAGGGGAAGTTATCTCCCACAATCCAAATCATGCAACTTTAATTTCTGTATAGATTAAAAAATATTTACCTGTGTGAATTTGTCATTCTAAAGCTCCAAGTGCATCAAGTTGGGGCTCTCTCCATTTCCTCAGTGGGAGTTTTGAAGTTAGAGAACATGCAAGAATGGGCCAGCAAATCCTGCAATGGATTTAAGGTCAAACCCAGTACCATAAAACCCAAAGAAACCAGTGGCTGTCTCAGCACTAAGGTGAGCAGGGACAAACAGGATATCTGTTTTGAATTTACCGCAAGGGACTAAAAATTGCATCTGGGAAGCCTAATGAGAAGCCAAAAAGTACAAATACCCAATTTCCATTACATCAGCCTTTCAGAAGGGAACACAACGTGGGAAAAGTTCAGGTTAGACGATCTGACACAGAATCAAAGGCAATTCATTACAAAGCACTTTCAAATCACAGTTCTGGATCCGCAGGCCTGTAATCCTCCCGTCTTGCTTGTGACTCTTGATGTGGAGTAGGCACCACAGAAGCCAGTTAAGCTGGCCCAACTCTGCTGACTTATCCCAGGCATCTGCTGCTCATTGCTGGTCCAGAGTTTAAGTTTGGCGATATCCATCTTCCCCTGGGCTGCCTTTTTAAAAGCAATCCTGAACAATGGGACTTCAGAATAAAGAATAAAACACTGAATATTTTTTTAAACTTCTAGGCAAGGGCCTTTAATGCGATTAGAAGGAGGAGGGGGAGGTGGATAGCAGCTTTTTCTTTTTTATGTTATGTATATTGTGTGTAAACAAATATGCAATTTGCTTTAAAAAGATAAGGTGATTAAATTTTTATCGGGCTTGTACTCTGTTGTCACCACAACAAAGAGAATTAGGAGGAGGAAAGAAAGGCCTTTTTATTTGAATTATGCTCTTACCAGAGGTTCTCCACAGCACAGCTGTAAAGCCACTCAATGTTCTCCAAACAGGCCCTTTGATTGCATTTTATTCAACTTGTTTGCATTTGGAGCAATCGAACGGAAAAGAACGCTCCACATTTTGATGTCTTAATGTTCCTTAATACCTTCTTTAATTTATATTAAGCTTCTTAACTAGGGTTATGAATTCTTCAAAAACAATAAAGACCTAGTGCAGAAATCTTTCACACACCATGAAAATTGAAATTATAATGTATTCATGGCTTTTTTTTTTTAGTTATTGAAAAAACATTACTTAGAAGAAAGATGTAAATTACAAAAAATATCCTAAAGTTGTATGAAAATGACTTGCTCCATAGGACTAGATGAAAGTTCAAACTAATTATTACATGGAAAAGAAAATGGTGGGGGAGGCAGAGGGAAGGAAACTGTAAGAGAATATTTTGTGACTATAAAGTTTTCAGTCTTAATATCCTATAAATTCCTTCTCTATCTCTGTCTGCAAAAAAGCACTCTGGAAATTCATACAAGTTTTGTTCTATTCGGAACAAATCTGAATGTTGGCCAGTTTTTCTTCCTCTATTATTATTATTCAGTCTCCTTTCCAAAAATGGGCCTTAAAGCTTAAGGTTCCACAATATATTTTATCTACTTCTACCTTTTGCAGAGTGCCGAAAACAACAATGCACATTTAACTGAGGAGCTTCTTAATGGTGCACTGAAACACCCACAAATCTCAAAGTTTCACAGGACACCTGTCTATCTGCATGAAGTTTCCAGATTGAGCTGCCAGGTGGATCTTCGTCAGATCAGAGGTAGGCTTTATGAGAAAAGAAAAGGTCACATAATAAACAGAGTACTTAGAGGCCACCCAAGGAACAAGACTGGATGGGTTTGTTTTTGCTTGTACTGTTTAGTTAAATGGATACTGTCAGTGTGGTTAGGCTTAAAACACTGATCATCTGTCTTGGGTCAAATTGTACCCACAGAGTTCAGTATTTAAATATATAAATTAATACATACATGCTGACACATGTATTCATGTACGTGTGCATAATTTACAATCATTTCATTTAGTAATAGAAAACCTATTTGCGAAAAGAAAAACCCATCATAGTCCATATGATTCTAACAAGGAACTTCTACGTTGCCATAATCTTGGTTTCATTCTTTTCTAGTATGTCTACTGTTTTATACTTAGTGTTCCTGAGAACTAGTTTGAGAAGTTGTGTGTGTAAAAAGCACACTTACACACACACGCACGGACTCGCTCACTCCTCCCCTTCCTCCTCCCACCCCTTTCCTTCCTCCACAACAAAAGCCCAAGAAAAACAGGACAGTACCATAAATTGTTTGCTTACTTATTATAACGCCACCACAATGCTTCAGTGTTGTGGCTACAGTGATATGGTGCATTACAAACACAGTAGGAGAAACAGAAACTTACTAGTTACACTCCATCCCCGAAGTACATCAAATTCACTCTAGAAACTCCTGGGGGAAAAGCATGTTTGTAAAGGAGCACAGATTTTCATATGGTATCATTGTTACTTACTGGCGACATCCTCTGACTGCTCACCTTCCTTGCTTCAGTTACACATTTTTGCTGGGTTCCAGGAAAGCTCAAAATGAAACCTTATGACAAAGCCCCCCATGTACTGAGTGTTTGTGGAAAAGCTAACTGAATGGCTATAATTGTCACATTACTGTCAAACCACCATAATGATTACAAACAATTTTAAAAAATTATACACAGAAGATTTTTTTCTAAGTTTCAAAGTGCAACAAGTGCTAACATGAATCCAATCAAAGCAGGATTTTGACATGCAATATCAATGCTGTCTGAGATTAAATGAAACATCTCCGTTTTCCTGAAGCTTAAAAACCCACAGCCTAGGACTCTGTGTGGGCATCACAGTGGAACTTACAGCCTTGCTCAAGTAGTACCAGTGAAATCAGAGGGGTTAATGAGAAGGGACAGAACAGAACCTAGGCTGATGCCAAAGGCCAGCTCCTACCCTGGTACCCAGTCTGCTCCATGTCTGTCCTAAAGCCATTAGCAAGACAGAGTAGAGAGAGAGGAGGACAGAGCACTATAAAGCTGAAAGCTATTCAAGCACAGCAACTGCCTTTTAACCACTGAAGCCTATATTATATATCTGTTTAAAAGCTTTGGACCACAATTTCATTACTAAGTGAATGCCTAATTTGACTGCACATGCCCAGTAATTGCATAACTGATCAACTTGCTAGAAATCTTTATTGGTCGCATGTAATTATGCAAGTTTGGCCCTTTAAGCAGAAGTGATGCATGGATGCCATTAAAAATCCCAACCAAGTGAACTGATTCAACAATTAGTGAAAGAGTAAGAAATCTGCTCCAACTGCACCTCAAAGATGGAAAAGGCCAGAAGTCTACAAGCATCTAGGTGACCCATGAATTCCCCCTA
This sequence comes from Gavialis gangeticus, assembly GCF_001723915.1. Lineage (NCBI taxonomy): Eukaryota > Metazoa > Chordata > Crocodylia > Gavialidae > Gavialis > Gavialis gangeticus. Next base: position 23,874,037 of record NW_017728997.1, on the reverse strand, counting down.
GCTGCATAAAAATAGTTTGAAACAGCTACTTCCTGAGCTGTATTTTTTAAAAGATGGTCGCTGCTCTATCCATTCAGCACATATCAGCTACCCACCTTTTGATAGGCGATTCTCCTCGGTCTTGTCTACAAGGCAGACTTCCTGTACTCAAGAATAGCATCCTGAAGCATGCTACAATGCTCTGGGCCTGGGTTAGGCTTCTTCTTACCCAGAAAGAGCATGGTCATATTTGTGCACTGTGTTATCAGGCCTAATTTGTACTGCTAAAAGACAGCTCTACTGCACAACTGTGTGGATATGGCTATACCACTTTGGCTAGGGACAGACATTATATATAAACCAGTTTAAGTGAGCAGAAACTGGTTTAAACCTGTAACAGAACATAAGTTCAGTGCACATAAACCAGTTTCAAAATGGCTGAAACTAATTTAAGATAAATCTGATTGAATGTAATATCAGACTTAACTGATTTGGGTCAAACTGGTTTATGCAATGTCTGTTCCAGACCCCTTCCTGGTTTAACTTAAACCAGAATCCCGGATACTTTGCAACCCTGGGCTGTGCTGTCTGCTCCAGAGAGCAGAGATGGCCCCACCCATCTGCTCTCTAGCCAGAGCTCTGGCAGACACTGCAGGCACAGCAGGGTCTGTCTGGCTTTCCCCTGCCCCCTTCCCCCTTACTGCTCGCTACTCAAACAAGGATCCCCACCTTCCCTCCCTCCCATCTCCCACAGCATAGACCCCAGCCCCACGGACCTTAGGCATGTGGTATGCTAACTAATGCTGAAAGGTGTCGGCATGTGTGTGTCTCCAATTTCACTGGCACAGACAGACAGAACAGTGTCCGCTTAGGGCTTTTTGGAGCTAATCAACAGGTCATCTGGTAATGTCCCTCTGTTCCTTCCTTGGAAACAGCTGTTTAAGAGGAGCTTGAACTAATGAGAGAGGCTTTTGTTTTCTTGATGGGCTGATAAACACTGTGTTATCAGCTCCCTGCTGGCTCCCTCACCTGTCAGGTTTGCTGACAGTATGAAGAAGCAGGAAGAGGGAGATTGAAAAGCTCAGTATCATCAACAGATGCATGCACTGCACACCCTGCCTTGCCTCAGAGTGCTAGCCTGGGGCTGGGAGCTGGCAAGACTCCCACCCCTTGAGCAGCAAGAAGGGAAAAACCTGGGACAGTGCAGGCAGTGTGGGGGTATACACCCCTCCCTAATCAGAGCATCCTGCCAAGGCCTGGCCATGTCCTCCCTCAGCTCAGCACTATGGAAGGGAAGGGAGGGCTGCTTTAGCACCCCCAGCTTCTAGCCTGAGCCACTGCAGGCATGTGCCTGCATTTCCTCAGTCCTGAGAGAATGTATATGCAGTTGCAAACTGGTAGGCAAGTTAAACTAACCTGCAGAGATTGAATCAATTCAGGCTCAGGCTTTTTGAATGTCTGTCTTCAGTATTTGAGTCAATACTGCTCACCAGTATTGCTCACCAGTATTGAGCAATACTGTCAGCCAAGGACACTGGAAGTTTACAAAACTGGCCTTTGGAGGGTTTGAAAACCTTTTCTATAAGACTGGTCCAATGCACTAGGCACAAGCATGCAAGCACATCCATTCACCAATACTATCTAGTATTTAAAAAAAAATTAATCCAATGATTTTTAAATCAGGATAAATGTCTACTCTTATTTACTTTCTGGGCATTGGGACCCTACAGTTCACTTTCATCAAGCTTTTCTCCAAAATTACAAAGGCCAAAATCAGAAGTTGCAAAGAAGGTCATAAATCAAGAGAAGAACTTAGAATTTTAGTCAGAAATGAGATTCCTGAATAGTAACATGACTCAAATACTTGGGGCTTTAAGAAAAAAGCACCTAATATTGCAAATTTCACAATAAACATCTCAAGAGATTGCAACACTAAGGGTAGATCCCAAAAGTTGGGCTTCTTTCTCTTACCACACCATTCCCTGCTGCAGGAGGTAGGGACGGTTCTAAAAGTTAGTCAAATAAAAAAACCAAAAGAACAGTAGGTTGCTCAAATCTTTCATTAATAAATTGTGTCATATCTCGTTCTTAAAGTCAAATGTCCTTGCTCTTTATGAGGTCCTAAGCCCTTAATATTTTTTTAGAAGGACAAAGTCTGTAACACATACAATTCAGAAGTACTAGCTGACAGGAAACTACTCAGCTGTTCTAGTATTATGCTGTTTGGTAAGAGATGTCTAAGAGTCCAGACTAATCAATGAACCAGTGACTTTAGGATCCTCACCTGGATTGAAGAGATTCACTGGACAGTTCCAAAATACAAATTCATTCAGACTGAAATCCCGAAGGATACACTTAAGTTTGGTGTCTCAAGTGAACTCAGAAGAAGGTAGCACTGAAGGAGAGGGGAAAATTAGATTATGGGGGGGGAATATAATATGTCCAGCTAAAACATAGAAACAAGTTAAAAATAAATTAGCCCCAGTTCCAAAACCATAAGGGCAGCATCTCACATTGCTCTCACTCAAATCATTTAAGTCTTTGTTTATTTGATTAGGTTTGGGTCCTAGAATGGTCCATTTCATGAGCAGGGGCTCCAACGTCAAGATTTATTTTCCAGCTGGATAATTGCTAAGCTTTTGTCTTGTGCTAGCACTTCAATATTTGTGACACCCTAGCTTATTCAGAGACAACAGATGAACATAGTCCAACCTATCACCCAGAAACACCAAGCCAACCTGTCAGTCATATCTCACACCACACAGTCCTCAGCTGACAATTAGCTCCTGCCATTAACTGAAGAGAACGCTCTGGCAATGGCTGAGCATCTGCCCTTAGCAAAGAAAAGGAAGTTCCAAACAAGAGCATCCAGAAACCTTTTATCAGCAATTCAGT
>NW_017728997.1:23859241-23871089 GCF_001723915.1 Gavialis gangeticus | reverse complement strand
GCAAAGTCTTGTACTTTCTGGAAAAGAAAAGGATCAACAGGACGGAACAAGTCTCTGAATTGGTACTTCAGCAAAGTACCAGAAAAATGTTTCCCACTGAAGCGTCTGCCAGGCAGTACAAGTGCAGCACGGGCAAAAACTCAGCAGCAGGATGGAGAGGAGTGACTCGCATCATATGAAAGTATCTGCCTTCATCTGACCCAGGGAAGAGCTGGGTGTACCTCCACATACCCCTGTCCTTGGCTGAGCTTTGCTAAGATAAGTCTTTTGAAAAAAAAAAAAAAGGGGGTGAGGGAGGGAGGGAGGGGACAGGAATGAAGGACAGAAGGTAAATCTCTGGCTTCAGTAACATCTGCTGGTTCCTAAAGCCGCTCTATATTTCCTCTTGCTCATAGAGTAAGAGTGCTTTGGCCAACTCTGCACTCCACAAAATGCCTTAAACAATATTCAGTAAAAGGAAACGCTGTGTCCCTTCAAATATCAGTCTGTGGCTGTGCCCTCTGTTTAGACCCCTGCCTTAGGGTTTTAATTGTATCCTCCCTCACCCCCTGGTGGTTTGGCTTAGTTGTCCTGATGTCTCCACTTATAGTGGAGGGTATTGCTGATCAACTGCAGGCTCCTCTGCTTCCGAACTCAACCAAGGAGCCACTTTAATTCCAGCAGCTGTTGCTGATTTTGCAGCAGAACCATGGGAATTTTGTCTCTCTGCAGTCCCTCCCCCCTCCCTTTTTCATCATAGCATAAGCAAAAAGGAGCAGAAGGAATAACAGAGCAGTCCCAACTAATAAGAGCTCTTCGTCCAGCAGGTATAACAAAATAGGAATTGACATACTAAATCAGATCATACTAAATCCAGCATCCTGCCTGAGCGCACCAGTACCAGATGCTTCGGAGGGAGGTGTAAGAATCCTGTAGGAGACTAATGTGGAATATTCCCCCCACAAAGCCCCCCATTAGGCCTTGCTCTGGTCTTTAAAGCTGTGTCTACATAGCACACTGCAAGGCAGCACAGAGCTGGCTGTAAAGGAGTTGTTTGAGTACTGGAGAAAGTCTAACCATAGCAGCTCATAGCTCAGTGTGGTCTTATTTCAGCCTTTAAGAGTAGCACTCTTACATACCACTCCATACCACCATCATCAAAAAATACACATATGACTTATTTGTCCATAAACAAATGTGCTACTTGCCCTGGGTGAGTGGCATTCTTTTGCAAAGCTACTGGTCCACAACAGGCTACTTGAAGTGATTTTATTAAATTCTACATTGGGAAAATGTTAATTTCTAGATAAATACAACACTGAAAAAAAAGATGAAAGCCTAGGTTTTTTACAATATAGGAAACTACAAAGTACATTCTGTCTTCAATAATTTGAAAACATTTGCAAATTGTGGCCTACAAGATGTTGTCTGAAAAACCTTTTCTTGAAGGAAGACTATGAGCAGAGGAGGAATAGTTGTATTGGGATTTTGGAATGAAACTGGGTGTGAAGTTTACTAGTTAAAATGGGGAATGAAGAGAAACTGTTTTGAATTCCATCCCTCTCAAGTAAAGCAGAGAGACAATTAGACCCCATCTCAAATGCATATACCTTAAAGTAAAGATAATTTCACTCTTCAACAGATGCAAAAGTAGCAGCTGGCTTAAGAGACAGAAATGAATGCCTTCTTTTAATGACTATATTCAACACAAATACCAGAGCAAATGGCACAACATTAATACCAGTGTTAGATTCTGTAAAAAGTAAGTCAAGTCAGTCATGTAGCAAACATTAGTATTCTCATATCTGACTGTTTCATGTTCATAATCAATAATCTTTGAATCAATGAACATGTTCTTTAAAAAACAGGAACAAGAGTGTAAGACAAATCCTTCATATGAGAGATGCTAAACTTTCTAGTCCCAAAATACACTTTTACTTCATTTTAACAGAACAAAAAAAGACAGAGAGAGAAGCAGCGCTTGGTTGGCTGTGCTGACTTCTAATGAAAGTTAGTTTGTGCTCAGTGTTCTGCAATCTAAAATTATAATGGACAGGCTGCTCTATTCCCACCTTTTATTGAGTCCTATTTTAATACTCCAAATATATACTACCTAAATTTGTATACTCTTTAACAGTAGTTAATCTTCAATTAAAATACCTAGAGCAGAAACTAAGATAACTGGTTTAAAAGGTAAAAGCTTATTGACAAAAATGTATTCTTCATATTGCCTTTTTTAATTCTGCATATTAAAAATGTCATTTTTATGACTTGAAAAAAATCTTCAAGAATAATGAAGGCTAACAAAAGACTGAAGAGCAGTAATTTAAAAAGCTCCATATGTAGCATCCTGATTACTGTATCAGTCCCATTTCCATAACGAAGGGAGAAGTCACCGAACTGCCGCCTGTCCTTTCTGGTGACAAGGAAAGGGCAAAGAGGACAGAGTGTTTTCAAGGCATCATCCTTCAGGCAGCAGAGGAGGAACAAGAAAATCTCCTGCAGTACAATATGTGGGTGTCAGTGTCTGGCGCTCTTCTGGAGTCTGGTAACCCCAGCTCTGGTGGTCCCTGCACATGCACTTAATTTGGAAGCGGCTGAGTTCAAAAGTTTATCCTCACTTTTTGACCTGCAAAGGTTTAGTGTGTGGGTGTGCACATGAGTATATACATCATGCCACACAAGTGGAGGATGTGCAGCCACGACATATACAGCACATGTGTTTTTTGAATGCAGGTCGCACTGTGCATTTTCAAATACTTTAACATGCATATATTATCCAACATGCATCAGACACACTGCACATCGTGTGGTCAGTCAGCCTACACAATGCAGCTAAGGAAAGGTTGGTTGCATTTTAGAATTTGGTACCTCACTGGAATGTATTTATTTGCATGTCTCCTCCCCACCCTGCCGAATGTACACAATAATCACAGAAGTGGCTAATTTATAATAGCATAAATGCAGGTATAGCACGTGGAAATATGACAACCTAAATCCCACGGCCAAGGTAGCATGATATTTATGCCTACCATATATACATCATAATGATGCGTCCATTAGCAAACGGGCTGTCTTGATATTATGTCTTTTACTATAGTATCTGTAAATAGTATTGGTACTACAGTACCTTTGGCAGATCAAGAAAGATGCAGGTTAAGTATTACAACAATGCAACTTGATAGAAACTGCATCTGTAAATGTGCCAGGGCTGGGATGAAGTGAAGCACCTGGGAGGACTAGGGAGCACAGGAAATCTGGGAGATGCTGAGTGTTAGTTCTGTTGGACAGAGAATAAGTAGCCACAAGCCTAAGACAAATCATTTCTTGCAATTTCTTTACAAGTATTGTTACTGCCGCCATCACCCACTAACAATTTTTTTTGTTTGTTTCATTGCTCTAGGGCTTTAGTGATGCCTTAGTTTTCAGATAAGAAAGCTGCCATCTTGAATTCAGGTCCTAGCAAATATGCCAATGAGGAACCAATTTTCAATTAGTTGGCTTTTAAGTTATTAGTAATTTTTATAACTTGCAGAGAAATTGTGTTAGACTTCTGGAAACTTACACCATTTGCATTGAAAAGCTTTCCACAAGTTTGCATTTGTGACAAGAAGTAGGGGTGCACCAATATATCGGTTGTGTATCAGTTTGGCACTGTTAAAAGGAGAAATGACATTATTGGCTACCAGCTTGTTTTGGTTGCTGCAGCCAATAATTACAACCGCATGTCCAAAACACCCTGGCGAGCATATTCTGGTCTCTATCCCATCAGCCTAAGCCTGGGGCAGACTATAGGTCCCAGTGAGCAGCAAGAAGGGGAGGGGGCACCTGGGAGCAGTCATGGGGTGCCACGCTCAGCAACAAAGGGACCGTTACCAGCTCCTGCTGCCGCTACTGCCATGACAATGCCACATGCGGCAGGGACCTGACACTGGGGCTGCCATGGAAACACTGGGCTGCACATGGGCAGGGTAAGGTGCCATGTGAGGGACATTCTGATCCGCCAGGCACCAGATGCCTTTGCAATAGTGGTTCCTCCCTCGTGGCCACGGGAGCTCAGCTACACGGGACCTGATGAAGCAACAGTGTACTTTGGGGCTCCAAACGTGTCCAGCACCACTGTCCACACAAGGGTCTGTCCTGCCTGCCCAGGACAGCAGCACAGGCTGTGTGGGGTGCAGGAATGTGGGTAGGAGTTGGGGGTGAGGGAGTGATGTGCGTGGGAATAAGTTGGTCACCACCTTCTTCATCAAGGAGCAGAGCAGGCAAGAACCACTCGCATGTGTGTATGTGTTATAAATGCAAAACAAACAAAAAAAGGTTTATTTATGTCAGTAGTTTAAAATGCCTTTCACTATTACTAAATATTGGTTATTAGATCAGTATTGGTCAATATGGCTGGTTAATCATCAGCTGTCGATATCAGCCAAGAAAATCTTTATCAGTGCACCCCTAATATCAAGTATTTTATATACTTAATATCTTTAATAGTTTGCAGCTGGAAGTATGCTTGAAATTGTCAGAGCAAGAACCACCCCCAGAAAACAAAAAACCCTAAAAAAAAAAAAATGTCCGGTTGATAAAATAGAGGAGTCAATGATAGGTAGATAATAGAGACGCTGAAATAGGATACACACCTTTTTCTGCTGGGTAGAAGCAAACTTTGTAAATGAACAGGAACTTTGTTTTATTGCTAAATTTGTAATATTTCACTCAGTTACACAACAGTGTGTTATTACTTGAGCCTGTACTATTTGACTTTGTCAAATATAACAAAAAAGGGAAAATGATTTGCATATATAAGATAAACCAAATAAAATCTGTAGACATAATGGCACAGAAAAGAAAAGTTATTTAACAGAGCAGCCCATACATCAGCAACTGAAAACGGGAATTAATACACAAGTTGATGCCTCAGGGGGAACATTCAGCACAAAGACATTACAGAAGGCAAATCCAAGAAGACCAGACTACTTGACTGATGCCAAAAATATGCGAGTCTCAGTCTTCAAAAGTTCCAGGGATACAAAATGAAATGTTAACGATCACAGCCTTTGTATATTTAAAACCTTCCTATGATCTAACATATTACCTACGAAGATACCAATGGAAATGTTTTACATTTGATACTAACTTCCTGTCTGAATCCTCAAAAAAGTTACAAAGTATAAAGTTGTTTTGTTTTGTTTTTTAACCCTCAGAAAACTAGAATGATTTTACTTAGTGGCAACTGCAATGTGCAACATCACAGTCAGAGGAAACATTTCTAAAACTAATAGTATAATACAAGCCAGCTACTAGGGAACAGCAATTTTAGCTCTTCACTAAAAAACAAAGATGATGCTGTCTTAGAATAGAGGAAAACAGAAAATCAAGCTGTTTTTGAGTGGTACCTGGACAAGAATTTAACGTTGGGTCCTTATAACTTCAGGGAAGCCACTAAATTGAACATACGGTGCAGATAATCCCACCACTTTCTGTAGAAAGATGCAGGAGCAACACATTTATTCTTTCAACAGGAACCTGGATTCTGCTCACATTTTAACCTGTGTAAATATGAAATAATCCCACTAGAGTAACTTCAGATTTTCAGTGATACAAATGAGATCATGAGAATTTGACCATTGCCTATAGGTTTCTAGCAAACACTGCAGCATTCCAATGCGAAAGAGAAATTGGAAGCTATCTTGTACAATTCCTTGAATCTGTGGTACTGTTTGTTCTGGCTACTAAATGTGAGGTAATGAACAGGGTAACTGGACTGAGAATTAAAAGACTTGGGAGTCCTAAACTGATAGTTTCTGGCTCAGTCACTATCCAAAATACTTTAAATAGCAAAAGTGAGGCAGGCTGGTACATTTCTCTCCAACTCTAACCTACGAGAGAAACTGAGGCATACAGAAGCTGAATAACTTGCTCAACAGCTGCAGAGGGCGTCAAGGCCAGGATCAAGTGTTGCATACAATAAAAGGAAATACATATATGCTTGATATCACTACAAATACATTTTTAAATTTGAAAATGTCCTGGTTGATGCAGGATGCTGTCTCCCCATAGTGCACTGATTTTTAATTTTTATTTTTATATGCATAACTCCATTGGGGTTTGCTGCTGATCTGGGTTTATTTTGGACGTAGCTAAAAAAAAGAAAAAAAGAAAGAGCAAGCATTTTCTTGGAGGAGAGGGGTTATTTGGGAGTTTAATGTTTCAAATATGCTTTTGTTAAGTGCTCTTGACCAGGAACACTGCTTAAGGTCATTAACTTTTAAGTCAAATCACAGGCAACTGAACAGCTCCTGTCCTTTTTCTATGGCCTCCATGCTTACCACAGAAGGCCAATTATTTTCGAACAAAATGTGAGAAGTACATTCTCTCCCCTAGAGCCATATTTGTTCATTGTTTTACTTCTGATTATACTTCCTGAGTGTGAATTCATGTCTGGATTTCCCATGTTCCCACCAGAAACATGGTGCTCAAACAGGATCCCAGCCACCAAGGAGAATAATGTCAAAAGGCATATTACAGCCTTCAGAAGCTTTAGCTTTGGGTCAAGACTAAATTTAAGCTACAAGAGGAAATTTAGATACCGAGTTCAAAAGTCAATTGAGTTCATTAGTTCATTCTGCAGTTTCCTCCATTTACCTTCACTCCATGTCTTCCAAGGCTGTCTAAAAAATCAATTCACAACTCCTTATCAGCTTATCATCTCTCTAAATTTGTGATCTTATCCAGCAAAAAGAAAATTCTACTTCCAACTTTTGATCTGCACCCTGAAGTAAGTTATTCAACTTCCTAATGCCTCAGTTTCTCTGTCAATTTAGCTTTGGAGAGAAACGTACTAACTTCCCTCACTTCTGCTCTTCGAGTAAGGTGTTGCAAAGAACTCTAGTATGTACACAAAAACCATTGCAAACTTTAGTGCATTTCTCCCAAGATGTTTAAGAGGAGGATAAAATCCTCCAACCAGCTTTACTTTTCTTGTTAAATGCTCAGTTGAAAAATATACTGACATAAACCATCATATAGTATAAGCTGTCAATTGGCACTTTTATGTTACATACTGATGGAAAATGTATTCTACTTTAAAACAATCAAAAATGATTGTATTCCCATAGTCTCACAGTGCTGTAGTGCAGCAATACTGAAGTTATTAAGCAGGGCTGCTTCTACAAGGTAACTCTTACTGAAACTAGCAGCCTACTATGATGGGACTGCTTGAAAGCCTCTATGACCAGATGAGCCATGTCAGTGGAAGTTCTACTTTTGGTAGGGAAATCTATGCCAGGCAGGTCGAAGTGTAAAGGCAGGACAAAAACTAGTCCCCCAGTCCCTTGAGGTTAGTGGTTGGCTTTCAGGCATAAGACTAACAACTTCATGCTGCAAAAAATAATAAATTCCCAGAAACAGAGAAAAATTTTCACTGATCTTGATCTCGGATCTTTGGGTCAGTAGGTGGCGTCCAAGTGAACTGTATGGCAGGCACCACCAAACCCTGCCTTGGCAAGCTGCTAGTATCTTGAAGAATCCACTGCTTCCGCTTTGTTCTACATCACACATAATTCTCAAATAAACATAAAATGTTGCCAATCAGAAAAATCAGCTCAATTTACAGGAGATGGAAACCAATTGCACAGTAGTCTGTGTGAGAGATGGCAGATACCCAGGAATGGATTCTATCAAACGGAACAAGAAAATGATGAACAAAAACTACAGCTGGAGGAAGAGGAGTTGCCTCATTTTGTGAGACACTAAACAAAGAACCAATGGAAACAAAGAGAATGGGAATCAGGCAACAATAAAATAATATATGCAAGATTTCAGGCACAACACAAGGTGACAATAGTCCAGTGCTACTCCCCCTATGAACAGGTGTAATTGTCAACAAAGACAAATGCTATAGGGCCTCATTAGCAGAGATACACAGCATAGCTTCTTCATTATCACAGGTAATATAAATACAGACAATCATGCCTAAGACACACTATCAGCACATACAGAATTGGTTTGTTTAATATCAATAGAGCATGACTCATGTAAATTTACAATACAATCATCTTGTGGTAGGAACATTTTGATATATATCAAGTGCTTTGAAAGGGAAAGTACTGTTGCATAAGTTATCACATACAATGGAAGGCAAAACACTAAAATGTATATAAATACTTATGAAAAACTTCCCTTAGTTGCTATATCATGATAATCTCAAGCTGCAATAGATGAAGGGTACCTATCAGAGGATTCAGTTATTAGCTAGGCTAATACCAGATACCTCTTTTAGCCCAGTTTTTCTAATATTTCCAAACTAGCTTTACAAGTTTCAGGCAGCAAGTTACCATAAATTGACTGTGAAGATTAATGCACAGACTAATAATAAACATGGTAAGTCAGTATAATGGCATGATGAATTTGCAAATTAATTACTTTTTAATTTAATTGACAATGACCAAGAACTTTTTGGGTGGTCAAATGACTAAACCTAATTATAACAGGCAACAAAAAGCCCCAGGAAAGCCACTCTTAAGACAGCTGGCAAGAGTCCTATTCCTGCTACTAACACAAATGTACTTGTGACACTGGATATGTCATTTAACTTCTCTGCTTCCCAGCTCTGACATGGAGATGGTACTCTCAGTGGAGGAAGATAAAGTCATGAATGCTCATGAAGAACTCAGGAACAAAAAAGGAGGATTACCATGATCAAATTAAATGAATATCAGAGTAGATGCCTAAATCAGAAAAACAAAGCATTCAAAGTCTGGCACAACTTTTTCCAGAATTATGCCAGACAAACTTGTCACAGGATACATAAAATTCCAGAGTCACAGGCCCTCCAATGAAAAAAGCCCTGCCTTTCATATGCTCTGACCTCTACAGCGAGATGGTCAAAGACTAGCCTAAATTATTCAAAGTTTTTAAAATAAATAAATAAATAAATAAATAAATAATAAACATACTTCTAATTCATGCACTGTATCAGGTGTGTCAGCTGTGGCTCCACTAGGATTTTATCAGCACTACCCCATTTATAGAAAAACAGCTTGTCCAAAAGCAAATAACCTTTGCTTCTAAACTGCAATGGAATAACACAATTACTAAGGGAATTAGGTTGCTCTGGGTATTGGGAATGGCTTATACTATGATGACGTTAGTCATTTTTAGGACAAGTCCCAGAGGTGTTGGAACAAAGGGTAGAAGTCATGGAAATACAGAAAACAAAAGTCCCATGCACTGTTTTGTACCTAAAATAGCCATCATTTTTCTATTTTTAGCAAAAACAACAAGAACAGTGTATGAGCTGTTGAACGGTATGTTGTTTGGAACAAAGAAGTTCCCAAACAACAACTAACTTGTCAACCTCACCCAAAAAAGATTATTGGTTTTTGTCTTGCATTAAAGATATGGTGGTGGTACCATAGGATGCTGCTTTAGGGAATCAAAGAGCTTAGTAAGAGTTCTGGTCTTATATACAGGGCCCTGAGTAAACCACAATTTTGTGGACTGCGTGAATACCATGAAATTAGATCCACATCGCAATTTTAAAGGGTTGCAAGCCTGATTTGGCGGCTGAATCTCCAAATCCAAATCGAATCAGGAGACCCATTAATTTCTATGAATTGAACTGGAAGCCTCTGAATTGATTTAGAGAGATTTGGCCATAGATTGTGCATGCAGGCACAAGGCAGTGCCAGTGGGAGCAGCTAGGAGAGCAGTTGGATGAGCCCCGGCTTGAGTCAGCAGCCCTGGGAGAGGCTGTGGCTTGTCTGGCTGGTCCCCTTGCTGCCCCCCACCCCCGCCAGAGAAGCCATGGTGGCTGGGGGGAATGATTGGGGAGCTGGGGAATTGAACTTGGAGCTCACAGGAAGTTCTTGTTCACTCCCCCAGCTCCCCAATCATTCCCCCCTCGGCCCCCATGGCTTCTCCTGGGACTGATAGCTCAAGCTGCAGCTCGTCCGGCTGCTTCCCTGGCTGTTCCCTATCCTCTTCTCACTGGGGTGAGGGGGGCAGTGCTGGTGGCCCTGGGAGAAGCCATGGGGGCTGAGGGGAATGATTGGGAGCTGAGGGATCGAATTGGGAACTGGGGAATCAAACTGGGAGCTGGGGGGAATGATGGGGAGCTGGGGGAACAAACAGGGGCTTCCCCCCAGCTCCCAGTTCAATTCCCCAGCTCCCTGATCATTCCCCCCAGCCCCCATGGCTTCTCCCAGGGCCACCAGCACTGTCCCCCTTGCCCTGGTGAGGGGGGATGGGGGACAGCCAAGGGAGCAGCTGGACGAGCTGCAGCTTGAGCTAGCAGTCCCGGGAGAAGCCACGGGGGCTGGGGGGAATGACTGGGGAGCTGGGGGAATGAACAAGAGCTTCCCCCAAGCTCCAGGTTCTCCCAAGGTTGCCATCACTGCCTGCCTCGCCCCAGTGGGGGGGTAGCCGTGGGAGCTGCAGTTTCTCCTGGGATTGCTGGCTCAAGCCAGGGCTCCCCCAGCTGCTCCCGCCGGCACTGCCTGCCTGTATAGTCTATGGCCAAATATCTTCGGATTCAGCCAAATCAAATCGGGACAGTGATTCAAATCACCAGATCAAATCATTGTCCCACCGAATCCAAATCCAAAGCAAATACTTTCTGCTTTGCACATGCCTAGTGATAATCACAAAAAAAAAATCTATCTTTGACACTTAGTTTCAGGATCCTTGTATCATTGCTATTCTACTGATAAAGAGACTTTCAGTCTTCACTTCCACTAATTCAGAAACTAAAGCCTAAGTCATTGGCTAAGCTTAAGCCAAACTGGTGGTAAACCTGTCATTTGGCCAAAGTTCCAGTTCAACTGTCTATGAGAAAGAAGTCAAGCCTCATAAACCAACTCCTGGTAGGAGCCACATCACTGGATACCCACATATATAATTACAATTACAAGCAAAGTGGGCACATTGTGGGTGATCTGAGGAAAGAAAGCAGGAACCAAGTCACCTGAGAGACTATACATTGTCACTCCAAGGTTGTATCTACACTGAAATTACAGCCACATGAAACTTGGAGCAATGGGGTAGACAGGTTCAGATTAGTTGCATTTACCCATGCTTTAATAAAAGGGTAGCAGAATGGTATGCTTTGTCCCATTGCTGACTGCATGAAAGCAGTGCTCACTAATTGCCTTTTCAGACAGGGTAAATTCTGCAGATTTTCTTAATGGAAACACTTCCAAAAATTAATCTGGATCAATTTAAAGTGGATTAATTAAACCACATTAACCCCTGTGTGGACATAATCAAAATGGCCTTCCTTGGATTTAGTTTAAATCAAATTCCAAAGTGAAGAGAGCTAAAGAACATTCAGGCTGCTTTAATTGAGAATAGAAGTGTCCACACAGAGGTTTAATGTGGTTTAACTAGCCTACTAACAAAAATTTAACTCATTAACTTTACATAGCATCTGATTCTGACAAGCCCTAACATGTGCCTGCAAGAGTGATCCCTGTTTGACACAGGTCTTCACAAGAACATCCTCCATCTGCCAAAAGGGGTTCTAGGAAGACCCCGTGCTACTCAACTGGAAAAGTCGGGAGCAAGACAAGTGTCCATTCCCAGTCCACAAGATACCTTAGTAATTCAGCTGGTGATTCAGCGCCAGCCATGAGCAATTTCACTTTCTCCTTTGAAAGAGCTGCTCTATTCACTGGGCAGAAAAAGCCTCCTCTTCCCAAGTAAAATTAAGACAAGGTGACAGAGTCTATGTACAGTGTGACAGTAGACAGCTATTGTGGAAACAGTTTCATAGTTGGTAGGATCAGAAGGGACCTGAGCAGATCATCTAGTCTGACCCCCTGCAGGCGGCAGGAAAGGATGCTGGGGTCAAATGACCCCAGCAAGGTGTCTA
>NW_017728997.1:23858086-23858309 GCF_001723915.1 Gavialis gangeticus | reverse complement strand
TGCAATGACCTCTGCTAATTCCCTCAGCACTCTGGGGTGGAGATAGTCAGGACCAGCTGATCTGAACACGTTGAGTCCTACCAGAAGTTCCCTGACTAGGTCCTATCTGACCCTGGGCCTGGCTGCACCTCCCCTGGGACCATCGGGGATCCCAGTGTGGGGGATGACCTGGTCCCTGCTCAGAAAAATGGAGGCAAAAAAATTGTTAAATAGGTTAGCTATC
>NW_017728997.1:23849905-23853086 GCF_001723915.1 Gavialis gangeticus | reverse complement strand
ATCCCTCCAGGTCGAAAACGACCCGTCCACCATCACTCTCTGGATGCGGCCCTCCAGCCAATTGACAACCCATCTGACTGTGTAGGCATCGACACCACAATTTTTTAACAAGAATGGGGTGAGAGACAGTGTCGAAGAACTTCCTAAAGTCCAGAAAGACTATGTCCACCGCGACACCTGCATCCAAGGGTTTTGCGACCTGGTCATAGAAGGCCACCAGGTTGGTCTGACAGGACCTGTCTCTAATGAACCTGTGTTGGTTGCCCAGAAGCTCCTCTGCTTGCCCCTCACAGATGTGGACCTGGATAATTTTTTCAAAGAGCTTCCCCAGGACCGAGGTAAGGCTAACAGGCCTATAATTTCCTGGGTCCTCCTTCCTCCCTTTTTTGAAAATGGGGACCACGTTGGCCCTTTTCCAGTCGTCAGGCACCTCGCCAGAGCACCACGAGTGCTTGTAAAGCTGTGCCAGGGGTCCTGCAATGACCTCTGCTAATTCCCTCAGCACTCTGGGGTGGAGATAGTCAGGACCAGCTGATCTGAACACGTTGAGTCCTACCAGAAGTTCCCTGACTAGGTCCTATCTGACCCTGGGCCTGGCTGCACCTCCCCTGGGACCATCGGGGATCCCAGTGTGGGGGATGACCTGGTCCCTGCTCAGAAAAATGGAGGCAAAAAAATTGTTAAATAGGTTAAGCTCTGTCATCTGGTAAGACCACCAGATTTCCAAGCATGTTCTGCAGAGGCCCCGCATTACCCGGTACCTTCTTTTTACCCCATGTATTTAAAAAAGGACTTCTTGTTGTCCTTGATCCGGGAAGCTAGTCCCAGTCCCATCTCTGCCTTGGCCTTCCTGACTGCCCCCCTGCATCCCGGAGCAACTGCAGGACAGTCCTCCCTGGTGATGGTCCCTCCCTGCCATTGGGTGTACGGTTCCTTCTTAGCTTTGAGACACTCCTGGATGCTTTTTTTGAAATGCATGGTCAAAATCCAGTGCCATGATCATAGTTCAGTTTGCATGTGAAGAAACGCTCCGTGTTCCTCTTAGTCCTTACAAAGACCCTAGACAAAAAAGGAGGACAGAATAGCAAACAGCAGCTGGTGTAAAAAAAAGAAAAAAAGTGGGGGGGAGGGTTACAAGGAGTAGCTGGTACATGATACTGTTGACTGGGCAAAGAACAATTAACTCTCCAACCAGAAGACTATCCAAGGGTGCTCTGCGAGAGAAGCTGAAATGCACACACTCATCTGGGCTAGGGTCTAGCAAGGGTAGAAAGTGCCCATGCCAGGATTCATGAAGCTCTGTCAGCTGCAAAATGATTAAATGAAAAAGTGCGGACGCTTAAACTGTTGTTCTCTCTTCCTCTCTGAGTTTTCCATACAGCATTTCTTTGTGTAAACTTGGCTGCGAGCCCACTGGTTTCACCACTGACTGCTGAGACTCACTGTAATGCTTTTATATTTGCAAGAACACATTGAGAAATAGCATGGAAACTGCCAGGACATGCCTGAAATGGCACTGACCTATACCAGGGTTGTTAACTAGATATTTTAATGGTTATAAAACATTCATAATTAAGAAGCTAATAAATGAGCCTAACATGTCCAATGTGATAATGGCAACTGAACTAAAACTATGCTTATTGTAATTTTTTCCCCATCACTATGACCAAGTATGGTATATTGGATCAACTTACAACCCAGACCAAGAGCTGGGGAGGGGGTAGAATTATTTAACAGTCAGTTCCATTATTCTTATGAGAGTGGAGGAGGATGAAAGGGGAACAGAGTTTAGTGATGAAGTCCAAGGGCTAGAAAAGCATGGAAGCCTCCAGGAATAGATTTTGCCAAAAGGCCGTTTCAGAGAAAGGTGGGGGCTACAAAGCTGCTATTAAGCTCCAAACTTTAAAATAAGCCTGTGAAGTCAGAAAATATTTATCTGGAAGGGTGGCAGCCCAATAAAACTTTTATGAATGTTTTAAGACTGCCCTGTCAAGGGGCTGGCCACTCAGTCACCTCCCTCCCTTTGAAAAAACAACGCATGCAAAAACCCTGGCCCGTGTGTCAGGTTCCAAAGTGGGAATGACAAGACTGTTTGAAAAATGGAACTACACCTCCTTCACCCTCTCATAAAAAGCTAACAGTTCCCACTCCCACTGTGTGTTATGCATGGGCAAGGAGCGAGGGCCATGGCCGCAGCTCTTACTTACCGCTGAAATAGGAAATGTGAATCTCTATCAGGTAGCACCTGCCTCAACTATTTTTCATGTTGGGGGCTCTTTCTCCTGCTCATTAAGAACTTGCTAATATTTTGAGTAAAAATTTACATACGAGCATAGAACATCATGAAAAATTAACTTAGCAGAACTCGCCCCGTGAACTCTGGAGTTCTGAAAGTGAGACCCCCTGGGCAGGAAGGCGGAGTGCTTCACACTCCCATCAAGATAAGGGATATTACCACAACTTTACATATTCTAAAGACAAACCCGCCCCAAATAATCTGGCACTGGCTAAAAGCAGACAATATGATCCAAGTGCGAGGAGTTACAACTCTCCACTTTTAAATTCCATGAATTTGATATCTTGTAAAGCATTTGAGTCTTGATGCTTTAAGAAATTCATGGCAAAGCAATGCAGATAAACACTGTACCTTTCACTTACATCAGCAGGATGTTTTATTCTAAGTCTGGAAATTCAGAAGACAAGATTGATGCTTCTTCACCCTCCCTTCTTGTTATTGTGGCTCTCTCACTAGCCTCCCCCCCTCCCACTCTTAAATTCCACCCTGTCACAGGGACAAAGGGAAGCATGGCACCTGCCTCAGATACGAATGGGGAATCATCAGAACCTAATGATAACAACATAGAGCTGGAAATGATGTTTCATAGTTTCATAGTTTCTAGGGTCGGAAGGGACCTGAGAAGATCATCTAGTCCGACCCGCTGCCATGGCAGGAAAGAGTACTGGGGTCAAACGACCCCAGCAAGGTGTTCATCTAACCTCTTCTTAAAAACCCCCAGGGTAGGAGCCTGCACCACCTCCCTTGGAAGTTGGTTCCAGACCCTAGCCGCCCTGACCGTGAAATAGCGCCTTCTGATGTCTAACCTAAACCTACCCTCTGCCAGCTTGTGACCGTTGTTCCTGGTCACTCCTGGCTGTGCTCGGGGGAACAGTGACTCCCCCA
>NW_017728997.1:23848013-23848849 GCF_001723915.1 Gavialis gangeticus | reverse complement strand
CACCTCCTGGGTTAGATGGAGGTCCTGCACTCTGTCTAAAAACCTACGTGAGCATTCAGACCTGGCTAACTGCTCTTCCCAGCAGATGTCCGGGAAGTTCAGGTCCCCCATGACTACCACATCCTTAGCCTTCACTACCTCTGTGAGCTGACCCAAGAAATCCTGGTCAAGCTCCTCACCCTGGTTGGGAGGTCTATAGTAGACTCCCACCGTCAAGTCTCTTTCCCTTCGACTGCCTTGGGATGAAACAATCCCTCTGGTTATGAAAGCTTATGCTGTACATAGTTTCATAGTTAGTAGGGTCAGAAGGGACGTGAGCAGATCATCAAGTCTGACCCCCTGCCATGGCAGAAAGGAGTACTGGGGTCAAACGACCCCAGCAAGGTGATTGTCTAGCCTTGTCTTAAAGACCCCCAAGGTAGGAGCCAGCACCACTTCTCTTGGAAGTTGGTTCCAGACCCTAGCCGCCCTGACCATGAAGTAGTGCCTCCTGATGTCTAGCCTGAATCTACCTTCTGCCGGCTTGTGACCGTTATTCCTGGTCACTCCTGGTAGTGCTCGGGGAGCAGGGACTCCCCCAATGCCTGCTGGTCCCCCCTGACTAGTTTGTAACAGGCCACTAGATCCCCCCTTGGCCTTCTCTTGTGGAGGCTGAATAAGTTCAGGTCCCGTAGCCTCTCCTCATAGGACCTGCCCTGTTCCCCCGATCATGCAAGTGGCCCTCCTCTGGACCCTCTCCATGTTGTCCACATCCTTGCTGAAGTGCAGCACCCAGAACTGGACGCAGTACTCCAGCTGGGGCCTGACCAGTGCTGCAGAGGGGGAGGATCACCTCC
>NW_017728997.1:23835372-23843013 GCF_001723915.1 Gavialis gangeticus | reverse complement strand
AGCACCTTGCACTTGTCAGTGTTGAAACCCATCCTGTTCTGATCCGCCCACCCCTGTAACCTGTCTAGGTCCGATTGTAGCCTATTCCTGCCTTCTAGTGTGCCCACATCCCCCCACATCTTAGTGTCATCAGCAAATTTGAACAAGGTGCTTTTTACCCCCTCGTCCAAGTCACTGATGAAGATGTGTTGAACAGTGTGGGCCCGAGGACTGAGCCCTGGGGGACCCCCCTGCCCACATCCCTGCAGGTCGAAAATGACCCATCCACCACCACTCTCTGGGTGCAGCCCTCCAGCCAGTTGGTGACCCATTTGACTGTGTAGGTGTCAAAGCCACAATCCCCTAGTTTTTTAACGAGACTGGGATGAGAGACAGTGTAGAAGGCCTTCCTAAAGTCCAGAAAGACCATGTCCACTGCTACCCCTGCATCTAAGGATTTTGTGACCTGGTCATAGAAGGCCACCAGGTTGGTCTGACAGGACCTGCTGCTAATGAACCTGTGTTGGTTGCCTCTAAGCATAATCTCCCCTGCTGGCCCCTCGTGGACATGTGCCAGGATAATTCTCTCAAAAAGCTTACCCAGGATCAAGGTAAGACTGACTGGCCTTTAGTTTCCTGGGTCCGTGTTGGGATTACCTCCCTTTGGGCTTGGAGGATCATCTCCTTAAGGAATGACCACTCTTCTTGGATACCTGGCTCCCCCCCCTCCTGGACCTCAGTGCCTCCCGGACTATTTGCCTTAACTCATTGAAGTCCACCCTCCTGAAGTCCAGGGCTGCTGCCTTGCTGCCGCCTTTGCCACTTTGCGCTGGATGGTGAATTTCAGCAGGCGATGATCACTGTTGTCCAGGTGGTCGAGCACCTGCAGTCCCCTCACCAGGTTGTCGCCCGTGGCCAGGACCAGGTCCAACAAGGCGTCTCCCCTGGTGGGGCTGTGCACCTCCTGGGTTAGATGGAGGTCCTGTATCTCAGCTAGGAACCTATGTGAGTGGTCAGAACTGGCTGACTGCTCTTCCCAGCAGATGTCTGGAAAGTTTAGGTCACCCACGATGACCACGTCCTTTGACCTAACTACCTCCGTGAGCTGATCTTTAGTTAGCAAGGGTGCAAAATCTACCCTCCTTCTGCCCAACTTCAGACCAACACAGCGAATTACCTCTCTCTACCAATCTATGTGCCATCACCAATGTAAGAGGCTTTTGTTTTTTTAAATTTTACTTCTGCTCTACTAAATCATTCCACTTTTCAAATGGACAACCAGCCAAACTTCCATCTCTCCCCTTGGGAAGCTTTTCCATGGATTATTAGGTTTGACCAGCAGGAAGCACTTACAAGAAGCCAATCCAAATTGTAACTGATTCAAATTCATCCCACTGCTTCTAGGTATGGCTACCTTAAACAACTCCCTTCATGCTGCACCGCCCTGTTCAGGGCTAAGCATCTGACATACCATTATGCAACAGAGTATACAGATGACTTCTCCTTTGCCCTCCAGTACAGAAGTACTGCAGAGGCCATTCCACTGGACGGCTGGCAAGACAGCTGTTTCCCGTCAGCGATGTCATGTTTACGTTAAATTACAGATATTTTTAACATATTGTGTTACTCCATCCATCTTACTGAATTGCCCATCTTGTAAAATTCTTTTAATTATGTTATTTTCTCTCCATTATCTTCATCATCGACAATTATTTATAGTATTATTATCTTGGTTTCAAACACTGCTTATAAACATTGTTACAACAAAGCCTGAATAAAGGTTCACATATATTTTTTTGCAACTGATATGAAAGGCTGCAACAGGATTTATTTTCCTCACGCATGCCCCTCCCAAAGGGAAAAAATAAGTTAACACGTAGCAAATCAAATTTGCTTTCCACTGGGGATATCAAAGAAGCAATTTTCCAGAAGATGGCATAGCTCCGTCTAGCATGAGAAGGCCTGTCGGCCATTTATTTCTGGGGGAGAACAGCAACCTCTGAGCCAGACTTTGGCAGGAGTAAGTGCTCTGTTGGATTATGTTTCAGCATAATGTTCTCGATAGGAATCAGAGCAGCATCCCTAAAGTGCAACGGGAGGGTAAAACGCCAACCATCAAGACGGATGGTTTGTTTTTATTTTTATAGAGATTTTCTAAACCTCAACTTTCACCCCTCGCCCCCCTCCCCCCTCCCATTCCCAGTCACCTCTAAAGGCCCATCTGTCTGCTTCATTTAATAGAAACCTATATTTCCTAGCTAATGGATGCATTTGGCTAAGAAGAGATAATCTCTTTTTTGTTCGCTTCAGTTGTCACTTTCCTGTTATCATATTAATACTGATTAAATATGAAACCCAACAGTTAAGACAGACCCCACACATAATTTAAAAGGGACAAAAGCTCATATTCTGGAGTTTGAATGTACTAACCTGTGAAAGTGGTCCCTCTGGAGGGTCTCATCTTCAGGTACAGATGCCACCCACACTGAGTCTGACTGGACAGCAATGCTTTAAAAGAGCCATCCCACATGAAATCAGTGGATATCAGTAGTTCGCTGAATTTGCTTGTTGGGTTGATACAAATCTATATTGGGGAAAGTAGTCCTCTTGCCATACCACTGTGTTTCAAGTACTATGGCCTTATGATTAAAGCACTGGGCAGGCAATATTCCTGGCTCTAGGGAATTTCAGGCTTGTACAAGTCACAATTTCTTTCCTAGCATCAATTTCCCATCTGTATGGGAAAGATATAATGTGTGTTACAGTGAACATATGAAGCAAATTCAATAACATCTGTAAGGTGCATGCTATCTGCTGATAGGGGGTGCTATAGAGAAGTAACATGTCACCACTAAGTAACAAATAATTTTAAAAAACCCTAACTCAACAGGTGGTATTCAAGCACGCTTTCATGATATCCTAAGTAGTATAAAAGTTAGGTTTATCACAATACTGAAAAAAAATCATCCCCAAATTCCTAAGAATAATGATATGTTCCGCATAGTGAAAATCAGAAATTTTTGAAAGATTTTAAATAAGTTAGTATGTCACAGTCAGTTGACAGTCTACTACTTAGTTGGAGAGGGTAGATTTGGGAAGGATGGTTGTAGATGGAATTAACTATTCCAAAGATAAGCTAAATTAACATACTCCTCAAATTAACAGTCTCCGTGAACATCAGCAACCAAATGGGCGGCTGCAGCAGTAAACAAGCAATGCTTAAAGATTCCCACTGCTCACATCCTGCTACTGCTTCTGACTGCTCCATTCTTTTTACTCAGTTATTATGTAAAAACTCTGAACAAGTGGATGCCAAATGAGACATATTTTGAAATATTATCTGATCAGATGCACTATCTGGACTGCAACGTGGTTTATTTCAATACATGACTGTCATCAATGTTTAACTAAATTCTTAACGCTGTCATCCATACGTGTAGGACCCACCACGCTCGGCTCAGTGCTACACCACTGCCAAGTCAGCAGAGGGAGCACAAGTGAATCAGATTTATCCCAAAAGTTGTGGTGATGAATTCCACTGGTTTACAATCACAGACGTTAACAAACAGAGCCAGTTTGATATGTTCTGCAACATTTTCACCTAATCAATATAAGGGGCTCAATCCCACAGATCTCCTTTCTGAGTTTTGGACATTTCATTAGAAATGTGAAAATCAAGTCAGGCACTGAAGCAGTTTAAAACTCCGGTAGGACATATAGAACTGAACAATTGTACATGCAGTTTGAGAGGTTCATGTACAGGAGCAGCCCATAGATCACGTAAATGGTTCTCTTTGGGTGCAAATACCCAGTTGTTCACTCAATCACAGTGGTTCCTTAGAGAAACTAGGTGCACAAGTGACCTGCTCCTTGTTTAAGTGAGCCCCTTCAAGAAATCACCAATGTCCGTGGTAGCTACATCTCTCTCTCTCTCTCCCTCTCTCTCTCAAAGACTGAATGCTGGTCGGAGAGCTCCAGGCACTCTCATGTGCTGGTGGTACCTTTCCTGGAAAGGGATGCTACATCTCCAGTAAACGTTAGTACAGATGAGGTTATACCATGGTCAGGAAAGCTCCCTTGAGATGTCAAGAAGGCTAACCTAACCTTCTGAGATCCGTATAAACAAACAACTGAACACGGAGAGCCTTGAACCGAGGGACTGCTGTTTACCTAACCCCTGAACTCCAAAAGACATCAATCCCTGCCTTATTAAAGAAATGCATATACTAGCCTGGCATGCCGGCTTGAGCAGCTCTCTCATATTCACAGCTTCTCAGAGGTCGGAGGAAGTTCTGACGGGTCCTGTCCCATAAATAAAATCCTTCTGGCTGGCAATAACTAAATTGTATTAAGACTGGCTCAGACAGCTTCAATTAGAAGCCCCTGCTGGAGGGAGGGGGGAGGGGGGCTTAAGTGCCCTATACCAGCTTGCTCACAGTAGGATTTTTCCCTTTTTCATTCCAAGTCAGCTCTAACAACCTGGTAAAGTGAAAGTCTCAGGAAACCCATAACATGCTTCCATCAACAATATAAATACAGCAAAGCCGTATCCTGAAACCAGAACCATACCTGCAGACTATACGAGTGTGGAGCTTTAAATACAGACAGGCTCAGTCAGCAGGAGTTAAAGCAGTGAGGTTAACAACCACAAAGCAAGCAAACAAACACCAGAGCTTCAGGCTTGGTGAATAATATAGACCCCCAACCTTTCTACTTTATGGATCATTCTGTCTTTTTGCATTCATTAGTTACCCATCACTTTATAATATTAAATTCCTCCTGCTCTACAGGAAGGTATTAAAGCAACTCTAAGTTATTCCACAGAATTCACTCTGCTGACCAAAAAACTCCCTGTAGCACAAGTCTCCCCAAGGATCACTGAATTTTTGGAAGATGTTGAGCTTACATTCATAAAGGGTTGCTAACCTTCTACTGACACGATCTCCTTCTGAATGTAAAATGATGCACTGATGCCTTTCTGAGCCTCTAACACAATGCCATGGCATAGATCTAAATGTGAACTACTTC
The DNA here is from genome assembly GCF_001723915.1 of Gavialis gangeticus. NCBI lineage: Eukaryota > Metazoa > Chordata > Crocodylia > Gavialidae > Gavialis > Gavialis gangeticus. The sequence goes on along the minus strand of NW_017728997.1, from coordinate 23,838,006 downwards.
CATTTCCTCTCAGTTGTGTTTATTGTGAAATGTAATGAATTACATTTAAAAGGTCAAAAATGAGCTAGACACAGATGGCTGGATGAGACCTAACCACTCAGGTTACTGTATTCTCATAGCTGTGAATATGTTAGCTTGTGTACCAGAAGTTACATGGTGCCAGGCAGAAATACCTAACACAGCCATACAGCACACCCTCTCTGGAACCAGAAGCAGTAGTTAGTCCAGCATTACACTTGGCTAATTAAAGCCTGCTTCTCAAAATCTTAAGGAAGTGGGAGAGACAGGTAATAGATCCCAGGAGCTAAAAAAAAACCCCAACAAAAAACCCCCCAAAAAAGACCAGATGAAATAAACAAAATTTAAGGCAACACAATAAACATATAATTGATTCACTAAATAATTCTAGTGTTTCCACAATATTTTAGTGAGTTTAAAATATCCCACAGATTTTCCCAATATATCTGCACAGTACTAGGGAGATAGTCCAGGCCATAAGATTTCCAGTGTTCCTGTTGATAAGACTATGCTTTGGTGCCAAGTGTTGCCCACAATACAGGCAGATGCAACATATTCTAGCCCCCAGTATTGTTCAAACCTCTCCAAATCTCTGGCTTGGGAGTGCAAGCAGTTGGAGCTCTACTACAGGTTGAAGTATGCAAAACTGAAGAGGAGGCAGAGAGCATTGCCTAGCATAGCCCTGGTCTGAGTCTGAAACAGGTACAAGCAGTGCCACTGCATCCTGTTAGAAACATATCTTATTCAATGCATCTGGTTTTGGTGGAAGAAATAGATGATTGATTAATTTCTCTTCAAAGGGTTCTAATATTAGTAGTCATTCGGCCTCAGGTATCTTTTTTCCTTCCCCTTAGCAACACTGCAGTAACCATGCCATCTCCCCATTATCAAACCTTTCAAATCTTGACTGAAATTTTAAAAAATTCAATGTGGGAAATACATGGCAGCAAAACAAAAACAAGCAATTCAAGGTAAGTACCCAAAAAACCTTGTCTGTCAAGGTAAGTCCAGTATTTCTACAAATGCAGAACTGAATTCTACACACAGTGTTTAAATCCAAGGGAGATTTAAACATGAAGAAAGCAAACAAAGTGGGGGGAAAAACCAAAAACTGAAGAATTACCAATCTGCATAAGCAGGAGTCAGCTTCCATTTCAACACTTTAGGAACTGTGATCAACAGAGTACGTGCTGATGGGAACATTTAACAGCAATGAGCCATGAAAAGAAAAGCCACTTCATAATACCCAAATCCCTTCTGTCAAGAGAAAAAAAAGAGAAATTTCTAGCTAGCAAAAACTGGCTGGCAAATTTTCATTTTATTACAATGTCCTGTCCTCTGTGCTAATAGTGTTAGCATGTCTCCATCTTAATTTAGGCATGTATATAATTCCTCCTTGCATAGTTTACATCAACCATTATGCTAGGGCTAGGACAGAATTCATCAATTCCATTTTTAAAGATTATGAATGGAAGAATATAGTGAAGTTTTGCAACAACCCCTTCCCTTCCCCACAAATACATTCACAGGATAGTAGTGATCTTTATGTGCTGGGTGCCGCACAAATACAAAGGGAGACAGCCCCAGGACAGAACTCACACACTAAAAAGTCAAGAAAGAAAAGTCAAAAAGAAGTGTCTTTATTTTACAGAGGTGAAAACAGGACATTAAGAGATTAAGTTGGTTACTTTGGCTATATAAACAGTCTCTGGCAGAGTCAGGGTGCCCAATGAACTGCCCCACCCATAAGATTGTTATTCCTCACTTACATTCTTCAAAACCATGCAACTTGGGTGGGAGTGTCCCACAGCCACTTCTGCCCACTCCAGACAAGACTGTGGGGAGCAGCTGTGCAGGGAGCTGAGCTTGGCCAGGGACAGACATTCAAAAAGCTGAGCCTGAATTGATTCAGTCTTTGCAGGTTAGTCTAACCTGCAAGGCTTGAACCTATTTGGAGGTAGATAGACATTCCCTTTTCACTCCAGAAACTTAGGCTAGAAGCAGAGGGGGTGGGGGTGATAGAGCAGCCCTCCTTTCCCTTCTACAGTGCTAAGCTGGGGGTGGGGTGTGGCCAGGCTGGGCAGGACACTAATTAGGGAGGAGTTCCTCCCCCCAATCCCTGACCAGCCCAGCAGGGAGTTGAAAACACAGTGTTTATCAGTCCATAAAGAAAACATAAGGCACTCTCATTAGTTCAAGCTCTTCTTAAACAACTTTTTCCAAGGAAGGAATGGAAGGACATTACCAGCTACCTGTTGATTAGCTCCAAAAAGCCCTAAGCCGACACCGTCCTGTCCGCCTTTGTCCCATCTCCCACAGCATGGACTATAGGCAGCATGTGGTATACTAGCTAATGCTGGTAGGTGTCTGTGTAAGGCAGAGGGAAGAAGGGAGCAGGAGGAAGCCAGGCAGATGCCCTGTACCTGCAGTCTCTGCCAGAGACAGGAAGCAGGGGGGAGGGGGCAGCCCTGCTGGGCTGGAGCAGAGACCAGAGCCCCACCCAGAATTGTGAAGCATCTGGGATGCTGAAGGATTCTGATTTAGCTTAAACCAGGAGGGGGTCTGGGACAGACACCTACCAGCATTAGCTAGTATACCACATGCTGCCTATAGTCC
>NW_017728997.1:23824413-23830372 GCF_001723915.1 Gavialis gangeticus | reverse complement strand
TTGCATAAAACTGTTTAACCCAAATCAGTCAAATCTGTTACTACATTCAACCAGGTTCATCTCATACTGGCCTCAGCCATTTTCAAACTGGTTTATGTGCACTGAACATCTGTTTTCTCACAGGTTTAAACCATTTTCTGATCACTTAAACTGGTTTATATGTAATGTCTGTCCCCAGCCCATGAGGGTTTCCCCTCCCAGCCTGGTCCCCACCAGCAGGAGCAAGGAGGGGAAAATCCCCCGTCTGCACCCAAGCCCAGCTCCCTGCACAGGTGCTCTTCACAGCCCTGGCTGAAACGTGGGAGTAGTGGCTAGGACAGCAGGGGTGAAAGATGGGTGGCCCCTTCGTGCACCCCAGTGGGGAAGGAGGCTGGGAGTGGGCATACAGCTCCTGGAGCCCTTCTTCCAGCACCCACCCAAGTGTGCCTCCAGCATGCATTTTGTCAGTTCAGTATTGTGTCTTTTTACTTTTTGTTACTTATAAATCATGGGTGTTTGGTACTGATGGCAATCAGTCAAAGAAGCAAGAATGATTGGCAGAGAAAAGGATGGTAGGAGTAAGAAAGGCTAAAGGCAGAAGGAACAAGTAGGACAGTGGTTAAACAAGTGGAGAAGGGAGAGAAGTGTAATAGAAGGAGGAGTGACGCTGTAAAGCTGAAGGCTTTCAGAGTGAGAAAAGAAGGCTCTTAAACCTAACTTGCTACTGTTCAGAACAGCTTCTTGACTACGTAATCTGGAACAGGGCAAATTACAGGCTCAAGTGAGGCAAAAACATTGTGTTAGAAACTGCAGCCTCTTAACATGCCTTGTAAACATTCCCCAAAACTCTTTTGATCAAGATTGTAATCTAAATTCTCCTAAGAAAGATATTTTAAGTCAAGGTGGGCAATTTTCTCATTTCTGACAATAAAACATGTATGCCCAAGGAATGTGGGTTGCTTTGGCACAATGCTGTCCCAGAGGATATACTCTGGGAACCAACACGAGACACTTATTGAAGTTAGATTTATTAACTATTCCTTGTTAATTCTTGAATCAATCCTTGAATGAATCCTGATGAAGTACTCATAAGACACAATATGAAGACACATTTTATGTAATATGGGTCTGATGCTAAAAAGTATTGGTTGGAAAAAATATTTCTGGCCCCACACGCAGGACCAGGGCCAGGTACCAACGGCTAGAATCCCTTTTGTGTGACAGGTTTTGATAACCACTAGCAATGACTATTGTTACTGTTAATGATTTTAAGAGATTACAAATTGACAAGCTATAAATAAATACGCTTCAAGAAAGTCCTAGTTAAATGCCCCTTTACAGCTACTCAGACTTCAAAACTATACCAAAAGAAATGTTAGTGGAAAGTATCAAAATCTAGTGAACATGCAGAACTGTTTTACAGACGGGGAGGAAAACTGAATTTTCAGTAGGTTTAAAGCTAGGGACAGAAGTTACAAATAAACCACTTTAAGTCATCAGAAATTGGTTTAAACCTGTAGCAGAATAAAGTTCAGTGCACATAAACCAGTTTCAAAATGGTTGAAACTGGTTTCAGATAAACCTGGTTGAATGTAATATCAGACTTAACTGATTTGGGTCAAACTGGTTTATGGAACTTGTCCAGATCCCTTCCTGGTTCAAGTTAAATCGCAGTCCCCCAGCATCCCAGCATGCTTTCCAGCCCTGGACTGGTCTGTGCTGTGTGCTCCAGAGAGCAGGGTTGGCCCCCGCCCCTCTGCTCCCTGGCTGAAGCAGTGAGGGCTGGCTGACAGGGATGGAGGGGGAGGAGGGCATAAGCCGGGCTGGCAATGCAGTCCAGTCTACAGTGGGGGAGGGGGTGCGCTGCCCCCCACCCCCAGGCAAACCCTGGCTGGGGCGTGGGGCCAAAATAAGTTACAGAAAAAATCTAAATGTAATATTGTTATTGATAAATCTCAAACATCTCACAATCACAAGACTGTCTTAAAATTTAAGAGATTTTTTTTAAAGCAGTTTATTTCCTTTTAGGTTTGGAACTTTTCAGGTGTTGTTAGGGAACATCTTCTAGCTTCTCTCTGAAACCGCTAGTTATTACATTTTAAAGATATGTCCTCATAAAGAATTATGCCCTCAGATCCCAAGAGATTAGTAGTATACCCATTTTACAAACTAACATTGGTGCAAGTGAGGGAAAATGATTTACATGAGGTCAACCGTGGAGTAGCAGCAGAGGTGGGAGTAATTGATGTCCGTATCTCCTAACTCCCAGTTGCATGCTTTATAGAGGCAGGTTAGGAGACATTTTGCTGGTAAAGCTTGTTGGAGAAACTGTACAACTACTCTGGGAAGTGAGGTAGGAGTGGATGCAGAATGAACAGATATAGATTCCAGCCTTCTACTTTTCTGTAGTTTACTGATGATCATTGTTGACTCTATTAAAGAAAACATTACAAGGCAAGAACTTCTTTAACCACTGTATAATCACCATCTTATTTGTACAAACGGGTAAGTCATCAGTAAATTTCTTAAAGTAATTATTAAACTTTATTAAAGGAATAAAAGGGCCTCCTTGACAGTCTTTGGAGTTTGGCCCAGGTACTCAACTATTGGATCCACATGGGGAGTCACCACGCATATCACATGCAGCCTCATCGAAGCCAGTGAGGCCCTGAATGCACATAATGGTCCTACCTTCTCTGAACTACGGCATTTAAAACCTCCTGTAAAAGTAAATCTACACCCTCTTTGTTTAATGGAACTCCTAAATTTCATCAGAAACATCATTTTAGTGAAGAAAAAATGGTTTTGATCAATGTCTACAAAACCTTAATTACCCCATATGATGATTTAAGGAGCACACCGATGGAGTTAAATATAACGTGAAGTACATGGCGTTTCATACTGAATTACACAGCTATCATAGAAAATGAGAAGTCCCATCCTTTCACATTTCCTTTATGGGGATCTCCTACCAGCTGGCCCTATTGTATAGATGCTGCTAACTTTTTCCCCCCTTCTTTAAAAAGATATGAAATTTGACCCAAGAAATTCCAGTGGAGAAATGTCAAATCTGCAGAGTGAAATAACTGAGCAAATAAGGTAGCATCTGTGTCTTTCTTTCTGCTCCCTTGTGCACGTCTGTTATGATGCCATGCTATTATTTCTGTAACTACTACTACCAGTAATAGTGTGGTGAATGAGAGAGTGATTCTGTGGTTCCCTGCTGCATTTTACTCCAAACTCTGTTTGTAATTACAGCAGCATAGCCATAATTAAGTGCAGAATTTGGTCTACAGCACACAGGGGGGTTTTACCGAGTGTGGCAGGGGTGCTCTCACTTAAAGAGTAACAGCAAGAACATTTGGAATGCTATATTTCAAAATAATCCATTTAAACCATGCTAAACTTTATTTGGACATTGATCATTTTGTCCTGCAGTTACAATAACGTGGAACTGTGTAACTATTACAAATGCATACCAGGGCAGGGTTAAGTTTATATATGAAACTAACGTTATCATTTCCTGATTTCTGAGCACTCCATTGTGCAACCTATTACTGTGGGGTTTTTTTTTTTTTTTGCGTACAATAACAGTTTATACTATCAGAGGCCCTTTCACTCAAGACTTTCATAAGCAAATCAATTAAGACTCATGACTTCCTGAGAAGGTAGCTTTACTCAACTTTAAGTGCAGAAATATTAGATGATTGGGAAAAGCCCCCTCTGAGCCAGTGGCAGTGGGATGGTGAACACAAGATCAGAACACAGCTCCATAATCCAGCAACAGTGGTTACCATGTGAATAAGCTACTGATTCCCCACAGGTTGCTGTTCTGATTGTCAAAAAACACTCCTATAACCACAGCTTCCCACAATGCATTCCACTGCAACAATGAAACTGTTAACTAAATGAGCAGGCCCAGGACCACAGGAAACCCTGCATAAAAGCAGGCCTAAGATGTTCAGTGTTTCCATCTCTGCTAACTGTATTGCAAGCTGCAATGCAGCATGCATTCTTGCTAAAGCTCCAGCTCTTGAAACCATGCAATTAGATGAGAATCTATCTTGACATGACCTGAGTTCACCTTAAAGGCTAAGATGGGACTCAGGCAGACACACACACTTCTTTTGTTTTAAATCTCATGATTTTGGGAGTTCAGTTCATGATTTTTGAATGCTAAGGATCAGGAACAATGACTACAGGAATCATCACCAACAGAAATAACAATGACCAGTAACTTCACTAGTTTCTGAGCTAAGTGCAAGACTCACTACTGACAGGCTTTCCCTCAACAGGACCTTGCTTTTACTACAACAGTCATATAAACACACCTACAAACATCCCTGCCTTCTTCCCCGCAGAGGAGAGGGAAAGGATTCACTGATGTCATTTTGCTCTCCACAGGAGCTAGGATATCTGCAATGAAGGGGGCTGTAAACAACTGGATGGTGAGTGAAAGGATAAAACCCTTGATGAATCCTTAAAAAAGACTTCTGCTTTAACCATTGGGAAGCACATTGATGTAGTTTATTGGACACTCAGAGTCAGACAAAAACTTTAAACATACTGAAGAGGCTGATGTCTTGTTTCCTATTTAGAATTTACTCAATCTTTACTGTCTTAGCTGTTTCACTCTCTGCTTCCTAGCCTTAAATAGCATAACGCAACCACACTGCATGTTGTAGAGATCTATATGATGACTAAAACCACTGAATAAGAAAAATTACTCTGCTAAAAACTCTGCTTTATTTTTTGGCATTTGTACATGATTTTGCTTTTAGATAAAGACACAAAAAGAGTGGGGAAATGTATTTGTTATAGTCCCATGAAGATCATTCTGATCTCCTACAGGCACCAAAGCACCTCTTGCAACAGACCTAGTGAGGAGGAAAGGCCCAAGGGGACTGTGCACAGGTAGCTCATTCCTGTGATTCTCTTCTCACCTCAATGCAGAGCAAGAATTTAGGGGCCAGTGAAATAGCTGCTCCAGTTGCTCTCTCATTTTTTTCCACAGGACAGTAAATAGTTGACAAGCTATTCCAGTGGTGCTCTACCTCCGGCCTGTGGTGCAATAACATTTGGCCCATGGGGCTTCTCACAGTCTTGCAGTGGCAGGGGAGCGGTGGCAGCGTTAGTTGCTTCTCCCCAGATGCCGAATTTCCAGACCTGTGGGGAACCCTGCAGGCAGGATGGTGTGGTCCTGTGCACTAGATCATTCGAATCCTACACTGGGGCTGGCACATGGGGTCCTCCATGGCTCGATGCAACATGCAGGGTTCAGCTGGCACACGACTGGATCTAGTGAACATGGTCTGGCTGGCATGTGGGATTACACCTGTGCACCAATCCTGTGCAGGGCTTGAAGGTTGTGCACCACCAGGCACTGCTTGGACTGGGGCTCAAATAAATGACTGAAGGCACAGCTGACAGTGCTGCTTGTCATTAATGCACACTATTTTTTCCATGAAATCCCTGCCTCATTGAGTGCTTGGAATGGGACTTCCTCTGGGAATGAAACTGGGTTATGTATTGAAGGAACCTGTTGTGCATAGGATTCATTTAGGTACACAGAGAGGTAGTTAGCCATGTTAGTCTGAAACCAGGCAAGAACGCAGGGCAGGGCAGGGCAGCACTTTAGAGATTAACTGGTTCAGAGAGGCATAAGCTTTCATACACAACAGTACCTCATCTACTTTGTATGACAAAGCAGGCTGTCACCTAAGAAAGCTTATGCCTCTTGGAAGCAGTTTGCCACCCTGCCCTGGCTTCTGCCTTTAGGTATACAGGGAACGAGGCACAGAAGTGTAGGAAGAAAAAGAATGATTTCCTGGCTGAAGCAGTTGAATGCCCCCCTGGGGAACTGGATTCTCTGCCTGCCTCTACCACAAAACTCCTATATGAAACAAGGCAAGTCACTTACACCAATTAGCCGTTATCTGCATTCATAGACGTAGAAAATTAGGGTTGGAAGGGACCTCAG
>NW_017728997.1:23819105-23819413 GCF_001723915.1 Gavialis gangeticus | reverse complement strand
CAAGGCAAGTCACTTACACCAATTAGCCGTTATCTGCATTCATAGACGTAGAAAATTAGGGTTGGAAGGGACCTCAGAAGGTCTAGTCCAACCCCCTGCTCAAAACAGGACCACTCCCAAATAGATCATCCCAGCCAAGCCTTTGTCTAGTTGGATCTTAAAAACCTCCAAGTATGGAGAGTCCACACCTGTACATGTCCACACCTGTACATGTCCACACCTGTTACATCTGGGTAACCTGTTCCAGTGTTTACTACCCTTGCAGTGAGGTTTTTCCTAGTATCTAACCTAAACTTCCCTTGCTGCAA
>NW_017728997.1:23811722-23818704 GCF_001723915.1 Gavialis gangeticus | reverse complement strand
TATTCAGCTTATTGTTCACTGTAACCCACAGGTCCTTTTCTGCAGAGCTGCTGCCCAGTCAGTCAGCTCCCAGCCTGTACTGGTGCATGGGATTGTTTTGCCCTAAGTGCAGGACTTTGCACTTGCCCTTACTGAAACTCATGAGATTTGTTTTGGTCCAATCCTCCAATTTGTCCAGGTGTCCCTGAACCCTAACCCTACCCCTACCCTCCAGAGTATTAACTACTCCCCCCAGCTTGGTGTCATCTGCAAACTTGCTGAGGGTGCACTCTATACCAACTTCCAGGTCACTGATGAAGATATTGAACAAAACTGGTCCAAGGAATGACCCCTGGGGCACTCCACTTGATACTAGCTGCCAACTAGACATCAAGCCATTGCCTACTCTCCTCTGAGCCCAATGATCTAGCCCATTTCCTATCCACCTTACAGTCCATTCATCCAACCTGTACTTCCTTAGCTTGCCTGCAAGAATGTTGTGGGAGACCATATCAAAAGCCTTGCTAAAGTCAAAATATACCACATCCACTGGTCTCCCTGAATCCACAGAGCATCCATGTGCTCAGCAATCACATTGGCCAACTCCCTCAGCACCCTCAGGTGCATTCCATCCTTTTTGGGTATGCAAAGCCACCAACTCTTAGGAATGGTATAAAAATAAGTATTTGTGAAGCACCTCATCACTACAGCAGTGAATGACACAGCAAGCTCCACAAACTAAATGATTCTGCATTCTCAGCTATTTGAATAGGGTGCAGTCAGTAGGACCTGGAGCCATGCAAGTGTCTATGGTAGAAGGCATCAAGCAGAGATCAGCCATCCTGGCTCTGTGAACACAAGCTGCTGAGCTGGGATGCAATACACCTGTATTACCACAGTGCTGCATGCAGGCTAATAGGTTCTGCTTTTCAAGAAAGCTTGACGGTCAACACACAGAAGCACAGTAATGTGGCAATGTTGCAATTCCCGGGTCAGCATGACATGTTTCAGGCTTTTGCTACTTTGGCAATATAGCTGCACCCACGTGGAATAATGGGGATGAAACAAAAATGATGAACAGCTGTTCAATGAGACAGCACTATCCAACCTCTGCATTGATTTTTTTTCTTTACCAAAAAGATGTGATGTTATTGAAGGCTGTGTCATAATGCACATGCAAAACAGGGGTTAATTAACTTTGCTTTGGCAAATTCTTAATTCTGGGTTTTCTTAACTTTTGAGTGCCTGACTTGGCAATCCTTGCATTCTTTTAATGCAGGGTTTTTTTTAACCTAATATTATTTAGATTGAGGCAATGCCTAAAATATACTCATTCCTTTCCAAACGCAGAAGAAACACATTCCCTGCTCCCAGAGAAATGCATACAAAGTAGAAGCAATATAAACAGTATAAGCACGGACACTAACACCAACAAAGCCCACAATTAAAACTGGGTTTGAGGCTGAGGACATGTGTTTTTGTACTGGGAGGAATTAACAGACTTTTGTTCACCTGGGGAAAAGGGTTCAGTATGTGCTGCTCTTCAGCACCACCTAACGGTTGGTCTTGGAGCAACATGACATTTTTACTGGAGACCACCCATCTTGCTAACTCCAAACTGAGTGCAATGACTGCAACTGGTATTCAGGGTGAGTAGGGAAAAGAGACTAGATTTACACAAGGTGACCTAGGACCACCAGTGGGAGGAAATCTCCAGACTGGTTAACTCTGCCTTGTGAGAAGGCAATCTTGTCAAATGCTTTTCTTGGGAGTGGATGACACAAGGTTGTCAGGAATTCCTTTCATGCAGAAATAAAAAGGGGCTGGTTTCATTTGATTCCTTATACACATTCAAAAACATGCATCTCCATTTGAAGGAAGAGCAGCCAGCCTGACAGAGCTCACACCCCAATAGTTTACCCGTGAACTTGTCTGAGAGTCTAAAAAGGAGCTCAGGTGTTAGCCCTTTGTTCAGAAGCACAGACAAGCATTCAGTAGATCATATATGTCACCAGGTACCATACATTTCCACTCTCAGTTTCGAGTCATTCATATAACAGCAGGGTTTTAAATGCATGTTCTAATGACAATCTGATACTGGAATAGTAGGCCTGGTATCTCCCAAAGCCTGGCTATGCACTTCAGCTTGCAGTGATCACCTGGCTGCCTATCAAGAGGTTCTTTAACAAAAAAAATCAATGCATTTCTCTTCCAGGCTCTAGGTCAGCAGTTCTCAAACTTTTTAGACTCAAGGCACTCCTTCTTAGACTCGAGGTACCCTTAAAAAATGCCAGGTCTTCACTATCAGTTGCTTTTTGATAATTCCTCTGTCGCAGAGCAAGCAGAAAAACCACAACAGGTCAGACTGTTTCTGATGCTCTGGATTCCTATTTGCAATCTTTGGGTTTATCTTGTGAATCCTTTAGGTGCTTACAAACTGAATAGTGCTAATATTGCACAGCACTGTGGGGCACTCTTAAAAAGATCTCATAGCACCACAGACTTGAGAATCACTGCTCGAAGTTCAGAGAGAGGCTACTGCACTTCAGCCATCACTGTCAAGAGGCAAGATCATCCGACATCCTCCCCCAAAGGAAGGAGCATCAGTTAATAAATTAACAGTTAATCAACTTCTGTGTTCAATCAAGAGAAATGTGTATAAATCTTGGCTTTGGCTCAGGCAAGAACAGGTCTCCAATATCCGGATATTTGGCTCTGCAAAGGTCAATTTAGGCTTAAGAGGTACCAACTATTACAAGGTAGGCTAGAATCCTTGTGGGTAACTTCTCCATATAAACGCAATCCAGACTTCCAGCTCCTACATGGTCAACATGACTTTTACATTGCTACACAGTCTAATCCGCTCAAGAGAGGATCATAAAGGGAAGTGATGCTTCCCTGGCAACAATCCTCTCCCAGCCTCTGTCCATACTACATTAGCCAACTTCCACAAAGAGGAAAGAAGGAGATTTATGCTTGAAGTACCCCTTAAGGATTTTAGGTTTTGTTTGTTTTAGAGGGTTAGGGAAGAGAAACTGTGAAAGAATAAGCAGAGCTAATCTCCAGCTTTTAAGTAAAATGCAACTACACACATTTTCTTTGCCCTTGGGCTTTTGTGTTCTCCTTTCAACTAAAATCCTACTCAGCCTCACCTGATACTGACAGGGATGGCAATTCACTGGGCCCTCACAACCAGCACTTTTTTATTTTCTATTAATAAAGGGCAGCCAGAATGGGAAGGCATGGACATAAAGAGTGCCTATAATACCATTCGGCCTAAGAGGGGAAGATTATCCTATTTTACTACAACACAACTACAGGATTTTAAGTGGCAGGATTCCCATGAAAACTGAGTGTGGACTGGTAAGTGACTCTTTACACACTATATGTTCTTAGCCTGATGTAGGAAACTCAGAATAGCCCCACTCCTGCTAATGTCGTCAGAGGCTGATCTTTCTGCCCTGTGGATTATAATGACATCCTTCCCATCTATTATCAAAAGCTAATATTTCAAAGCTAGTTGTTTAAAAATTACCTACTCACCAATACAATGGATTGCAAACAGTCCGCAGGTGCCAGCTATATAATGGTGTGCAGGAGTGGGGAGATTTCTAAAAGGCAGTTCAGGATTGTTCAAGTAAGCAGAGCTAGGTTTACTCTTGGTATCTTGGAACAATGTGTACGGTTCATAGCCTATTTTTTCATTAGTATTTTTCTACCTTTGCATAACTCCAGTCCATCTAGGATTCTACAACTGCTCACTCTCTTCCCCTCATCTCCTAAGGCAGAATGCCAGACAACTGATCTGAGTCCAATTTTCAAACCCACATTATTTAAGTGGAAATGAAATTACATAGAGCACGGTTGCTCAGCCATAGTTCTCACTCGCAACAGTGACTTACTCTATTAGAGGGTATTCTCTAACTCAACATGAGGTCCATGAAATGAATGAGGTATATGGTACTTTTAATGCCAGAGATGGGAGCAGAAGTTCCATAGTGGGAAGATGAAACTCTTCTGGTACAAGAGACAAGGACAGATCGGTATTAAGACTCCTGCAACATCTAGTTTTCCAGACATAAGGTCTCTGATGTCTAGACAAAGAGTAACAGCTAGGCCTTACCATTCTTCCACAACCTAATACAGCAGTTTCCCATACAACACTCTAAAAACATAAGAACTGCCATTTACTGGGTCAGACCATAGGTCCATCTTCCCCAGCTTCCTAGGACAAAATGGCAGAGTGGATGCTAAAAGGGATCATGAAAAGGGTATAACCAGGGTTTCTTCCATTGTTGCTCTCTCATTTGCAGCCTCCAGCACTTGGGATCTAGGAAATTCTGATTTAGAGGCTGTACCTCTGACTCCCATGCTCAATAGCTACTGATGCACCTTTCCTGTAAGAATGTGTCCATTCCTTTTTCTGATCTGGCTAAACTGTCAGCTTCCACAGTACCTTGTGGCAATGAGTGCCACACTTTAATAACACCCGGCGTAAAAAAGCACTTCCTTTTGTTAGTTTTAAAATTACTACTTATTAGTTTCATTTTGTGACCCCAAGTTCTTGTATTTGGAAAGGTAGTAAATAATAAATCCCTATTCAGTTTCTCGTCACCATTTAATATTTTGTAAACCCTCATGTTTTTCCTCAAGTGTCTCTTTTCTAAACTGAATAGGCCTAGCCTACTTAGTCTCATATGACAGCCTCTCCATACCATTAATTATCCTTGTTGCTCTTCTCTGCACTATCTCTAGTTCTTCTATATCCTTTTTGAGGTGTGGAGACCAAAACTAGGAACATTATTCAAGATGTGGATGCGCCATGGATTTACATAAGGGGCATAATGATACTTTCTGTTTTGTTTACAGTTCCCTTCTTAATCATTCCTAACATTTTCTTTGTCTTTTTGATGGCTGCTGAGAACTGAGCTGATGTTTTTAGCTAACTGTCCGCAATGACGCCCAGATATTTTTCCTGTGTGGTAACAGCTAATGTAGAGCCCATCATAGTGTGGGTATAGTTTGGTCTATTTTTGCCCGTGTGCATCACTTTATACTTATCTACATGGAATTTCATCTACCATTTAGTTGCCTATTTGCTCAGTCGTGCCAGATCCTGCTGAAGTTCTCACAGTCCACCCTGGTCTTTACCACTTTGAATAATGGTGTCATTTTCAAATCTGGCCACCTTGCTGCTCACCCCCTTTTACAGATAATTTGTGAGCATGTTAAACAGCACCAGTCTGTTTAATTCTTTCCATCCCAAAAACCGGCCATTTATACTCAGTCTTTTTCTTTAAGCCAATTTCTAAACCAGAAATTGACCATCTGCAATAGGAATTCAGCCATTTTTAACTTGGCTCCTTCAGGAACCTAGGATAATGCCATCAGGTACTGGTGATTTGCTACTGCTTAGTTTATCAGTTTCCTCTACGAGCATGTTTTGTCCTCTCGGTTAAAGGGTGTGCACAGACTAGCACACCACAGAGTGCATGCAAGTTAAACCTATAATTTCATCATCACCTGTGATGGTTTAACACTGCTACCATCTGGCTTGAAATGTGGTAATACTATCTCTTAGAAAAGGAACGATAAAAGAAAGGTGCACCTGTGAAAAAGGGCATACTCCCAAGCTACTCTGTTTCTCTCTCCAGCTTAGAAAAGGGTAACACAAAACCCTGGATTGGTACAATACAAATGGGAAAGGACTGGATTTCCATTTGCTCATTTGTGTCTTCCTATGAAAAGTAGGCATTTCATATATTCAAATGCACCTGACTCAGAGGAGCGTGTTGAACTGTCATGAATTTGTTGGACATGCACTGCTTCTTTCATAGTGAAAAAGAACGTAGCTTTTCAACTATGCTCATGTAGAGCAATTTCTACTGTAGTGAGCTCAAAAAGAGAAGGAAAAAAACTGCAGTCAAACATGCCTCAGTGCAACAGAAAAGACAAATCCTTGCCTAACAACCAGCTGATTAAGGCTGAGTCAGAGAAACGAGAATGAACAAGACTGAGATATTAAGAGTGCGCAAATTAGATTAAAACAGCCACCAATTTTACGACTGTTAAATGCACTACAATCATTTCCAGAATTGATAGCATGCACACATTGACAGCAAATCTATTGATACATGAGCTGAGCCATGCCAACTCGGGTTAGGAGTTCTCAAACTATCTACTTAGATGAGAGACCTCCAAGGAAAAGTCACAATGCTGAAAAGAGTTAATGAAGTGGTTCACGGGAACTTTCCTTCAAGTTGCTTGTTGGTGCTACGCGCACCGTTGAAATTACCAGAGAAAAGGACCACAAGGCCATTAAAGATTTGAGGGCATTTTGGTAGACTAAGACACTCTACTATATATTTGGAGCTTGCCTACATTTGATCTTGGGTTTAAAAAGGACATAGTATTTTTTTTTACTTCCTTTATTACCTTTCCCTAAATATAGTGTAGCATTTCTGTCCCCTGTCAGAACAGCTGCCATGTGTCACCTTCTTAAGAAGATACTCTTCAGTACAAATTCACACACATTTCCTGTCCTACAAAATACTTCGGGGAAAATTTCCTTTCATTTTTTGGTTTCCTCTTGAGAACCCTACAGAGAGTCTCTTACAGAAAAGTACCATATCTGTCACAGCTTTTATATACCTGCATGACATACAGGACAATGGCCTGGAAACATGAGCATCAGGCTGTTCACTAACAAGCTCCACAACATCATCTACTATTAAAGAACCATATTTACTTCCTGCACAATCCATCCTGCAAAATAACAAATCTGTCAGCAAGTGCATCTTTTTTTCCCATCAAGATGCCTTCACATATAGTCTACAGGTGGAAGGAGGGCTAGTTTGTCAACTGGGGGGGAAAATTGCTTTGATATAATAACCAAAATCAGTGAGAAAAAAAGAAAGATCTTTTCCCTATGTCCCACAACACTGTTGGTTTTTTTTCCCTTTCAGAGGCACGTGCAACTATTTGGTCTCTTCTGCCAGAGGAC
>NW_017728997.1:23785328-23806244 GCF_001723915.1 Gavialis gangeticus | reverse complement strand
CTGGGCGCCGCACTTCAAGAGGGATGTGGACAGCATGGAGAGGGTCCAGAGGAGGGCCGCTCGCATGATCGGGGGCAGCAGGGCAGGCCCTACGAGGAGAGGCTACAGAACCTGAACCTGTTCAGCCTCCACAAGAGAAGGCCGAGGGGGGATCTAGTGGCCTGCTACAAACTAGTCAGGGGGACCAGCAGGCATTGGGGGAGTCCCTGTTCTAGAGTGACTAGAAACAATGGTCACAAGCTGGCAGAGGGTAAATTCAGACTAGACATCAGGAGGCGCTACTTCACTGTCAGGGCGGCTAGGATCTGGAACCAACTTCCAGGTAAAGTGATGCTGGCTCCTACCCTGGGGGTCTTTAAGACCAGGCTAGACAATCACCTTGCTGGGGTCGTTTGACCCCAGTACTCTGTCCTGCCATGGCAGAGGGTCCGACTTGATGATCTGCTCAGGTCCCTTCCGACCCTACTAACTATGAAACATAGGAGTGAACCAGAAATGGAATGTCTTCATCTGCAGAGGTGATTCCACAGTCTAATAAATCCTTGCAAAGTACCTTCCCTGAGAGTCAAACTACATTTTCCCTTGCTCCATTTCAAACAATTACACTTAGCCCTGGTTCCTTGCACCACTAGAAATGAATCTTCTCCATTATGCTCTTCAAATACTTGTAGGTAATCATGCCTCCCACTTAAATATTGTTTAGCCAAGTTACATGCATCTCTTTTAATCTTCTCTGCCTTGTAAATCAATCCTTCCAACCTCTTAATCATTTTTTGATGCACTTTTCTGAAAGCCTTCCAGTGTTCTCACATCTTTCTGGGACAGAGAAACTTAAAATTACATACCGTACTCTAAGTGGATTCTTACCTAGAGGAAGAAAAATCAATCCTCTGTACTTGTATAACAACTTTAATCCATAGATCCTAGTAGGTGATTATTATTTCCATTTTACAGGGGAGGGGAAACTGAGGCACAAAGAAGGGCAGTGTCTGGACCACCATTTCACACATGCAGTGGCAGAATCAGAAACAGAAGATGCACCCTACTTCTCCCAGTTCCAAGATGTCCCACATCTTAGGTATAGAGTCAATCTAGTAAACCCTAACTACCCCATCTCTCTCAATCTTTAACCCTACAGTAGAGCTACAAGCTTCTGCTTGTTGTATTTGATGTTTAAAAATGTATCCTTGCAAAACAACAAAAACTACCCCCAAACTGTCATACAATTAACTACCTAACCAATATATACGTTCTTGAAGTTCAAACTGGCTTGAAATAATCTAACTGTTATACACATCATGTTGAGGCAGTTTTCAATTTGCTGATTTGTCTCTCCAGATATCATTGTTAAAGAATCCTCAGAAAACTAAAGTAGTTCAAAAAGGTTAAAACTATATCTTCATGGAAGGCATCTACAGGGGATAGAATATATGGAAGAATATATATAAGGGAAGCAAGGCCAGAAATTGTGGAGGAGAGGAAAGAAGAATCTGACCTGTTAAATTTAATAAAAATAAAAAAAAAAAACCTTTAAAAAAACCCACAAACAGGATGCAGACACATTAAAAAAGAAATACTGACCTAACAATGGAATGTGAACTGTAGTTGACTTAAACAGCATCATATCTATTAGCCCTCCCCCCATGCAGAAATCTTAGTAACTCTTAAAGGACCAGAGTTATGTAAAAGCATCAAATCTTGCATTTATTTTCTAATAAATGTGTTTGTTTTTTTTCAGATCTTAAAAGTTTGCCTTGCTCTTTTGGGTCACAAAGCTGAAGAAAAAGCAAGCAACTGTATTCTGTGTTCTTTTACAAAGATACTAAATCCCAATGTGATCTGCATACACAGCCACAATGGAAGTAACCGAGAGGTTTCTGTATGCTGTAGTCTGATCAGATGATGTCAGCAAGATCAGACTGTGAGCACCTTGGAGTAGAGATTATTTCTTCCTATGTTCAGAACTGAGAACTTTGTTAATACACCATAAAATACCTACCCTTCCAACCTGGCTACAGAAGCGGGGAGAAAAGGCTAGCCCATCAAAGGTCCAGTTGCTAATCTCCTAAAAGAGGGCAAAGGGGACGTCTAGGCTCCCATCCTGTTCCACAGGGGACCCAGTTCTTTCATAAGAATTTGGCCAAAAAGTAACCACCGTTGTTCGATTGCCTTTTTTAGATCATAAATACTTTGGGGCAGGGACTGTCTTCTGTTCCTATACAGCCTGTCAGTGATTTCCAGTCTACACTGAGTGTTGGGAAGCACAACCTTAATATAAATAATCAACATTTGTTCCATGATAAACAGTCACCAAGTTCCCAACACCATCAACCTTTTCACCGAGGAGGTCAAGTACTGGACTCATTCTTCTAATCCAAAAGCAGCTTGTCTGCCTACTACTCAAGTCCATCCTCTGAGCCAGGCATAGGAGAAGTATTTTTCAAGAATATTTTACTCTGCTTTTCATTCAGAGCTCTTAACCACAAAAATCCCCTCACACGTTCTTTCATCTCCTATGAAGAGTGAACTGTTTTTGTCAGCACTGAGATTATTTGCTTCAAGTAGTGTTTCAGATCCAGAAAAGAGAAAAATAAATGCATTGGCCCCCACAGTCAATAATTTTTTAAGGTCTACTGTGCCTGCCACCTGTAGTCCCAGCCTCATCCATATAATAGGCCATCTGCTGGCTAAACATAAATGGTGTGCACGTCCAATATATTTCCACAGCTAGAACAAATTGGGAACCATTTTTGTCTAATCACCCACTTTATCAGGGGAGCCAAAGGAAAGAGCCCCTCATGAGCTAAACTAACAGCAGCTGCACCATACAAGGCCTTAGCACAGGGGCAGGCAAAATATGGACCACGGGCTGGATTCGGCCCACCAGGCAGCTTCATCTGGCCAACAGGCGCCCAACAATTAATTGTACCCCACTCAGCCCGCACTCTTCACTCCCACCGTCCTGCATGGGAGGACCCCGGCTCTGGCCCCAGCCAGCATACGCAGCTTCCAGGAGGGGCCTCTGCTGCCACTGCTGCAGCTGCCGGGGGAACTGCTCGGCTTCCCCGACCTCCAACAGCTCCTCTTGTGCCCCTGCTGCAGCGCTTGCTCTGGGCACCAAATAGGGAAGCTGCAGCTGGGCAGCAAAGAGCAGAGCCAGACCAGCCCACCTCTATTGCATGGGACTCGCATGCAGCTCTGGGAACTCATGCCCCACCCAGGGAAAGGCCTGCACAATGGAGCCAGCTGCCGTCCCCGCTCCCTGCCTCCACATGCAGCTCATGAGGCTCTGCCGGGAGCAGTGCCACTTCCAGCAGAGTCCCATGAGCTCTGGTGGCATGGAGCAGGAAAGACAGCCGGCTCCATTGTGCGGGGCTTCCCCAACAGTGGCATGTTGCACATGAGCCCTGTGTAACATTGGCGCACCAGCCTGGCTCCCCTCCTTGCCACCACATGCAGGTCCTGGAACTGGCTGGAGCTGTGCGTCACTGAGTGGCTGTGCCTGCGTGAGCTATGAGCACCCCAAGGGCCCACTGCCGGCTACCGCTGCCACCAGCACATGTACACACACCCACACCCTCAACATACCCTACACCCCCCCCACACAGCCACACTTCCTCACACCCCACCATAAACACACCCTCGCCCCCCAACCCCTACCCATACACAATATACAAAAGTAAGACTATTTTAACCTATTATGAATTTACCTCTGTACACACTACACAAACACAAATCAAGATAAAAATATTTTTTGAAATAAAATTAGAATATGTTATAGTAGATGTTTGACTTCCAGTATATGATTGTTTTTTTTTCCTGTCCCAAGATGGCAAACCCTCTCCCCTCCCAAAAGGAGTACTGCTGGGGGCAAGGGGAAGGATTTCTGGTGGCAAAGGTCAGGGGGCGGGACTTCCAAGCCCAATATGGTGACTAGGGGGCAGGGTACCTGTCAAGGGGTGGGGCTACTCTTGCAGCCGTTGACAGCTTACTGAAACTCATTAAGCTGCCCTCCAGCCAAAATAATTGCCCACCCCTGCCTTACCATATGTAGAATAGGATGCTGAATAATTTTGGGTAAGGGACTTGGGAGTCAGGAGACTACTTTTTTTTCTCCTACAACAACCGTCAATCACTTGCAATGTCTCTGTGCAAAATTACTTCATTTTCTGCTTCAGTTTTCCCATTTGTATTAAAGAGGTAAGAATACCTACTTCACTGGGAGAAGTATTACTGGTAATGTCTTCACCTTCAATTTGATCTTTCAGTTGAGGGTAATAGAACTGTAAAGTACTATTCTTGTTTTTATTTTAAATGCAACATTTATTATTGTCATCCTGACCCATAACAATGTCTGTCATTGTGCTAAGAATCTAGTATTACCCAATGAAAGGAGAAAAAGAACAATGCTAGTGCTAAATAAACAGTAATAAAGCATACTTCCCACTAGCCAAAGTCCTACTAATTAAGACGACAGGGAAATTTTTGCTATGATTCACCAAAGACAAAAACTATTGAGCCATATAATGCAACAAAACCAGAAGATACAACAGCAGTTACAGATGATCCAGGGAAATTCAAGATCCGTACAATCAAGTCATCAAAATGCTTGCAGTTCCTGTTTCAACGTAGAAGGTCATGGGAGTAGGAATTACAGCAGTAGTGCTACAACAAAACAATAGCGTGTGGAGCGAAGTGAAAGAAAGGTATGCATAGCTATAAGTAAAAATGAATGAAAATATAGCAGGCCTTCCATGGACAACGTAGTGGAAGGGATTTTAAAACATGCATTTTGTTATTGTACCCTATAGGGGTCTATTATGTAATAGCCACCCACACTTAATTACAGGAGGTACAATCCACTGGGGTGAAAAAACTCTAATCAATTAACAAATCCAGTATGCAATAGCTGGTAGCGGTACACTGATACATTGGTCCAATATCAAATCGGTACCGATATAAAGAAAATAGTCTATATCGGATATTGGCCCGATGGGGCCAATAATTTGGCTGATAAATGCCTATGCTGCATGCAGCTGCAGTGCAGCACAGCACAGAGCAGAACCAGCAGCATGGAGAGCTACCTCGAACTGGTAAGTTGGAGACGGAAGGGAACAAGCATGGGGGGTAGGTCAATGCCCCCTGCAGTGAGGGAGGGGTAGGCTCTGCCCAGCCAGGGCAGGGTGGGGAGGCGCAGGACGGAAGCACAGCTGGTGGGGTGGGGGCTGCTTGCACCCCAAGAGGACAGGGGCAGGGGGGCGTGAACCCCAAGATCTGCGTGGTGTGAGGCAGGCTGCAGCTATGGGGTGGCGCCAAACCCACAGCCGGTGATGAGTGGGGCTTTTCTTGCTGAGGGCTGGCCTCAGAGAGCACTCCAGTGGCACTGAGAGGAGGCTGCAGCCACCCTAAAAGTTTGCCGCAGCTCCACACCCAGCCTCGTGCCGCTGCCCGGCGCAACTCCGGCTTTTCCCAGCACTTTGGTGGAGGTGGGGTGTTCAGCTGGGGCTGTGTTGGGTGGCGGTGCAGGGCTGAGAACAGAGCAGTGGCAAAATTTGGGATGGCTGCAGCCTCTTCCCTACACTGCTGGAGCCCACTCCGAGCCCAGCCCCCACTGTGAACAGCCCTGGCGCAGCACCAGCTCCAGCTCCATACCGCAGCTGCCGCCCACCCTGCGTCGTGAAGATCCATTGGCTCACGCCCGCCCCCTCCCCCCATCCCACTCCCCTCCCCAGCTGGGTAGTGCCAGCACTTGCCCCTGCCCCCTCCCTCACCGTGGGGGGCATTGATCTGCCCCCCCATGCCTCTCCCACCATACTGGACTTACCACCTGATGGTAGCTGTATCAGATATCAGATCAGTATCAGCCAATATGCCTCCTTACATACCGGCTATCAGTATCAACCCCCAAAAACTCTATCAGTGCACCCCTAGTAATTGGTTGTATTTGTGAAAACTACAGGTAAAGTTTGCCTCTGCATTACTGAGAGATCCTCTATGCTTTACATACACCAGGATGGACTAAAAAGATGAGCGCTTACCTGGGATTCGGATTTTAAATTTACCACTCTGCCCAAAGCCACCCTCTATTATGCCATCCTCTCCTGTAGATAGCTTGACTTTCAGCCCCACAAAAATCTGGATGTTGCTTTCCTTTTTAAACAGCGAACGACCGATCACGCTGTAATCATCTATCACCTGCAAAAGAAAGGCACACATGTGAGTCTAGCTTGTTTGACAAGGAAAAAGAACATAGATAAAACATGCTGTGGTTTGGTGTACTACAAAAAACTTACATCAGCATGAATCTGGGAAGGCCACTTGTCTTACAAGTTGCATATTCTGATCTATAACACTACGTATTACTACATATTCCAAGAAAGCTAAGGACTCGTTACCAGGACCTGCTGAGTTCTAATCCTAGTTTTAAGCTAAAAGTGCAAAGGAATTTGAGTAAATCATTTAATATATCTGTGCTTCAGACTCCCCCATTATAAAACAGGGAGAATACCCACATGCCCCTCAGAAACGTACTCTGAGGATTAATTACTTATAAACTGTTAAAAGCATTGAAATCTCTCCATGAAAGGTGAAACAGAACCCAGAAATAAAAGCATTTATTCCATCACTTACCCTAAGCACCAGAAAACATTATCATTTAGACAGATACTCTACTTTCTCAGCATCAATTCTGCACTCACCCCACTGGGGTTTCAATCAAGCAGGTGGATAGAATTACTCAGTTACCCATTAAAAATTCTTCTCAACACGCACACAGATTTGTTAAACCAAAACTCTCAGAACTGCTGTACAGAATTTTTAATTTCAAGGTCTATAACACAGTGGGAAGAACCATTTGAAGGTTGGATTCTTAATTAAGCGATCAGGCACGAGAGGCAGCAAGCTTGGTGGGCAAGGTAAGATAAACAACCCTCCCTAAGGCATTACAAAGCACAAGGTGCAGCCAAGTGAGCCTAATCCCCAAGGTGTGAATATCTTTGTATGCTGCTAACCCCTTGTGTTACTGTACCTCGCTGCATTAACAAGTGCCTTTGGTTGTGGGAAGAAATAAGGAGAGTACTGCTTTGTTTCTTCATTGCTACAGAAACTCAACTAGATTCAGCAACTATTTCTTCACTGAACCTTAAAAGTAATTTCATTCCAAATGGGTGTTTTAGAGACAGATCAAATCTACACAAAAAACATAGCTTGAAGGACTCAACTTATTCTGGATGCTCTCTCTGTTCATAATTTAATGATCCCCAGCATTATGGTTGTGGTGGCAAGAAGCCTCCACAGGCTTTTAAAGGGGATGGGACAGACCCTGTAGGCCCCAAGCCCCACAAACAGACCCCCACACCAGGGAAACCTACCTCTGGGAGCACAGCCGGAGCAGGAGCCACAGCCATGGCCACACAAGCCGGCGTTATGCTGGCTGTTTAATCAGCTGTTCCCAGGGCGGGGAAGAGCTAAACCAATCGTGGCGGCCACAGCAGCTGCCGCGGGAAGATTTAAAAGCCCCACTGGAACCCAGCAGGGGGAGAGAGAGGGAGCATGCTGGCGTGGAGCACACCAGGTGTGGTGAGGCTCCTGTGCAGAAACAGGAGAGTTGCACCTGGCTCAATGCCGGCATCTAGAGCTGGCGGAGCAAAGTCTCTGGGCAAGGCAGGGAGAGAGAGAAGCCAGTTCACCCCCTGCTTTTTCTCTGTCTAGGTGCCTACATTACACCAGACCATTAGAGGCGTGCCACCCAGAGGCGGCAAGGAAGACGCCAGCAAGTGAGTATCTCACTCATCAGCACTCAAAGCTAAAGCACTGTCGTGACAGCCGAGCTAGTGCACCAGTACCCAGGCCAACGTTAGTCCCCTGGAGAGAGGGCTCTACAGGGTGCAGCAGAACCACACAGGCTGCACCGTCGGTTGGCGAGTGGACAGGGTGTAGGGGAGGCAGAGCCCCACGGAACATCGCATCAAGACTGAGAGTACCACTGTCCCCGGGGTCCCCAGGAAGAGGATCTCCACTGAACCCCTCCTTTCATTCATTAACACCAAATCATAGCAGGCGAGTTGAGGGAAGGGGCCCCACGTAAGATGGATGGTAAGGCACTCGATGTACCCCACCTTAGGCGCCCCGTCTCCTTAATGGCCCATTATTTGCAAACTGCTCATTTCCTAGAGACTTCTCTTCCATGGACATGGACATACTCAGAAACTGAGAGATCATAAGCTTCCACGTTCTTTTTCTTGTTTTTTTTCCAATGGGGGGGCAGAGGTTAATACTCATCTCTCTATTTTAATTCTTAATGTTTCTTAATACTCCACAAACTAAGTCTGTAATTGTTCAAACCTCAGCAAGATCAAAATAATTTCCAGCCCCAGGGAAAAAATCCACAATTCTTCACTACTGTAACCCTCAGTCTGAAATGGAATATAAAAGCACTGGATCATAGTAGTGTAGTAAAATATTAGTTGAGAAGGTTCATTCAAAGGTGATCATCAGGGTGGATTTTATTTAAATCAAATAGATTTAAAGCATGACTTAATCATGATTTAAATCACTGGTCAGTAAGCCTCGATTTAATCATTTTTTTCTACAAAGAATGCATTCTTGTTGTTTAATATAACCTTAATACATATTATTCACAACTCACAGATAGATGTAGGTTTCATTTTTAGAAGTTACACACTATACATTTTAAAGGAGTGATTTATTTTGATATTTTCTCAGGTTAATTTTGCAGCTATATCAGAAAATCGAATTATGATTTGGTTATTTTATTTACCAAAGCTAATTGAAGCAGATAATTGTGAAGTCATTGGGAGGTAAACTACCTCCAATTCAGTAGATTAATCATAAATATTTGGGGGCTATTTTTGCCACGTTGTATTAGGAGGACATCAAATGAATGTTGCAACCATATGTTATTAGCTTGGGGCTTTTTCACTTTCTTCTATATTTCTTCTCATCTTTGATCTCTCTTACGGCTTGCAAACCTGCTGCCATGATAGATTTTCCCTTCTACAATTTCATTCCCTCACTAGATTTCAAATCAATGGAGAGGCTATACTCAGAAATGTATCCCTCAAGACTTCTGGAATATTCTGCTCAAAATGTTTCTCTTTTGTTTCTACTGCCCCTCCCTCCTTCCATTTATCTCCAGACGACTCCTTGCCCAGATCTACTCCATCCCCACCAATCCTCTATACATTTAACTTCTTGCAACTTTGCACTTTAAACAGAGGTAAAGGCTTGACTTTGTGTTCACAAACTTGCAGAGACAATAAGGCTAATGGGTAGGTAATCAGATCTGTTATCTCATCTCCATATACTGCTGTTAAAAAGGATGTGATCTCTGGAGACACAAACTTACAGTTTGAGAACTGAAACTAAGCATCACAGAGATGCTTAATGGGCTCTTCTAGACTGAGCACTAAATCCCACTGGGTATCGTGGTTTTCTTTAATCTACTAATCTATAGAGAAGCCTCTGGGAACTCCATAAGATTGAGGCCCTAATACAGCTCATGGCCTGTTGTGACCTATTTATAAAACTTTTCTAAAAAGGTTACATGACTGTATTGTCTCAAGTAGTATATAATTAGAAGTTATAATCCCTATTCCATGATGATATCCTTTGAGCTTTAACATATCTTAAATTAAAACTACCTTTATATAGGTTTATTTTTTTAAAGCATCTTAAAAAATAAAAAATATGATTAAATAAAAAAATCTGCTTTAAATATCTGATTTGTTATATATATATTTAAAAATCATTGATTTTTATCCACCCTGGTGATCATAATTAAGGTCTCTAGTTGCTTCACAGTCTTGGATTTTGAATACAGAGAATCTCTCTCATGCCCAGATATGGAGGCCTCCATATACCACCTGTAGTTGCCTTCAAAGAGAAAGGAAAGACTGCTTTTAAACACTTGATGACTGCATAGTGCTGAGTGGTTCAAAGATATCTTTAATTTAATTAACTGAATTATCATGTGAACATTATGTTAGCTTGGTTCAGTTTTGCCTCACTGGCAAGGCTGTCAGAGCAACTCCGAGTAATGTCGGTCTCAGAACAAGTGTTAGATGCACCGTGTACAGGTTCTGTTTGAGTGAACTCAGTGATAACCTATATATGTATACCAGAAAGAATCATTCACCATTTTCAGTGCTCAGCACTCACTTAAAGGCAATTTTCATGAAATATACTTATCCTTTAAAAGTAAATCTAGACTTCTTGCTAGCATTTGAGAAAAGATAAGTTTGCAAGTTTGGATTGTGAGACCAAAAGCATTGTAGGGAAAGGACTCTATCTGTGTGCCCTTTAGAGAGCTGAGCAATATTTTGTAATAAAACTGCCACTCTTCTGGTTATCAATAAAACTTGGCAGACAGCCAATCTTTCATCAGCTGTTCCCAAAAGCACTTTATAAAAGTGAGTACTACAACATGTCTGCACAACAGGGAAGTCATATCCTCATTTTACAAACATGGCAATTTAGGTATAGCTGGGATCAAGTGGCAGAGTTTGGAATAGAACCCTAATGCCCCGATTTAGTCTGTCACACTAACCATTAGACTGAGATCACGAGAAACCAACCTTCCATCCATTTATCCTTGAAGAAGGCGGACTTAAAAGAGGATGCCCTTGAGAGAGAGCGTGAAAAGACAGCTGATCGGTCTGTGCAGTAAAATATGTGCATTTGGAGAAAGGAGCAGTCTTTTTTCTAAACTTGAATATTTTTTGTAAACAATAAAAAGAAATTAAGTCTTCACTTTAGCTTGCTTTTCCCTTTAAGAAACTACAGAAGTGCATGTTCTCTCCCACTGAAACTCAACACTTCCAATTACTTTACCAGCAATTTAGCTCCAATCACTGGATTTCACGTTAATCCCCTTCGAGTTCTCAGAACATCTACTATAGCAATCACTTTGCCTATTAGCTGAATAGCCTTTTGGGAGATCTTGCTACTTCTCTCTTTTTTTGTTAAAAAATATTATTAACTTAAAAAGCCAAATGCCACAAAGACAGTAAGGGATATGTAGCCTGTTCTGAAGCAGCAGCAAGGGGCCTACCAATGAGGGCAGACTAATTTTATTAACTTCAGGGAAACTTCAAAAAGCTTTAGGGCTTTAATGCCAGACAGAGACGACCCCAAAAGTCAGTTTAAGTGCTGCATAAACAAAGGATTAGGGTACAAAAAAGCTGAAGGCTCCTTGCATTTCTTGTTTATATTGTCATATGACCTAGTGGGAGTTGGAGAGGGGTGCCCCTCCAACTTTAATCCCCCATGGTGTACAGTGGCGTTTCAGTTCACTGACCTACATTACGATAATATTTTTTTAAATTTATGGGCAGAAGTGCAGCATCAAACTCACTTAAGGACTTTAAAAAAAGGAAAAGAAAAGGAAAAAAAAAAAAAAGGTGGGGGGAACCAGAACAGAAACGTTTCTGGCTGGTATATTCTGCCTCTCTCACTTAGGTTAGAGCAGCAGCTTAGAAAGGGATTTTGAGTTCAAAGGGAATGTCTGTGTTACTCTTGTTTTATGGCTTAGACCAAGAGGACACAATAGCTTCGGTTTTATGAAATATCCCCTCCCATCTGGCTTTTGTGTTTGCAGGAAAAAAAGTAAACATACTTTATTGCCATAGGTGAAGTATGTGTGCCTCATGCACACACACACACGCTTTCTCTAATACTGAGACGTCAACAGTAAACCAAAAAACCCCAAATCCCCTTGATTTGAATAGCACTTACATTACAGTATTATGTTTGCAACAGTGGGACTAATGTGTGTGCTGGCATTCACTGCAAACCTATTGCGTAACTCCAAGGAAAAATAATTGCAGGACTCCTCTCAAGAGGGGAATTACATTAGCAACTATACTGTCAAGCCTGTCGAATCACCCTCTATTTTAGGGTGACAAGAACAAATTCACTGTAACCTTAAAACATTAAACCTTAAAACCACAAACCGTAATAACTCTCTTTAGGCACACTCGGAGGACAGAAACAAGTCATGCTGTTACTCCACCCAAAGAAATGTGGGGTGCTGGACAGAAGTGCAAGAAAGAACAAAGGGAACTGGAAGGAGAAATGAGGATAACGGGAGGAAAAGATGGGAACAAGAAAGTGAAAACACTGAGGTTAAACACAGAGAAGGAGAAAGGTATTTTCTTTTCTGATTTAGTCTGAGATAATGAGGCTTTAAAGTAGAAATAAATGGGGGGAAAATGAAGGTTAAACATGTAGAAACAGAAACTTAGTCTGAGAGTTACAGAGCAAGACTGAAGACAGACTACTGAGATATTAAGAGAATGGATCATGACAGGTGAAAAGAGAAAGGGGAAACAAAACAGTAAGTAAGGGACACTAAAAGCAGACAGAGTTCTCATTACAGTACATTTGCTATTTTATAGCAAGCTTGCTTTATACACCATTTAATTTCACTTAGTAAGTCAGGTGTGTCTAGAAAAAAAATTCAGAGCGTCTTCCCAAGCCTCTGTCTCAGACGGGATGCAAATGATGCTCCAGATCCCCACCCTTCTCCCTTTTAAAACATCAACACACACAGAAACTGCAGGAAATCATTCCTGCACTGGCCATTGGATTGGGTCGGTGAAATACATCCTTCCATTTTGCCAGCTCTGGGGCCTATGTTTTTGTCTCAAGACAATGGTTCTGATTTTTGATTTGTTATTATGAACTGGAAAGACTCAGTAAAAAGGGGCAATGACTCAGCAAGGTCTTCTCCTCAGAAGTGAACATTTTGAAAAAGGACACAAAAATAAGTTTACCAAAGCAAAAAAGGAAATAAAACTCTCAGCTTGGGATTCACCTCATGCCAGAAGCTTTTAGTTTGGAGCCCAGTCTTCATAGACCACTGCCTTCCAAGCAGAAACTTAATATTTCTTCCTTTGTGCACTTGCTCAAGAAGAGGGGAACATTAGGATATAGTTAACCCTTGCAGTGCCCTTGTACCCTGTCATGATTTTAGGGAAGAAAGGAACGCAAAAGTATGATCATACAATTATGCGTTCAGACACTAAGAAACATGAGATCATGGGAAAGCAGGGTTGGAAGGGACCTCATGAGGTCTAGTCCAGCCCCCTGCTCAAGGCAGGATCATTCCTGACTCAACTATCCCAAGTCAAGCATCTGTCTAACCTGTTATGAAAAATGTCTGAGGATGGAGATTCTGCACCTTCTCTAGTAGCCTGCTCCAAAGCCTGGCCACCCTCAGAAAGTCCTTTCTAATCTCCAACCCAACATACCTCTGCTGCAGCGTGAGGTCATTGTTCCCAGTCCTGTCCCCTACAGACACAGAGAAAAGTCTATCTCCACCCTCTTTATGAATCTCCCTTTGGGTATGTGAAGACTGAAATCAAATACTCACTTCACTCTTCTATTCCCCAGAATAAATAAGCCTTGTTCTTTCAGATCGCCACTACAACCTTAATTCTAGTTCACTGAACATGCCCTGTGATAGTGCTCACAAGATCACAGAACCCCTGTTGTATTAAGTGAACATGATGGAGGCACAGACAAGCGGAGTTAAATGTTGCATCGACAACTGTAAATCTGGTATTTCAAGTGCTTGATTTTGCAACCTAAATAATTGTTTTTCTTTCACACAAATAAAATGGTGCAATGGTTGTTTTGCTGACAAACCAATTATCCTCGCAGATGACTCTTACCCAACCTCAGAAAAATCAAAACCAGCTGCCTATACACTTGGAAGATGCAAAAGCATGCCTGTATTTAAAACTTAATAATATAAAAGCCAACCGTAGGTGTTACTCAAACCTTGAGTAATTCTATTGCCCAGTCATCTGGAGTCAGTAATTTCTGTCATCTCTATTAAGCGCATACAATATCAGTTTTCCTAAAAGAACGTGAGCAGATGCTGTGCCTGGACTGCTAAACATTTTATGACAATTTTGGCAAGACTGTGTGAATCCATGTTTTGTATGTGTCACTCGGGATCACTGCTATTATTTTCTCCCTTGGCATTGATCAGACGTGCATTTTCAAAGTACGTTACCTCTACTCTCCTGTCCAAAACCAGAAAAAGAGCCAATAAGTAAGAGCATCTTTTAGATGTCTGATGTCTACTTTCCTGTACATTTCACTCAAAGAACAAACCCTGCACTTTTATTCACCTGATTGGCTTTACCTCTGCATTATTACTGTATTTAGCATACCACTAGCAACCAAGCAGAACCAAACAAACTCATGTTCAGACTTCAAAGCAGCTGAAACATTAATTGTGGCGTCTACATGTTTACACTGGATGGAGTGACATCCATCAGTTTCTCCAGGAAGAGTCACACAAGGTTCTGCAGATGGCTCAGGTCATTGCCAATGCCTGCAGATATCACCCACCCAAAGTGATCACTATACAGTTTGTTCTTGTAACTTGCTCTGTTTGTACCCAACCTTCATGCCATATTAGTCACCTAGATTTAGTCTCCTGAAAGCGTCACTGCTAGACTGATGCACTCATTGGCCTATGAACCAACTGGTCAACTGCGCTGCAATAGAAAAATACTGCATGATGGGAATTAGCTGCATGATAGATTCTTAATTACAAGTATAACTTGCTTGAAAGCAGGTATCCCCAAAGATTTTGCTTTTTATCCATCCTGGCAGCACCACTGCTTGCAAGCAAAAGATAATTCATAAGGTAATTCAAATAATTCAGCAGATAATTCATAATTCTAAAAGAAGAAAATCCTTGATGGGGATTAGTGCTCTGATCCCATATAGAATACTGTGGATGATCATGGATTTATCATTTGCTTCTGGTCACCAGCAAGTCACCAGGACAACAATCCTCTATGTCCAATGCCAGGACAACAATTCTCTATGTCCAATGCATTGACAGGACTCCAGGAACTGCTCATTCTGGTGGTGAGGAGAAGAGATCCAGAACAGATATCACTGAAAATGGCATCATGTGAGTGTACTCTCTTACCATATTCCATTCATCCTAAACAAAAATACTCCAGTACCTGCTTTCCATACTACACAATGGCATCTCCAAACAAAGTAAAATATTCCAGTATCCTGAACATCAGGTCTGAGTGAGCAGCAGTAACTGTTTCCCCTACTCACTCGCACACAAATTCATTCTTCTTCCTTCACATTCATTTCTTTGTACATCAGCAGGCTGCCTGTAGAAACAAGCAGCTAAAGTACTGTAAAACTTGAAATAGCCACTGGCAATTACATTACATGAGGCACTTTGTATGAAACAATAATCACAAAGTTTAAATTAGAACATTGCTATTTGCTTGATGTTTTAGTTTTAAAATATCAGGTCAAGGACACAAATTCCTTATAGAAGAAACTTTGTCATCTTATATATTATATACCATGTCAGTGATCAGTGAACGGTGCATACTTCTTTTGACCTTTTCCAAAGCTTTGTACTAGTTACCCATCTCTACAACATCTGACAGTCTCTCCTTGGAAAAGCCAGGAGGAGCTGCTAAATGAGGGATGAATGAAGGAACCTTTCAGAAACTCACGTCTCATTTTAAGGACATGTCTGCATCCTTGTCTACTCAGAAGATTAGGATATGTTGTGTGGGCTCTGGTGTGGCTGCTTTGTATCACTACTGCTTTGCAGGGGGGAGTTGTTAGGAAATGGCATGCTTCTCTTCCAACCAGATCCCCAACAAGAGACTCCGCATTTCTGATGGAGTCCTGACAATACTTTTATTTTCTGCTCCACTTCCATTCTTAAGGCCCACAGGCACAATGCTTGAGTTGGAAATGTTTTTCAACACATCCACACTCAAACATCCAGAAAAAGCTGCGAAGCAACCAGAGGCTTCTGGAGGCTGACTATGCTACCTAGATGATGCCGTAGGCCCCCAGCAACATCAACATGCTAACTAAGGCCACTAGCTGTAAATCAGTCCAGTGCAAGCCTGTCACAGACTCAAATAACCCTGGGATCTTCCACTACTACAAATGTTGAAGGCAGGGCTGCAAGAAACCAATGCAGCAAGTCTAACAGACATGCAGAGTCAAGGTCAAGCTCAGACATTATAGGAAATGAACACTAAAGAAAATGAACTCTTCTTCTAAATTTTTACCTACAAAGCTACCATGAAGTAAGATAGGGTAGAAATCTACAGCCAGCATGTGCTCGCTCTCACCCTGCAGTAAATGCAAGGTAGCTCATCCTCTCAACCACATTGCGTTCACCCTGACGTGAGAGTGCACACTTGGGAATAACCAATTTGCTATAAATTTGCAACCTAGTTTACCTCATGGCATCTTGCTTGTTTAGCTACATCTGTATAACCATTCAGCAGACTGAGAGTCTGTTTAAGGAAGGCAAGTCCACTTTCATCCTATAGCGCGTGATATTATGGCTACTCTAGGCAACAAATCTCCGGTGAGGTACGTGTTTATTCTGTCTAAACAAGTCTGAAACAGGAAGAGGTGTAGTTCTCCTTTGCAAGTGAGGGGGGAAAAAAATCCTCTACCTTCTATTTCCAATACAGAATTACTGATTTATGAGCATCCTCCAACAATGGGCGCAGCAGCCACCCCAGGATACATCCTGCTTGGGCAAACATTTTCAGAACAGGCAGCATATCTGAGTTCTGCAGGAAACCACAATGCGCCTCTACCGTTCACCTTTCACTTGAAACTCTGCAGTGGGCTCCTGCATCCACAAAAGCCAAAGGACAAGTACAGCAATAATTGTAAGAGCTTTATCCCAAGAGTGAGGAACTGCTTTCATGCATCAGACTGGAATTAGGCCAGAATGCCATTTAGAGGGCAAAATCTTAATAGAAAAGTATTCCAGCACAGGGGCTCATTGCACAGCTTGTCAGTCTCGTCATGTCATGGTTATCACAGCAAGCCAAAAGCTGTCAGCAAAACTGACAAACCACTAGTCAAGCTGCCTTGCTATAATCTGAGTAGTCAAATGGGAATCTGTTGGGTTCTCGTCTTGGTTCTGTCATTGACACACTGGGTGAGGTAGAGCAAATCACTTTATCTGACTATCCCTCCATTTCCTCATATGCAAAACAAGTTTACTTACCTCCCTAACTTGCAAAAGGGTTGCAAGGATGAATGCAATCCTTCTTCCTCATGTTGAAAGCCACGCAATTGGCTATGAAAAAAGGGGCTGGCATCACAAGTATCAAGTCTCTGAAAATGGTCGCTGCTAGGGGTGTGCGAAACGGGATGTATTCGATTCGGATTCGGCCTGAACTGGGGACAGTGATTCAATTCATTGATTCAAATGGGTACCTCGGGGCTCATGAATGCTGCAAAGGTGGGGTGGATGGAGCATCCCACAGGAGTGTGGGGGGACCCCCCGTGTGCTCGGCAGTGAACCCAGAAGTGGACTAGAAGTACTTCTGGTCCATTTCTGGGTCTGCCGCTGAGTGGCTGGGGGGCCCCCCTGTTCCCCACCCGGCTCAGCAATTGGCTGCGGGGGAACCCCTGGTGCCCCCCCAGACCCAGGAGGCACCAGTCATCCAGCCAGGGGAGATGCAGGGGTCCCCCCTGCACACTCCCCGACAGAACCAGAAGTGGACCGGAAATCCCGCTGTGCTCCTGTGGCTCATGAATGCTCCATTTGCCCCAGCATCTCTGCATTCACAAGCTGCCTACTACCTTGAGGTATGTAGAAAAAACATTTAAAGCTATGTCTATGTCCGAATCACCGAAACTTTCTGAATCTCTCCAAATCAATTCAGAGCATTCCGATTTGATTTGGAGCGATTAAAGGGTCTCCTGATTCAATTCAGAGAGTTAGCTGCCGAATCGAATCAGCGACCGAAGCTTTGCACAGCTCTAGTCGCTGCCTGTTTTGACGCTTCAAGGATATCTGGCTCAGGGGACTGGTTGTTTGATCCCACCGAGTAAATCCTTGCTCGTGCATAATATTTTATTTGCTTCTGGTTACCACTAGGTTGTGAAAAGTATAGAATCAGATACAAAGGTAAAAATCCCTTCTCAAGCTAGCACTGAAAGCAATGTTTCATCCCCTGCTTCTTCATTACAGGTTCCTGCATCTCCTCCTACCACCAGTGCCATTGGTATGAGGTGCAGTATTTATTACCATAACTCACTTTTGCTGCTGCGGTCGTCAGCCCAGCTCCTTTCTCTGCTGGAGTTGTCTTTGTCTGAAAGTACCACCTGGGAGCTAAAAATCATGTGCCAACAGAAAACCCTCCAGCAGGAGAGTCATCATCAGGGATCTGGGTTTTCTGTTTGCCATGGGGCTGCAGGTTGGGAGTGAGGGGCATTGGCAGGGCCAAGGGGCTGCAGGTCAGGAGTGAGGGGCACAAGCAGGGCTTGGGGTGTGGAGGGCTGCAGGCTGGGAGTGAGGGGCAGGGCTGGGATGGCTTGGGAGTGAGGGGCAATGCATGGGCAGGGACCAGGCATATCAAGGCTGCTCAGCACTACAAAGCAGGAGGGAACACAGCTGCAGCTGGAACCGCATCCTGGTGAACAAAGGGGGCAGAGGGAGCTCTGATTTTCTATGATTAAAAAAAACCAAAATCAAATGCCAAAAGATACAGGTGTTTAGAATTTATTTCATTATAAATGATCGAGGCATTGGTAGGCTCCCAAACTGCTTTAAAATTGTAAACATATCAATAAAACATTGTGTTCAACTGACACCTACGTAGTGGTGTTTCATTTTAACTGTGGAAAAACACAGATTTTGAGGTTTTTATCAGAGGATTTGGGACTTTTAAAGAGAGAAAACCAAGATCCCTGGTCATCAGCCATCCTTGCAAATGATCCTGAAGGAAAAGGACACTGCTGACAGCAACTGAGAAAACT
Organism: Gavialis gangeticus; assembly: GCF_001723915.1. Taxonomy (NCBI): domain Eukaryota; kingdom Metazoa; phylum Chordata; order Crocodylia; family Gavialidae; genus Gavialis; species Gavialis gangeticus. The sequence goes on along the minus strand of NW_017728997.1, from coordinate 23,787,419 downwards.
TCCTTCACAACAGGTCTCCCACCTGATGTGGGAGCTTAAGAGCTCCGAGAAGACACTGTTCTTTCATCCAAAGGCTTTTTATTATTCTGCTGGAGACTTAATGAACTTACAATTCTGCCCGTTTCATAAGTGCTTGGAAATTAATCAGACCAGAAACAAAAAGCCAGTCCGTAAACGTCTGATTTCTCCAGGGTGAACCAGCTGCTAAACTGCAGGGGAATTTACTTTAATTGCAGCAGAAAGCAGGGGGCCTGGAAGAGCCCACATCAGATCAGACAAGTGCAAAGGTTTATAAATGGCTACTGCTGAGTCCCATGACGGTCTAGTCAGAGGGAGTGTGTGCCCACCCCCTCCTGAAACTGGGAAGGCAAACGTTACACACCCCCAGCCACCCGCTCTCATTCCCAGCCCTTCAGGAAGTTATGAAACAGATTTTCCCTGACAGCATTCTCTGGAGAAAAATTCACTTCATAAAGGTAAAATGCGTTCTTTTAATTATTATTCTTAGTGCCTCCCCAGGGGAGTGGAGGGGGGGGAGCCAAAACTTTCCTTGCTTAGCAGAGAGATTTTAATTTTCCTGTATTGGTGCCAAGAATAGACACCCTAAATTCAACGATCCTAATCTCTAGCCATCCATCAATAGCAGGGTGGGACCATCTGATTCAAAATTTCTATTAGAGACTTTGTGTACTAAAAAAAGTCACTGTACCACCCAATTGTTCCTGCTGCTCTCCACTTACTGAAAGCAAGCATTTTATTGTAGCTCCCTCAATAAAGCTTATGGTACTTTCCCAGAAGACTCATCATAACTGGCACCTTCCCACCGACCTTGCAACACCCCCATGTACCTCTCTGAATTTAAATTATGAGTCTGTGTTCTCCTAATACTGTCTGCTGTATCGTTCTTAGCATGACTGGAGTGGAAAACACTAACTCTGAATGCTCCTGAATGCACCAGGAGTTAGCAGGAAAGGGCTTACTTACCACCGCAGAGTGAGGATTTGAGTGACACTCAAAGCACCGGTCAGTGGCAGTAAGGAGAAGCCCACGGTTAGAACGGTTTTTGTGACAGTCGGAGAAAGAGATAAATGATACTTCTTCCTACCATAAGTGTTTAAAAGGTACAAGGAACTCTGCTAAAGATTTACACTAAGAAATTAGGATAAAAATATTACAATACTGGCCAAATAATTTTTTTAAATTTCCAGAAAAGGAAAAAAGCATCGGAGTAACGGACTGGTATTACTCAAGCATGCGCAGAGTCAGCTGGATAATCTGACAACTGATGGGGGGAAAAATAATAAATATAAACACAAATATTTTAAGACCACTGTTAGAAACTGCAAAACAAGCTCACAGGAGATAAAGCGAACATAACAAAACCTTTCAACCTATTTACCAAAGTGCTCAGAGTTCCCAATTTAATACAAGGGAAAACATTAATAAGCTGAACAGAGAACATTAATATGAAGCTACATCATCGTAGTTTAGAAATAAACCCACACAAAACAAAGAAAAGGCTATGTGGGCCTCACCAATTTCACAGCAACTTTCATTCACAGTAGCCCACCTAATGCCCACAGTGAAGAAGAAAGCTCACAGCCAAGCCAGGTTTCTCTAGGGGTGAATACCTGGATTAGGTAGAAGAGCTGTATCTCAACTGAAGCTCTATAAAGTGTGACAGGATTGAGACGGGGCAATCCTGAGGCTCAATAGGGTAAATGGAACACAGCAAAGCAGGAAAACTTATATTAAAGTGTACAGCTCATACTGAAATGTATCCAGATTCAAGCGTCCCCAAAGCCTGGAGGGTGGGATGTCCTGGAGACACTGCTTTGATTCAGCACCACCATTAACTAAAGGCAAGACAGATCAACTATTTCAAGGAAGAAAAATACACGTAAACCTTTAAGCTACACTTTAAAAAGCCACTAGGGTTTCTGCATCAACCTTAAAAAGGCTTGATATGCAGAAACTGCTGAGCAACCCTCCTCTGAAAACCAGGCCCTTTGACAGGTCCTCCAATTTGACATGTAAAAACTTGAACCACCTACAGACAAGGTTCTTTGGGTGAATCTGATATCTTTTATT
>NW_017728997.1:23784281-23784658 GCF_001723915.1 Gavialis gangeticus | reverse complement strand
TAAAATCCACAAACAAGGGAACCCTGGCAGACCTATCATTATCCAACTATGGGACCCTAACTGAGGAAATATGAGGTTTCATTGAATCAGTACTAAAACCACTGGGTCCCCCAGGGCAAATTTTGTCCAAGGCACTACAGACTTTCTACAGAAACTTAAAAACATAGACCACCTTCCCAGCAACACCCTCCTAGCCACCATGGATGTTACCAGCCTTTATACCTATATCCCACACCAGGATGGCATTCAAACCTGCCTCACATATCTACAGGAACAAGATTACAACTCGAAATACAGACCCAAAGATATTACTGACCTTATCCACTTCATCCTCACACACAACAATTTCACTTTTAATAACCAACACTTCCTCCAGA
>NW_017728997.1:23765511-23779281 GCF_001723915.1 Gavialis gangeticus | reverse complement strand
AGACCCAAAGATATTACTGACCTTATCCACTTCATCCTCACACACAACAATTTCACTTTTAATAACCAACACTTCCTCCAGACGATGGGAACAGCTATGGGCACCAAAATGGCCCCACCATATGCCAACCTTTTTATGAGCCACCTGGAAGAAGACTTCCTCAAGAACTGCACCATCAAACCCCTGCTATACTTAAGATGACACCGATGACATCTTCATCATTTGGACTGAAAACCTGCAATCTCTGATTGAGTTCCATCAGAAATTCGGCAATCACCATCCCTCCATCTGACTTTCTCTAAAGTACTCCAGCACCGACATCTTCTTCTTAGACATGATGATCAGTATCCAGAATGATAAAATACAGACCACATTATACAAGAAACCCACAGATCAACATACATATCTGCACAGAGCTGGCAATCACCCTAAACACACCAAAAAAGCTCTGATATACAGCCAAGCCCTCAGATGCCACTGAATTTGCACTGAAGAGAACACCTGGGATTACCACCTCACCAATCTTAAAAAGGCTTTCACCCAACAAGGACACTCCTTCAGAGAGACAGATTGCACATTTGAAAGATCAACTTGGATACCATGTGAAGAACTGCTGCAGTACAGAAGAAACACCCCCACAAATTGCACACCGCTGGTTATAACATATCACTCCTCCCTCAAACCTGTACAGAAAATCTTCAAACAGTTGCAACCCATACTAGAAAGAGACCCTACTCTTAAAGAGATCTTCCCAGAGCCACCCATCCTAGCCTTCAAACAAGCACCGAACCTCGCTAACCTCATCACCAGAAGCAAAATTCCTCAAGCCCAGAGCACACCAAATGGATCCGCAGCATGCCATGACAAGAAATACAAAACCTGCCAACACATCTCCACCACCCCCACAATTGCTACACCCCACAACAGAGCCGTCAGCATTCCCGGATCTTACAGCTGCACCTCCAGAAATGTGATATCTCTCATCCAATGCACCAAATGCCCTGATGGAACATACATAGGAGAGACCAAACAACAATGGTGCACCAGAATGAATGCACACTGGAAATCTATCAGAGACAGGAATACCCAATTACCTGTAGGGGCACATTTCTCAGAAGAAAACCACTCTCCCCCCAGTCTCTCAGTCCTGATCCTCAAAGGAAACTTACCCAATACTTCCTAAAGACGAGCCTACGAACTCCACTTCATCAACCTGCTGGATGCTAAAAATCATGGACTAAATATAGACATTGGATTTATGACACATTATAACCTGCCTGACATCTGACTCCCCAGGTACCACTTCACTATTCATTCCCCTTCTCTCCCCCCGCCCAGCCTGTCTCTCACCCATTGACTCAATCTCCATCTTCACTGACTGCCCTGACTGACTGACTGCATGCAGACCAGCCCAGCCTCTGGCTTCTTTATTCTTCATTCCATCCAGGAAGAGCACACACCAACTGCTGAAACTTCCTCAGCCTGACAAAGAGTTTTTGAACCCAAAAACTTGCTTAAAAATTGTTTTCCAACCATTTAAGTTGGTTTAATAAAAGATATCAGCTTCACCCAAAGAACCTTGTCTGCTTATGTCCTTAGACCAACATGGCTACAACCTACACCCCTGAATCACCTACAGGCACTGGTTTGGCCCTCCAGATGCAGCAGTGAAGACATGCACTTGGAAAGCAAGAGGAACAAACTCTACAAGATAAAGAGAAGTACTGGATACAGTACAGAGAAAGAGGAAGGGCAGGTACAGATTAGGAACGTTTGTTACTTTTTTAGATGTAATTGACAGTCAGCACTTTAGAAAAGAACCTCACAAATTCATACTTATGCCTGCCAGACCCACTGCTTGTTTACTCTGAAATCTTCAAACAATAAACTGTAAAGAAATTTGCACCACAAAATGTACTTTGACTCTGTATTTTGAAAAGCATTTAGTTCTTTATACAAAAATAAGGAAATGTATTCATGTTCAACACCCCCCAATACTACCAAGTTATTGAGAGAAGTGAAGCAAAACTGTTGCAGATTTTGTTGGAATGATCAGCTTTGAGGATTAGAACAAAAATTAATAACTCTTTACTGGAGTATAAATTAATAATATAATAATGCTGAACAATTATATATCACTTTTACATGTTTTCCAGTACTCTGCATGCATGCATTAATAATTTACATCAGCACTGTTCTCATTTAACAAATTAAAATATATATAATTACTTTTCTGAAATATTTTTCATTATGAAAAACTCCAAAGTGTACTATGTATATCCAAATGAATGTCCACCCATTATGGAAATGCAGCCACCAGTGAGATAGGACAGTAAGAGATAAGTAAAGAAATAGCAGAAATATAACAAAACAGACACTGCTGAAGGGACAGTAAAAATAGGCAGAAGCTAATTACCCACGCCTAAATCTAGCCAGAGCGTATCATTGCTCCTGCAGAAGACACCATATGGTCTTCCAAGATGGACTGGTTTTATATGTACTCTGAAGTGCTTTAACACGTCATGTGCGTGACCTGTAATTAATGCCCAATAGTCTCACTGCCTTTATTTATTCCATTTGTAAACTGCTCCAGAACTTTGCACTGAAACTACAGAATAGCTATAGTATACAAGCCAGAAGGAAACCAGAGTTTTGGTCAGCCCAGCAGAAGACAGCCAGGGCACTGGGGAACATATGAGGAGTAGTTTGAGCTTGTAGAAGAAATATATTAACTAGATGTTAAAACACTCTGTGGTGAAATTGTTAATACAGTTACATATCTAACTAAACCTCCCACTGCGACTAATGAGCCTGTTCACACATCTCAAATGAAAGCTGTCCAACTGTCTACAAACTCAGGTGGGAAACATCACATCACTACATTCAAGCTTTTAAAGGCCAAAAGCATTTTTTAAATGGAAATCAGAAAGGAGCACAATTTAGGTGCAAATTCTTCAGCATTGTTGTGACCTAAAGCAAGAATCACAAAGAGAAGTTTCTTTTTGCCACTAAAGTGGTAAGAAATAGAGCTTACCCTTTCCACTTGACCTTCTTTGTGCTTCAGTTTGTACACTTTCAGCTTTGGAAGGAAAGTCTCTGTATAGTTTTTATCTTCTAGGCCTTGAAGCAGTACCCCATGGAATGCCAGCCTGCAGGTGTTTGCATGAATATCAGTATCCAGTTTTGACCCAATTACAAGACAGAGTCGAGGACAAGTGACTGGTTTTTCAAACTCCACTAAGGCCCACTGTTGCTTCGGGAGCTGCTCTCCTGTCTGGTCATTATCCTTGTTTTCATCAGAAGCCTTTGAATCCTTGGACAAATATTCTTCTTGATAAAGGTAATCTTTTTCAAAATCAAACGCGTTGTCCAGGGGCTCTTTGTTGAAGTCAGCAGGGGCTGGACTGAAGAACATTACTCGTCCCATAACTGTTTCGTGACCAACTGTGATATGAAACTTGGCTTTGGTGTGCAGCGCACCTCGAAAATACTGAATTTTCTTCAGGGAGATAATGGCAGCATGTATGGTCTGGAGAGATTCTGGGGTACAGATGAGGCCCCGTTCTAGCAGCTTGGGATCAAACTGGGTCACACAGATGCCTACCCTGTCCCCCTGCATGGCGTAAGTCACAGGAGTATGGAACATCTGCATGGACTTGACTTTCTTTGACACCTGTTTGGAAAGAAGCAAAAGAAATAAATATAAGCAATGAATTATCTTAATTAGATAAATGGAAAAAGCATCAACACATCCTGTATTATGCTCCATTATCATGCCGTCTCAAAGATTCACATGCTAAAGATGACCCAAAGTTTTGAAAAGTGGGAAGTGAACACATTGGGCACCTGCACACATGATGAAAATTGCCCGTTTTTGCAGTTTAATTGCTTCACACTGTACACATATAAGGGGTTTTTTTGCAATTTAAATGTTTGCTACATTGCCAACTAAACCACATCTGCATAGAGTTTAGTTTGCAAAGTAGCTATTTGTAACGTTGCAGCCTTTTGACAGCTCACCCCCCACCCCCCACAGGAGAGGTGGGCTAAAGGCAGAAGCAGGGAGAAGCCCAATCCTTTTTTTTCTTCCCCTGGACCCTGCCCGCATCTCCCATTGCCAGGGGGTGAACTGCAAACAGGCTCAGCAGCCCCTGAGCTGAGGGGGGCTCCAGTCATTTCCCCTGTGATGGTGCCACCCCCTGGGGCCATTCAGGTAGGCTGCTAACGGGCAGGTGCTGCCCCAGCTTGGACTTGGGGTACTCAGCCCACTGGCAGCTTGTGGAGGCAGGCTCCGTCAGGAAAAGAAAACCCAAAAAAGCAGCGAGGGGCCCAATCCTTTTTTTCCCCCCGTGGAGCCTGCCTGCCTCTCCCGCAGCCAGGGAGTGATCTGCTGGCAGACCCTGAGATGCAGGAGGGCCTGGGTCCTTCCCTCCACAGTGGTAGTGCCCTCTGGGGCCACCTGGGCAGGCAGCTAGCTGGCAAGTGCTGGCCTAGCTTGGAGGCATCACCCAGCCTAATTCAACTGTTCCCCAAGCCCAAGCTGGGGCAGAAACTGTCTCCTACCTGCCCACCTGCTCGGCCGTCCAGCAGCTTGCACACCAGCCACAAGAAATGCAGGAAGACTCCACCAGAAAAAAAGATTGGGCCCCTCACCGTAACAGTGATGGAAGCCTCTAAATCAGTGCTCTCCAACCTTTTTCAGTAGGAGATCTCCTTTGGCATTTAAAAGCAACCCAAGATTTACCATGCACTACCACCACTCCCCTCCCCCCTACCCAGCAGGTAAGTCTATGGGGAGGGAAGGGGTGGGCACATCGAGGCAGAGGGAGAAAAAATTATGTGGGGATGCACATCCCCAGCAGGTAAGTTCCACCCAGCCAGGGCCCCATTCAATTTACCCCTGCTCCTGCCTCTGTGGCACTGTCCCTCACCATGGGGACCTTGATCTAACCCCCACCCTTTACCTCCTCCATGGACTGACCTGATGGGCTGGGGCACATGCATGCATGCACGCATGCGGGCACTCAGTCCCCCTCCCCAGCCTCGGATCAACTCCAAGAGACTCCGAAATCTACCACAAGAGGCTCTGAGACCATGGTGACCACTGCTCTAAATTGAAATGGGGGAGTTTTGATCATCACAATTAAAAACTCACCATTTAATTTAGGGGACTAAACCCCCATCACGCGTACAAGAGCCCCAATAAGAATATATTCCTAACATGGTATATAAGCCATTCTAGTATGAACCCCTCAGTGAATTTTACTTGTCTTCTAAATTAATATTACCAGGTCTTAATTGCATCACTTCTGTGATATTTAATTGTGCGGGGCACGAGCCAGGCTGTGGCTATAGCCCTGGGGTTCTGATCCCCTGATGTTAGTTTAGCAAGAGGGAGAGGTGGACTCGTAACGGTTGCAAAAGTACTTTCTTTTATTTAGTCCCTTTTTACATGCTCTCCACTGATATAGATGTGGCTGCGCAGGCAGTTACACTTGGTTACACACGACACTCAATCCTGAACTGATGACAGACATCGTTTCTTACTTGTACACCACTGGTGTAAACGTGGCTGCAGGGCGGATTCCGTCCCAATCCAGGCAAGAGACGAAAGGAAGAAAATAACAACCTTGTTGGATCCACGTTCGGGTGAGGCTGGGGAAACGATCAAGCATCCGTCCCGTTTGCTGGAACGAATGCGCGAAAAAACTTGACGGTTCTCGGGAAAACAATAAAGCAGTGGACACCTCGAGAACCAAAAGAAAACCGATCGGCAAATTGTTCTCCGGAGACAGGAGAAGCCGTGGGAAGTTGGCCAGACCTTCCCAGCGAGCGATGGAAACTCCAGCTTCTCGGCTAGCTGAGCGGGCGATGGATGCTGCACGCTACTCTGCTGTTCTTTCTGTTCTTCCTCCCAGGGGGAGAACTCCACCCCAGCTTTATAGGCCTGATGACAAGCCCAGATTTAAGCCCTTTCGACTGGTCCACCGGGTTCCCCACAGGGGCGGGGCTTAGCACATGGCCATGCGGACGGGGTCTTCCCAGCACATGGCCAAGGGGCCATGCAGCAGGCCAAACAGGGGCTTTCCCAGATAGAAGGAAGAGTGCTTGGCGGCACCTACTGCTGGGCAGAGCTTGCAGAGCCCAGCCAGAGCATGACATTAATGAGAAAAATCAGCAAATAGATTAAAGTTTGGTTGTACACCTACGTATAACTTATAAGTAGGTACATAACCTACACGTAAGCTGACCATACACCCCAGTTTGAGTGGGACACTCCAGGATTCTGTAGCCTGGTCCTGGCCGATTGGTCAAAAGACCTTGACTGAAGTCTGGCGAGGAGGCGGAGCAGCATGGTGCACCAGTAAGGCTGGAACAGGCACCACCCCACCGGCACATGATATGTCTTTGCTCCCACACAGAAGCAGTGGTACCTGCCCAGTCACCTGCCTGGTGCACCATGCCACTTCATCTCCCCACCAGACTCCAGCTCAGGACTTCTGACCAACTGGCCAGAACTGGGCTATGGAATCCTGGAGTGTCCTGGCCAAACTGGAACAAATGGTCACCCTACCTATATGCCTATTTTTTATTTTAAAAAGTGGTACCATTCAAATGGAGGTGTGTAACAGCACACTAGAGAGTAACTGCATGCCCTAATGCTCACTTCCTTTTCCTGCCTTTCCCTCCCAACTTTTCTTTGCAATAATCTCTTACTGCCCTGGAATAATTGAGCTTATATTACCTTCTTTTACTCTGTAATTTTAGAAGTGGTGACCACAAAAAGATCTTGCTAAGCACTACAATACAAATAATTGGAGCATATTACCATATTTACTTGAATAGAAGACTACCCTAATTATAAGACAACCCCCCAGTAATTAGAGTCTATATATGGTAAATTTATGATTTTGTTACAATTATTGGAGGTTTGCCTTGAATTTGTCCCCCCTGCCACAGCAGGGAAAATAGATTGGTTAGCCCTTTACTCTCTGCCTCCCCCCAACTTCTTCCCCTGACAGCCCCTTCCCTCTCTCTTTACTGTCAAATCCTACTCTCCCAGAACAAATGGAACTAAGGAGCAAATCTGGAAACAATAGGCTTGAAATTAAACATGGCTGTAGCAATTTGCATATAATACCCATGCATTTATTTTATCCAGAATTGATGCACATTATCTTTTTTTTAAACTGCTGCAATTTTTAGCAGAGGTACTCCATAAACACACTTTTGAGCAGCACTTTGGCACCTACTTATATAGAGTACAAACTATGCATGATATTAGTCCAAAGCCAAAGGCTTGGCATTTACCACATAATTCTTTGGGCTGGGTCCCCCCACAGTCAAAACTATTTCAAGCCACTATGACCCCATATCTCAGGAGTGCTCACTATGCATGTGTACTCCAGATACCCCCCACAAAGGATCTATGTGCTAATTAGTCTCCACTCATGACTGCAACAGAGTGATCTTGTCAAGTCCTGGGATGTTGCAAAAATTTATATGCAGAAGTGGTGCAGGGCAACCTGGTCCAGCTTCACTTTCACCTAATCGTATGCACCAAGTTGAGAGAGAGGCTGACAGAGGGATTCCTGGTGAACCATCGTGGCTCACCATGACTTGGAAGAGAGTTGGCAGTGAGGGGGACTGTGCTTAATGGACACTACCATACGTCTCATTCAGGTGGGCTGCACTAACCTACCCTTGAATGTAGAGGTGCACCGATACAACAGTCCATATCATATCGGCACCAATAAAAGGAAAATTGACATTATTGGCAATCGGCTCTATCTGGAAGATGCAGCCAATAATGTTGCTGATAAATGCCACATGTTTGTGTGCAGCTGCAGCATCCACATGGCCAGGAATGCAGCCTGACAGCTTGGAAAGCAGAATCTGGCTGGTAAGTCTCTTGGGGGGAATACGTATGTGGTAGATTGAGGCCCCCGTGGTTAGGGAGGGAGTGGGAGTGGGGCTGGGGCTGAGGCTGTGGTAGGGGCAGCCCAGCTGGGGAAGGGCATGGGATGGAACCAGTGGCTCATTCAGGGGGGTGGCTCTTGCCATGCGCCCCTGGGGAAGGCATGGGGGGCATCTGCCCCCCCCCGACCTGTGTGCAGGGCAAGGAAGGACTGCCACTGTGGGCTGGGGCTAGGGGCTGCTCCAGCCTCTTCCTGGCAGCTGCACTTGGGCAAGGAGGGGCAGGTCATGGCAGCTCTGGAAGGAGGGGTTATGGGGGGGGCTAGAAACACCCCAAAATTCACCATAGCCCCCCCTCCCAGCACAATCACTATTCACCCTACCCCACCCAGCCTGAGTGCCGCCTCCAGGAAGAGGCTGCAGCAGCTCCAGACCCAAGTGTGGAGCGCACCCTTGCCCCACACACAAATTGGGGGGGGGGCACATGCCCCCTGTGCCTCCCCAGGGGTGTACGCAGCAGTGGGAACCTCCTCCCCATCCCCCGGATGAGCCACAGACCATCCCACGCTCCACCCCGGCAGGGCAGCATCTGTCCCTCCCCACTCCCTCCTCCATCTGCTTCCACCATGCCCCTCCCCACCAACAGACTTACTAGCCGGATGCTGCTCTCCATGCTGCCAGACTACATATCAGCAATTGGATGAGCTGATATGGCTGGTTAATCATTGGCCATCAGTATTGGGCCAATAAATCTTTACTGATGCACCTCTACTTGCATGTTTAGCAAATGTGGCCCGTGTATTTTATAGTTGTCCTCCGTGTTGGCTGCATTTAATCAACTTCAGAGTTGGTTTTCATCACTGAGCATATGCTGCTTTTGCCAGCAGTTTAAAGATAGACAATGTATTTAGTGAGATTGTGTTGTATGTGATTATAAGACTAGGGGTTTTTTTTCCCCCCATGCCAATGAGGGGGGAACCTTGCCTTATATTCAAGTAAATATGATATCTATATTTACTTTATGAATTAATCTGTATACTTGTGTTAGTACAGGTAAGGGAATTTGCTTGAGAATTCTTAACACCATGTATGGACAGCACTTCAAGATAGGCCTCTTTAAACAAACACTGTAGTTCGAATGGAATCTCTTTCATGTCTGAGTTATAAAATATCCACAACCTCACTTTCAAAGCAAGTTGGTCAGCACATAAATAGGAGTAACAGTAGGAATTGCAGCATCTTTTGTCCAAGTCTATCAGTGTGCTTTATTCCAGATTCTTCAGTTTTCACAGCCCCTGTGTGAGGTAAGTTTTATGGTACCCACTGAAAGATGGAAAAGACTGAAGAAGCAGAGAAGTTAAGTAGTTTGGCTCAAGTTCATAATAAGCCAGAAATGGGAAAAAAGCCATGGCTGACCTAGGATTTTTTAATGCTAGTCTTGGTGCTGACTTTCTCTCATATACCAAGTATTCAAGCAACTATTGCTCAAAAACCATCAAGTCCATACTTTATTATACTGCATTTTACTTGTATATGCATTTACACAAACATTAGTACACTTATAAATAAATATGTTGATACTTTTAAATTGTTCACACTTTTTTTCAAAACTCCTGTCTGAAATATTACAGGAAAAGACTGCAGCAAAATATTTTGTTGCATATAGCAAAGACTGAATGATTTGCTGTACCTAGAGAGAAGAGCCTCTTCCATAAATATATGTATAGGTAAGAGTCATTTAAGCTATGAACAGACATTGCATTTGTCTCTAGAAAAGTTTTCCCTGTGTTTGTACTAGAAGCGAAATACCCAGAGATTAGCATGTACACATACACTAGCTTTTTAATCAAGGTTTTAATTCAATGATGCAATCTCAGGATAACTGTTCAAATGCACTTTGCCATGTCCTGGAATAAACTGTTAGTACTTCTTACCCTGTGAACCTCTTTTAGTATTTATCCCAGGGATAACACACATTGATGTCTAACAACTGCCCTTTGTTCCAAGATGAAATGGTTCATCCCAGGACAAACAATGTCCGTTTGTGGTCTTCAAGTTAGCCTTGCAAGGATAGTAGGATTTAGTGCTCACAAGTGAAGACTCACTGGAAGCCTTTGGAAAAAATAAAGGGGTAAAGCTAGTTTTATTAAGAATGTGTTCCAGGTGATCTGCCATATCCTTTATTTGACTGATGACATCATATAACTTTTAGCTTCCATGCTAACTGAAGATTTGCCCTGGAACTGAAAAGATGCCCCATCCCTTCATATGTCATTTAGCCTTGGGTATCAGTTACAATGTCTTTTACTGACATGACAAGAACAATTTAACCACTGCCACCTACATCTTAGGGGAGCATTTTTTCTGGTTCTAATGCTCTTTGTCTGATTGGCAGCAATGAACATCCTGAAGTAATTTGGCAGATTTCATTTAAAGTCTGGTCATTAGCCATAACTCCAAATCATTAATGGATCATATAAACAAGGGCACCATTTGCCACTCAAGCTCAATGAAGATGTGTGGAAGAGCAAACACTCCATAACCTAAGAAATTCCAAATATTACGCCGGGGGGAGGAGGCGGGCGATCCATATAATCACCCTTACAAGATTTTTGTGCTTATTTACAAGTAATTTTGTGTCCGCAGCGTTCCCATATATAGCATGTTGTAAAAGGTATCTAGCATGTTGTTATTACTCTTCAATGATGGGCAATGCTCAGCAACTTACAGGTACAATTTATCTGGCATTTTCTCAGCTGCTTAAGAAAATGTAAATAGGAGGGGGGAGAAAAACACCCTATCTGAAGTTTGACATTAATAAGCTTACAAATGCATCAGTTATTCCAATTCAAAAAGTTCTAAAAAGGGGGAAAAGAATGAAATAAGCTTTTAAAGATCAGTCTTGGTTCAGCTTGATCAGACGAAACCAGTTTAGCTTAATAAGGTTTCATTTTGGCTTTTCTTTTTGTTCTTCAAAACCATCCTTTAAGAAGATATTTTCTCTAGAATAGGCATTAACTAAGGGAGCACGTGGGTGTGTGTGTGTGTGTCTGTATGTCTATATTTGTCTCTCTCAAACTTCCCTCCAGTATATATGGGGGAAAAAAATCAATCTATTCTTTGCAAAGAAGCTCTCCAGACTTGGCACAAAGGGTTTACTCAGGCAGTACAATAATGTATAAAGAGCATTTATTTCTTAGATAATACCCTCTATCCTGCATCTCAACATACTTAAAAGCTATCAGATATTTTATCCTGGGCATATTAGAGAAGGGCTAAAGCTTCAGAAGTTTGGATGACAATATGAACTCTTCCAAAGCTGAAGGGTACTCTGACTTGAAGGTGTTTAGCCAGGAGCTTCTACCTTCAATATATAATAGACTGTATAATTAATATGAACATCTAAGCTGGTAAAGAAGGTCTCCTTTCTCAGGATCTATTGCTTCTCTCTCCCCACTTTCCTCTCTTCCATAGTGCTACTAACAGAGATGCCAGTATTCACCTGTTTTGAGCCAAATGCTGCTACGCTATTCTTGAAATACATGTAATTATCACTTCTTTATCATAGTTACAGTTGCGTTCCTGAATCAGGGCTCAACTGTTGCAGCACTTCAACAAATACTTTCTTCCATCTGCCTACTTCATTATCTTCTCTCTGCTCCTGGGACTAAGAAATCGATGCATACCAGTAGTGACGAAGGATAGATTTGTGATGAAAGTGTAAGAATGGAACTGAGCAGATCTGGGTTCTATTCCTTCTTTTGTCTCAGATTTGCCATATTACCTTGGACAAATCAATTATGTTGAAATTTTCAAAGCAAATGGGAAATCATTTATATTCATTCTAAATGATGGGGTGGTTAAATTTGCTGGACATCCGAAAATCCCTGTCATTTCTGTCTTGGCTTCTGTCTGTTCAATGAGAACCATACCCCCTTTGTCTGGCCTGCTCAGACAAGTTCCTTGGGCTAGGGACTGATTCCTTTTTTTATATATGTATATATAGCTACTACAGATACAGTGCCTGACACAACACATCTGTCTTAGTTATATAAGGCAATAATTCCAAAGCTGAGCAATATATTCGTATTGTACTAGCCTAAGCAGTTTAGATGTCCATATTCCCTCTCTGGTACAAAAGCAAGATGCTTACTTAAGGATTTGTACATGTTGCATTTTTAAATGAATAATTACATTTGCAAGGGTCTTACAACATGTCTTCTTTCCTTCTACTGCCAAATATCACACACTTAAATTTCTTTACATGCAAACATGTCATGCTGATGGCACCCTACCAGGGTGCAGAAAAGTAAAACATTATGTTGCTGCCTAAAATCACTTTGCGAGGGCCCACATTCTAACAATGTGACCAACCATCTTATTGTAAGAGTATACTAAATAAAACTTATTTCCTTGTAAACATTCCAAGAGCAAAAATCTTCCAGAGCTCCTGTTAGTGCACAGACACAAGCAAAACTATTCCAACACCTAGAAACTAAGGCACAAAGTGTTTGTCATGCCACTACTAGAATTGATAAAGGTTTTCCCATGCTCTATATAAATAGGTCTTTCTTTTTCCAAGTGAGTAAACTGCCAATGCTCACAGACTAAAGGGAAGTAAAAGTAAAGGGAGAACAGAAACACCCCCAGCTTCAAACCTCATTAGTCCATACTGGGAAGTGAACTGCTCAGTTCTGTCAAGTCCTACTCCATAGGCAGTGTTTAAAGTTCAACTTCAGACCGGAAGCTAATCTTGTCTGGTGATCTTTGTAATTCATTACTGCTATTGGAAAGTGCTGTATGAAGTAGAGGGTATGGAGTGCGCTGCAGAGAAGATGGAAAAACAACTCATGAAGAAGAGAGAGAGAGAGAAAAGAAGAGCATAGAATCTCAGATCAGAATAAAGGGGAAAAAAACAAAGTCATCTGACCTTCGTTTCATCTGGACTAAAATCTTTAGCTGCTCGGAAATAAGGACCCTTTTTGTACAGGTCAATGAAGAGTAGGTAAAGAGAAACATTCTGATTGCTCTGCCTTTTTAAACAAGCAAGAAAAAGGGGTGGGGGGAAGCTAGTGGCTACCCAAGCTATTTGGAAACACTGAAATTATACATACTCCAACCCTATTTCTACACATACTAGAAAAAGCCAAGCATTAACTTCACTGTGAGTAAAGTTTCTGGGTGCACTGGATCTCTGGCTTCTTACCAAAAAACAAAATAAACAGTCTCTTTTCCCCCCCAGAGTAGGACAAGTTATTGTTGCAACCCTTTCAAAATCAAATGTCATAGCTATACCTGTTTATTTCACTATACACCACAGGATATGAAAAGGAAAGGACACCCGGGCTATAAGAAAGAAATCCCTTCATTAAGCAGCAAAGTGAAGCTGAAAATAGAAGTTTGGTGCAACCTTAACTGCTGTCAGCAATGATGTCAGAGTCCACATTATATTGTACCTAGGCTTCTGGTTTCAAACATTTTCAGGCACAAGTTGTACAGCTTCCTTTTAACCAAGAAGCTCAGAAAGTGTTATGTACCCAGCTGGGCTGCAATGATCTAGCAAACAGACATTTCACCCAACTTACCCCCTAACTCCTGGTTTGTGTCATAGTTTCATAGTAGTTAAGGGTCAGAAGGGACCTAAATAGATCATCTAGTCTAACCCCCTGCCACTGGCTGGAGCACATGCTGGAATCACATGACCCCAGACAGGTGTTCATCCAACCTCTTTGAGTTTACCCAAGGTAGGAGCAAGGACCACTTCCCTAGGAAGTTGGTTCCAGATCCTAGCCACCCTAACAGTGAAATAGTGCCTCCTAACCTCTAACCTGAACCTATTCTCCAGCAGCTTCT
>NW_017728997.1:23742404-23760511 GCF_001723915.1 Gavialis gangeticus | reverse complement strand
CGCCTCTGTGCTCTCAAGGGGGGAGCTCCCCAGCTTGTATGTATGCTGTGGGTTCCTTCGCCCCAGGTGCAGCACCCTGCATTTGTCTACGTTGAAGCTCATCCTGTTACCATCCACCCACTTCTGTAGTCTGTCTAAATCTAATTGCAGCCTCGCTCTCCCTTCGAGTGTGCCTACCTCTTCCCACATCTTGGTGTCATCGGCAAACTTGGACAACATGTTTTCCACCCCCTCATCCAAGTCGCTGATGAAGATGTTGAACACTGTAGGACCCAGGACCAAGCCCTGGGGGACCCCACTATTCACATCCCGCCAGGTTGAGTACGACCCATCCACCACCACTCTCTGGGTGCGCCCCATCAGCCAATTTTTGACCCATCCAACTGTGTAGGCATCAATGCCACAGTCACTCAATGTATTAATGAGAATGGGGTGACAGACAGTATCAAAGACCTTCTTAAAGTCCAGAAAGACTATGTCCACAGTGACACCATCATCCAGGGATTTAGTTACCTGGTCATAAAAGGCCATCAGGTTGGTCTGACAGGACCTTCCTTTGATGGACCCATGTTGATTTCCCCTGGGGATGATCTCCCCTGCTGGCCCCTCACAGATGTGATCCTTGATAATTTTTTCAAGGATTTTCCCCAAGACTGATGTGAGGCTTACGGCCTATAGTTTCCTGGGTCCTCCTTTCTCCATTTCTTATAAATGGAGACCACATTAGCTAGCTTCCAATCTCCAGGCACCTGGCCCGTGGACCGCAATCACTCATACAGCCGGGCCAAGGGCACAGCAATGACCCATGCCAGCTCTCTCAACACCCATGGGTGGAGGGCATCAGGGCCCGCAGATTTAAAAACATCCAGTCCTTCCAGAAGATCCTTAACTACTTCTGCGCAGACCTGAGGCCTGGCAGTGCTATCCCCAAGACTGCTCCTACCTGTGGTGGGAGAGCTGTCCTGGTCCCTGCCCAAGAAAACAGAGACAAAGAACTTGTTAAAAATTTTGGCTCTCTCATCTGGCATAGCCACAGGATTACTATTTGAGTCAAACAGGGGCCCTACAGTGTCTGTGCCCTAATTCTCACCTCTCACCTTACACCCCTTGAGCCCCCCTGGCCCCCACTGCTTCTCATCAAAGGTACATTTGCAGCATAGTTGCAGAGTACAGGCTATGGTGTGAAGGGAGGCAACAATGAATATACTTACTGCATGTATTAAAAGAAAAAATTTTGAAGATGTAGGTGCTTCAGAACAATGAGCAGGATTTAAAAAATGGTGCCTCAGGTTACCACACCATACCACCTACAAGAAAAATTCTGCGTTTTTTAAGAGGTGGTAGTACTGCCAATAAGCCTATCATTTTAGAACCTTGGCTGAGCAAATGGACTGAAATGAGTCAACTTGATATTCTTCTATCCCTATCATTCCTATGTTCCTCAATACAAAATGGTAATTGAAGCTTGTAAAAGAATCATATCACATAACTACACAATTTCAGCCCTGAATAGGGCAACAATACAAAGGAATTTTCTTCTTTGTTTTATGATGAACATTCAGGCTCTTATATTCTACTTTCCTTTTAAAAAAACTTAAGTATTTAAAAAGGGCATTGAAAAAATGTTATATAAAAAGTCCTTGTCATTCTTTGTAATATTCACTTACAAATTCATCACCAAAAGCATTTTGCATAAGATTCCAGATATTTATGAAAAATGAAGAATAAAATCATCATGATTTGAAAAGAAAATTGGTATGTGGTGCATCTGTGTAGATCTTATGTATGTATTATATATATGTATGTGTGAATTTTATACATATATACACATATACATATACACTTATATAATCATATAAAACATAGATTAAAACTTCTTTTATGTATTATATAAAACATATTACATATAGCAAACACACTCATTTTATATGCAAGTCTCCTGATCTGAGGTTTATATAATATGCATTTATACACAGATGCAAATAGCAATTTTTTTCATGATGCTATTCTTCACTTTTCTCATGTATCTGGAATCTCATGCAAAATGCTTCATTTAAAACATATAACACACTCATTATATGTAAAGTACACATATTTCACACTTCAATTCAACATTAAAATTAAAATGCCTGGCACATTCAGAAAAATGACATGAGGAGGGTGTTTGCTAAATTGCTATGTTATGTGACTTAACACTTCCAAAATATTTTCCATTAGATCAGCATTTCTCAAACTGTGATCTGTTGTGAGATATACAGTAACATGATACTGACTCCTCCATGTTTCCAAATGCTACCTTCTGTTAAAAAGAAGTTACAAATACATGTTACTTTTTCACAGTAACCAATTACTGTAATTGCTGAGAAACCCTGCATTAGATTGCACACAAAGGGGTATTTTTTCAAAGTGTTGCATGAAGTTTTAACAGTCCAGCTCCCAGGAATTCACTTGGTGTTGCTCCTCTTCTCTGGTTTCTGTGCTATAATGGAAGTACTGATTGTAGGCTAGTGGGCTTCCTTACCAGCCCAGGAAAATCCATTTCCCTGCCAAAATTTCTTTCTAGCCCTTCCCTCAGGGCAGCTGATCAACTCAAACACAAAACTCAGAGCAACACAAAACAAAACTATCCCCTTAACTAAAACAGGCTGCAGGGGCACAGAGGCCTTTTCTTTTGCACCTGAATTTGCTCCAGGATCTGCTACAGGACACAACCTCCCTTTTGGAGCTCCCCCAGCTGTACTCTTGCAACCCCTTATAGGAACTACCCGATTCCTTCCCAGCTGAGGCTGATATCTCAATACAGCTGGCTGGCCAGGAGATCAGAAGACCACCCTGTAACACTGATGACCTGCTAGAAAATTAGTAAGGCTGTGTGAAGCTTCAGTGGCCAATTCAATTTGGAGGAGATTCTCACCGATTTGGCAGCCAAATCTTCAAATCTGAATGAAATCGGGAGACCCATTAAAAGGTCCAAATGGAATCGGAAGCCTCCAAATCAATTTGGAGAGATTCAGAGATTTGGCCATAGAGTATACAAGTAGTCCTCGATTATGCTGGACACCGCTGCCTCGAGCTGGTAAGTCTGTTGTGGTGGGCAGAGTGGGGAGGGAAGGGACATGGGGAGCAGATCAACGCCCCCATAGTGAGGGAGGGATAGGGACTAGGGCTGGGACAAACTGCCCAGCCAGGGTAGGGAGGCACAGGACTCAGGAAGGTGGGGGGGTGGCTCTCGCCACTGCGTGCTGCTGGTCTGGGAGCTGCTAATCTGCCGGCTCCCACTGCCAGTCTGAGAGGACGTGGGAGCAGGCGTGTGCCCCTGGATTTGTGCAGGGTAGACTGGGCCAGGCTGCACTCTGGGCAGGTGGCAGAAGGCACTGGGAGTGGGGGTTACGCCCTCCCACCGCTCACCCAGCCAGGGCAAGGGGGTGCAGGACAGAGACAAGCAACATGCAGTGGCAGGAGTCGGCCTAGCCTCCCAGACAAGCTGCAACAGGGCATGGTGGGGGGGGAGAATGTGCTCCCGGATCGAGGCAGGGCAGGTGGCGGAGTGGAGGCTATGGAGGCTAAGCCTCCCTAAAATTCCCCACAGCCCCCACCGCCTAACCCGCTCCAATCCGGGAGCATACATTTCCCCCCATCCCATGCCCTGTCATGGCTCATCCAGGAGGCACAGGGAGGCTGGGCTGGCTCCCGCCGCTGTGTGACACTTGTCTGGAGGCGGCACCCTCCCACCCTGGCTGGGGGAGCAGCAGGAGGGCATAGCCCTTGCTCCCAGCACTTTCCACCACCTGCCCGTAGCTGCCAGAGGAGCCATCAGACAAGCAGCTCCTGGACTTGTGTTGCACAGCAGCTGGAGCCACCCCCCTGGCCTGCCCTGGCTGGGCAGGTTGTCCCAGCCCCAGCCCCAATCCCTCCCTCGCTCTGGGGGTGTTGATCTGCCCCCATGCCCCTTTCCTTCCCCCTCTGCCCACGACAGATTTACCAGCTAGAGGCAGCTGTGTCCAGTGTCGTCGAGAACTGCCTGTATAGTCTATGGCCGAATCTCTGAATTGGCGCCGAATCGCCAAATTGAATGGGACAGTGATTCAAATCACCAAATTGAATCACTGTCCCTCCGAATTGGCGAATCTGAAGCAAATACTTGCTGCTTCGCACAGGCCTAAAAATTAGTATTTCATGAGGAAATTAGAAATTCATGAGGGACATGGAACAAACCTGCAGCTGGTTTAAGCCACTCCACTTCTCAATGTATCTGATTCTTACCTGTACATTTTCTTTCTGAACATTTGGTATCAACTCCCATGCATAAGGTTACTGCTTGTGTGTCTAAGTGCAACAGCTAAGACAGTGGTAAGTAACTGAATGCCTAAAACCATGTTCCACCTAGTACCTCTTAAAAATTTCTCTTGGAAGGGGGGCTAATTACAAATGGGCTACAGAGCACAGTACCTTAATTGAACAAAGCATTCTCCTTGTCAGTTCTGCTCCAAGAGTGCAATGACAAACCACATGGGGATTAAAGTCTGACAAAAAGAAAATGGCGCCAGTTGGTTGTGCGGATGAGGTCACAGGGAAAACTAAACTAGAATTACATCTCATTCAAAAGGTCAGACAGGGAACCTGGCAGAAAAGTGAATCAGTGAGATGATCTGCATCCACTGGCTCAAATAACAGGAGTCAAAGGAGCTTTAAATCATTACTTTCCTGTTTTCTGGGCAGACCATGAATATCAGTACAGTATTTTGTTCCATTTTACCCTGACCAGGACTGACAGAGACATTCTTCCATGGTTTGAAATACCCTAAACAGTTCTGTTCAGACAGTTTAATGCATGGATAAAATTCATCTCTCTGTTTTGTCTGGGCCTTAAAATACAAACCTGGAAAACACTGAAAAGGATACAACTGGCACTAAGTGTGGGATTTTGTTTCCCTTACACATACCCAACCCAATTTCCACATGTTGGGGATTTCCAAAAGTTATAATACAAATTTAAATTTTGGCATATTTTTCTTGGGCTTCATATAAATAGGAAAGATCTATTAATTAGATCACCTAGCCTCTCCTTCTATCAATGTAACTGTACCTTGCATTTAGACCATTTTCCCCTGAACAATGGATGTCTGTACCTGGAACAGCAATGCATTTATGGCTATATCACTGGGGCTTGTTTGGGATTGCATTTGTTGCTGGGTTGGGTTTGTTTTTTTTTTGTCCCAATTGTGAACCTCTGTAGAAAGCAGGTTTTAGTATTAAATAATTTCAGCCACACCTTGTTCACTGCAGTAGAGAAAAGAAGATGCATGGAGGCAAGGACAGTGTGCAATAACTCTAATAACTGGAAGTTACTTTAATCTTTCCTCTAGATTCTAGATGTTTAGAAACATGGAGATTGTGAACAATATTGGATGTAACTTTATGGCTCACCTTCACTGCATACAAACGATATACATCAACATGGATACCATTATAAAATTGTTACTACCAACCTAGCTCGTAAGGTCATGCACATTTGGCTTCTAAATAGTGGCACAGAGGGACTGACTGCATCTCTCACTTTGTAAATCAGCAGTTATGCGTTGAAATCATACGTGCCTTACAAAACAGGAATTTTCATTATTTTTTTATTTGGATGATTGCATTAACGTTCCTAAGGCATTATATAGAGGTTTGTAGAGGGGTGAGAAGGAAGAGGACGCTGGGGGAGGGCGCATGTGTTCACGTGCAGATAAAAAAATGCAAGTCAAAGAAAAATTAAAAGCAACCAAACTGTTCAGCCCTTAAGATAAACAAATGTATTCAATATAAGAAAAGAACCTGTTATTTGAAGACCAAAGGAAAAACCCACTAAGATTTTCAAAGCAGTTTAACTACAGAGACTAATAAGAAACAGGATACAAAAAAAATCCACTAATGACTTTTTCCCCTGATATGTAGAGCTTCTTTTCCTTTATTTATCCAATTTTCATTAAGCTATCAGTGTTTCACATGCCCCAGCTCTTAGCTTCTTTCGATACAAACCTAAGTGCCCTGCTGCTTTCCAGTGTTTAGAGTGCATCTTTCTGATGCAAGAGAGATAGCTCCCACCATCCTCCAGAAACGCAGGATGGAATCACAGAAGGTAGTGAAATAATACATACTTGTAACAACGCAGAGAGGGCAAGCATACCTGAAATACAAGAGTTAAAAAAAACTAAGAAAAGATAGCAGCCCAGAATTCCAGGCTACGCCTTGGGCATCAACTCCTGGAACCATATGATTATGCTGAAATCTGAGTTTTCATTAAAAAGACAGAGAGAGAGAGAGAGAGAGAGAGAGAGAGAAAGAGAGAGAGAGAGTCTAGCCCTCACTGTTTCAAAGAAAAGTAGAGGCATCTGAAATTAAAATATTTACTTGAGTTTGTAGACAACCCAAACTCATGATTTTGGGAGGCCTAATCTGCACTATATTTCTCCATTGGGTGTTAAGTTCAAAACTCAAGCCTCTGAAGGAACCTGACACCCCCCCAGCACAGAAGTCTGAGTGTGGCTGGAGGAAAGGACTGCATCAAGGCTCGCCTTCCTCTATCAAAACACGCTTTCCCTGCCTCTTTCAGAAGGAATGGGATGCAGCCCCCACCCTTCCCCCAGTAGCAGACCATGAAATTCTTCTTAAATAAAACTGATGTTGGACCCCATGAGCAGCAGCTTTCACAAACTTACTCTAGGTTCCATGAACTGAATATACATGCTGTATTCAATGGGGTGAAAATGGTGAATGGCTGAAAAAGAAAATGCTTTTAAAAAAATAAATGGATAATTACACCATGTGACCCCAAATGCTAAAGGTTCCAAAGATTAAAAGAGCAGCGGTTATTTAGAACAAGCCCACAGGCTGGATCCAGTCCATGGAGCCATTTGATTCAGCCCACAGAAATGGGGCTTTGGTGGCGGTTGGTCTCCCCTCGCTACTGTGGGATGAAGTGGTGGCAGCCAAGTCTTAGTATCTACTTGGCCTGCCTCTAACCCAAGTGGTTAGAGACCACAACCTGAAAAGGCTGATTGAAAAAAAATGGAGAACATCCACCACCACATTAGCTGAGCACACATTAGCTTTTTGTAATAAATAAAAATGTTCCTGTTTTAGAGCATGAACCAACCACCAACTGACAGGAATTAGGACATTTCTTTTATGGGCAAGGTGTGCCGTAACAATAAATTGCAGGAATTCCAGCCCTGTCCTTTGTAGCATCAGGTACTGGTCACTGGTGGACACACAATGCCCCACACAATGCTGACTTATCTGCTTTGGCAATTTCTATTTTCCTATGAAACCCTGTCTAATCCCCAGTACTACAAAATAATTTAATCTCTGATCCAAATCTGTGATTGTACCTACATTTTACCAGTTCATTCTCAACATCCTTTTCTCTAAGTATGCAAGTTTCTTCTCTTATGAGTCGGGGATGATAAATTTATGAATATCAAAGGAGATTTCCGCAGATGCCCAAATTATGATTAAACCAGGTGTTCACAGCATAGCCAACACCACTCACTCCAAAATCATGACCCAGGCCTCCCCAAAAACACATTTGAATAAAAAACACAAATTCTTTTTTCCTTTCTTTTCTATTAGTCTTTAAACCTCTGGCAGTTCGCATTTGAGTTTTCACTCCATGACAGTGAGAACTAGAAGTTTCCCTTTTTCAAAGACAAAGAGAGAGAGAGAGAGAGAGAGAGAGAGAGACACAAAATCAAAAACCTAACAGATTGTATGATGACTGATTGAAGAGAAGCATGCTACTTGTGATGGAACTGCCAGTTGGCAGCTCTGTTCTCAGTACAGCAATCATGTGATAATAACCTCTTGCCCACTACTTAAATCACAGAGTAATGTCTTTTCCAATAGACAATGTCAAAACTGGTAGTTTGGGTCTGCTGCAAAAGGGAAAGGTCTCAAATATCTTGAAGCCATTCTGACTGTACTAATGGGAGTAGGATTATGTAGTTTGATAACACTTACTGTGTTGCAGATGCCCAGGGTGCAAGGAGTAGGATGGAGAATTCATTTGTCACTAATTCCCCCCCAACCCCTCCTGGCTTTTATGCAAATAGATACCTATACAGAAGTGTCACCACATGATCATGGTGCTGCCAATGTAATTGCATGCCTATAGTGCTATATCTTTTAGAGAACTCTCCTCCTTTGATTAGGAGTTTCAAAGACTAACAGCCATCTGTACACTTGATAGACCACCCCCCAGCACAGGATGGGAGTCAACTAAACTCCCTGATTACTCTCGCCACATCCTGAATTTGCTAGGCACACAGTAAGTGAAGGTGGGACCCTGACTCTACCCTCAGGCTACTCTACTTTCATGCTGTAATGTTAATTAATGTGTGTGTGTGTATTATGTACACTTAGTATGTATATGCTAATTTATATATTATGCACGTTTTATTTAAATTAGGTATTCACACCTGCAATCACAATACTACATTCCTAGCATTACACAAGTATAATTCTTTCATTACATGAATGCTGCATTAAAAGAACATAAAGATTGCAAAGACAAGCATCTAAAAACTGAAAACATCAGAATTAAGACTGTCCACATAACCTTAAATCACCTTTTCTGCAGAGACATCATGACACAACCTTAACATACCTGGTCCTTGTACTATTTTTAAAACAAAATCCCTCTCTTATTCAGGGCCCAACGTGGACATTGCTTAATACATGAATAGCTATCCCTTATTGCTTCTTATTCTCATGGTTCAAGATAAGATTCCGTATATCATTTATTGTATGCTATCCATTCTCTGCAGTGAACACCAAATTACATTTCTTCACAAGGTTTTCTATTTTTAATTCTCTATAATCTTAATTCTCTATTAATGTTAATGAACTAAACTTCAGAACACCTTTGTGATGAGAGGTGATATCATTTTCCTGTTCTAACACATAAGAAACTGAGGCACAAGTTAAAACCAACTTGTCAGAAGAGTCAAATCATTTTGGATGCTCAGTTTCCAAAGCCTGATTTTTTCAGAGTACTTACTGCTTTCTAGGGTTTTGCATAGTCACAACAGGCTTCCAGCTCAGCACTTCTACAACCTGGACCACAGATACCTCACACTGGGGAGGAGCACACAATAATGGTCACCTGTGAAAAGCCTGGTTTATACAACTTTCTGAACCCCACTTACGAACTCTATGGCAAAAACAGAGACAGATGCCACTTTTTTCAGGGAGGCATTTAATTACTTTAAACATGCTGTATTGTTCTCTCTTCCCAAGGTCCCCTACCTCACCTACTACATAACCTTCCAATTTCCATAACAAACAAGGCAGGAATCCTGAACACGACATGACCTTAATTATTTCCTCGGAGCACAGTCCATTATGCACCCTGAATAATACAGGAATCCTGTTCTAAAAAATGCATATGCTTATGCAATCAATGGCTGTGTCACGCATACATATAGAAAATAAAGGCTGCCCTGAAAATCTTAATTCAGCCATTTCCTAAGAAAACAAGTGATTAACATTAAAAGACTGCAATGTGGTTTAAATGTAATCTCTTTGTGGGGGAAACCAAGCCTAAAGTATTAGCCTGCTGAACCATTGCAAAAGGGCACAGAGTTGCTCAAAATAAGCAGAGACCATTTCCATCCTAAATTCCCCTAGCCTCCTACATGGGTTATAAGCGGGGTTGTAGTTTTTAGATCCACAGTACAGTATACTGTCACTTGAGCCAACTGAGAAACTAGTAGTAGGCTCTTATTTTAATAGCTTGCAGACTTTCCACAAAAGGAGATGGGAACATACTTTGTCAGCAGGTTTCACATTTATTTGTTACAGCAAAAGAAGTGTTGATATGTAGGAGTGGGTTCCACTTCAAATGCTGTAGCAGAGTTTTTCCTAATGGTCACTTCTTCCCCTTTCCTTTTCTACTCATACCTTCTTCCCCAGGCCCAAACCTGCTTGTGTTCCCCCAGCTGACACCTGTCCCTGCCACATCTCCCCACCTATCTTCTGCCCCTAATTTGTACCTTGCTCCAATACTCCCCTCCCCACAGTGTAAACTCCTGCTTCTGCTCCACACTTCCACTCCTCTTCACTCCCTACATTCAAACCCTCACAGCCCGTTTCTTCCTCCTCTCAGCTGCCTCAAAACCAGCAGGATGAGCACTAAGAGAACTGGAACCACTGAAAGAGAGATTGGAGTGAAAGTGCAGAACATCCTGTTCAGCCCCACGGAGAAACCAGTTTCATTGTTCTATGGGGGCAGCACATGCACCTTCTAGCCAGTGGGCAGGGACTGGGAAGAGCTGGAACACATCCAGCACAGACAAAAACTTGCAAGAAAAATTACTGGTCCAACCCAAGTGCTGCTCATGTACATGTTGAGATGTTTTCCGTTTTACAAGCCAGTCAAATCTGGCCAGATTTTCACATGGATGGCAAAAGGCATGTTCCGAAAGCATGGAGGTCCTAAAATTCCTCAACGAGAGTTGCAAGAGTAATTTTAGCATAAGAAAAACAAAACCACCTTTACTTAATATGTTTGAAAAAAATGTTTAAACTACTGCAGCTGAAATGGCAGTGAAAAAAACTATTTCATATTTCTTTATACAACAGACAGACAGACAAACAAAGGAAAAGATCCAGAGTAGAGAATTTCAGCCTGAATGGATTAAGTTGGCAAATGTATAAGCACCTGAAAACAGAGTATTATTATAGGAAATGTAGCATAATCTCTGTTATAGGCAGCACTCTTTGTAGTGCCTATAGTCCATTGTTACAAAAGTAAGACATTTTAAAGGAATGTACATAATATCATTGTACTTAAATCAGTGAAATAAGCAGTGCCTGCCATGTGCCATACCTATTAGAGACATTACAGACAACCAATTAAACAACCTCGACTTATCAAAGCAGGTTTTCAAGGAATTAAATAAAAAAAAAAAAAAGCAGGTCCTCCCCACCAATAAAAGAAAACCAACACAACACCAGGAGAGACAGGGGTAGAAAATGTGTGTCGGAGGGAGAGGGTGGAGGAAGACTGTCTGGAATTTTGTTCCCCCAATGACAAACAAAAATATCTTTTTTTTTCAAATAGATTTAGTTTTAGAACAATAATAAAACTTTTATCTGAGGACTTCAAAGTCACAAGCAAAATAAAATATCATAGTAAACTCAGGGTTGAAGGGTTTATAGAACTACCACTGACTGAGATTTTTTTCCCCTTGTTTAAGGGGGGATATTTGTTTACTATAAATCTTTAAAAAAGCATAAAAGAGGGGAAACCATAGGCTAAAAAAGTTAAACTTTTATGTGCAAGCAACATTTGGAGCTTTGTAAGAAAGCTGGTTTTGGTAGAATGTGTGACATGTAGCCCAATGTGAGTAATATTATATCTCAAATAAAAATCAGCCCATGAATATACATAATCCAAAAGGTAATTCTCCCAATCTCTGAAATGTAATGGAGCCACTCTAGATCACTGAGGCATGAATATTTACCGTATTCAGGCTTTACTGCTCTCGATCTGGGTTCAATTTTGCAAATTAAAATGAGGGCTGTGTGGATAGAGAGATTAAAGAAGAGCATCCCAAAGTCTGCCTGTTTCCTTGGTGTGGTAGCAGTGATCTGGTTACCCTTCTGTTAGGTTATTTCTTTTTACTTAATGGATCAGATCAGAAGCAATTGAGAGTGGAGAGAGGAGGTCATTATTAGGTCATAACCTTGGAGTTAAAGGCTCACTAAGGAAAATAAACACAGAATGAACATAAAGCTGCATTTAAAAATAAAACCTGTAATGAAAAATAATATTTTTAGGTCTTTTCACTTCTATTTTGACAGGTCAAAGGAGGGAAAAAAGGTACAAAGTGCCTGAATTCATTTCTTTTCATAGGCAAAATCCCTGTGTTCTTTCGTTAAAATAAACTTGCTTGTGAAAGGCATCATTTATTTTTTTTTAAATAATATCAAGAAATAAATGTGCTGAATAATTAGACATCATGTTGACTTCATCAGTTACTACAACTGTCAATATTTACCTGTGATTTGTATGCAGTCAAATATAATACTTAAAATATAAACAGCACAGAGCATCAGATACAAATACACATAACCATGTGCACAAGGCAACAGTACAAATCAAATGATATGGTTCTGTCTGCCGTGTTGTTTGTACTAATTCTAACTACAACAAATGCTACCTCTTAACTGACTTCATGCACGGAGGATGTGGAGGAGAAAGGCATCTACAGCTATTCATGAGCTTGTTTGCTTTTTGCAATAAACCTTTATGGTTTACGGAAGTCAGAACAAGTGGTATACAAAATCTCATTTTACAGCTCTTCATTTCTGTGTATTTTTTAAAGAGGCACATTTTAAAGAATTGGATAGGAAAGCAAATTTCTAATCTGAGTCAGCAGCCGTGTTTACGATGAGAAGATCATACAAGGCAGAGGGATGTAAATTTGCCACTTTGAAAATCTGGGCAGCAAAGTCTAGTGTAAAGAACAAATGGGTTTATCCCTTACCATCTCAGCAAAACATAAACTGTTAAATGCACGCAGAAGTATGGAGCAAAGTTTGACACAGCAACAAAAACAATTTGCCACGCGCTCACACCTGGTGAAAAAAGGGAGCCAGATTTACAGTAGTGATTTTGCATTAATGCTCTCAACTAGGAGAGGGAAGAGGAAGGGAGGGAGGGGAGTTGGTAGGGGAACGGAAGAGCCACTGGATGAAGAGAAAAGGGTGGGGGGAAAAAACAACATTTTATAAATTTTGTGAATTGCTGGAATCCAAAATATAACATTCTTCTGCTACCAAAAATGACATACGCTATAGAGAGGGCAGCAGGCAACAGCTTCAAAAATACAAAATTCACATTTTTTTGCCTAAAAGTTACATCCTGGTACCAAAGGGTTACTTGTGCTTCGAAACCCTCACTAAACATTTAATATTTTTCTTTCTGCTTTCCTAAAGGCCCCAGATGTGTTCTTGCAGATCAAAAGAGAACAACTTATAAAGTTAAACGAAATCAAGGGCTTTTGTTCCGAGGCATTGTTGCTGAACTAATTATTCCTGGATGTTGTTTAATGAAATAGTGGTGCCATATATTAAAACAGTTAACAGGATGAGTTGCATGAGTTATAGGTAAGGCCTGATCTGGGATTATAAATTTAACTTTTTCTTCAAAGGGGATGAAACAAACTATTCACCACTCCCCAGCACTTTCTGTCACTGGAGAACTGAAATAAAGGCACCAAAAATGTACAAAAAGCTGAAATATCGCTCTACATATTTACTCTTCCCATTGACGATGAAGAACTAAAGGTGAGGGGGAGGGGAGGAGGGAGTGGTTCCTATGCTTCCAAGCCTTCTTCCCTACCTCAAAGGTTTCTATGGTTTTTTAATCCCCCATAACAGATTTCTCAATATGCAATAGTATTAAACACAAGTCAGAATAAAGGTAGCTTAAAAAAAATCTAATGAGAAAGATTAGAAAGTTAGGTACCATCTCTTTTCTTCTGAAAAAGCTCAGAGACTAGTTACTGCTCTTGCCATAAACATAATTTTAATTATATTCTAAAAGTTGGACAAGGGGATACTCGAACACAGATTATATTGGTAGAGTTAGCTCTTTTACACAATGCAGCAAGTCAGACACACGGATGTTTTAAATTACATTTTTGCAAGACATTTTCATTTTGCCGCATGTGTACGTCACTGAGATAAACACGGGCTACTAGAATTCGCTAGGGACTTCTCAGGATAGGAAAGGAACTTTTCACAATGATGGCTTCTCTACATCAGACAATAAATCCTTCACTTCATCAGTTATTGTCTCTTCTGTGTTTGTATTTTACAGCTTGACACCAACGGACCCAACACCTGACACCTAATTAACAGACCTAGGAGCTGGAGGTCCATATATTGATCACACTAAATGGGATTAGCCCAAAATAAAAAGTTCAGAGGGTCTTGACAAAACTGCACTGCAGCTCAGCTGTGACAGCTGCTCTGAATTTGTGTATCCCATGCCCCACACTTTTATTAAGAAGGGTCTAGCGCACAGGAACATGCAGTAGTCTATGAGATCATAAAGGTTCACCTAACAATGTCAGACTCTGTAACTGTAGTGACTTGCTTGGAACAAAAATTCTCTGAGTTGTTTGCATAGGTCTTTTTGATTAACTTGTGAGCCACCTCCCCGGAAAAAAAAAAAGCATTTACACTAACTCAAAGCAACACTGCAACTTTTGTGTGTACACAAGATTGAAAATCTGTTAATTAGCTGAGGAAGACCTGTCTGGTTTTAAAAACTAACATATATCATTTGTTTTATAAATCAAAGCAGTCTCCTACATGGCACTTGTGTTACATTCTGTGCATTCCAGGAACAACATTCAAATGCTAGAAGTGCAGCTCCAAAGTATTCACTTTTATGTATCCTTTATGTGCTTACCCCTCAAAAATGTCATCAAATGAACTTCCCTATTCTCACCCTCTCTTTTGTTGTAATACTGCTGATTTAATTTTTTAAGCCTCCATCTAACTAAGAGACAAACAGGTCAGAACTTTCACTGACCTGCTTCAGTACTTTTTGTACCTTTACAAGAAAGCAAGTTGTCTTCTTATTTAATAGAAAAATCAACTCTATTTTCCAATACAGGCTAAACACTTTAAATTACAACAGAAATCCTTCTTTTACCTTTTTAGCTATTGCTGCATTTTATTTTTACCATGATGGTGGACAGGGAGTATTCAGGATTAAACTATAAGAGATATCTGATTGTATAGCAGAAATCAGGAAAGGAAAATACCTACTAAGCCTTTGAGTACAGGCAGAGTGAATTTCTTTCTGCAAAAGAGGCCTGATCCCATTCTGAAAAGGGTCTGTGGACCCTTTGTATACATTCAGGATTCCTAACTTCACAGTGGAACTCCCAGTGATGTTAATGCAAGGTTTATAGAAACGTGTAGGGTATTATAGGACCTTAACATGGAGTGAAATTGGTTTTGTCATTTACAATTGCACCTACTACCTGCTAGGTGCTTTCCAGGACCTTACGGATAGTCTCTGCTCTGCCAAGCTCACATTCTAAGGATAAATAAGTAGACAGAGGTTAGGAGAGGGGGGAGAAATGGTGAACAATGTAGCTGTACTGTATAAACAAACCAATCTGTACATATACAAAATGAGGATTTTTAAGAGGGACTTCAATTGTGGTCAGGGCGGCAGCCTTGCAAATGGTTTCAGGGAGGTCACATCATACATACATGACTACCGAGAAAGAGGCATAATAGTCATTGTGCAAAGATCACAGATGGAAAAGATTGGAAGCGTCAGCAGAGGGGAGCCAACAAAATGGAGCTTGTTATGTAAGCCAGCATTATGCAGAGCTTTAATGGCAGTTTATGCAGTAACTAAAATATCTGAGTTATCTGTTCAGTGCCTCATCATAAGACAGACAAATCGATTCTTGTTATTTCTCTCCCTCTTTCTTATCTCTTTAAACCTCTTCTGTTCTTCCCTCTGCACATCTTTCCTTCCCACTTCCTATTCACATCCCTTCCCTTCCCCATTCCATCTAATAAAAACATGTGTATTCAAACAGACAATGGCGATATTTAAAGTGCTGTAATGAGGTTTTTGAGTTAACATTCCAAAGAGACTGTTGGTGGGAAAATTCTCATCTCCCAGAAACACGGTCTTGGGCTGTCTGCAAAGTCACAGTATAACACTGCATCAGTTACACCCTCACAACCTTGAGAGCTAGAAACTTCTCCTATTCAAATGAAAGCAGAGAATATGCAAAATCCAAACAGACCACAGAAATACATCATGTGCCCAGAGGAGACTTTTGATACAGCCCACAGAAAGGTTCCTTACTCAATACATCTTTGTAGGCAGGCACAGTTCTTTGGGTAGATGTGATATTTTTTATTAGACCAGCTGAGTAGTTGGAACAAAATTCTTTGCAAGCTTTCGGGCACAAGTACCCTTCTTCAGGCATAGGGAGACTCTGCTGCTGTTTTGATATCTTCAAGGAACACCACCAGTCTCCCTATGCCTGAAGAAGGGTACTTGTGGCCAAAAGCCTGCAAAGAGCTTTGTTCCAAGTACACAATTGGTTTAATCAAAGATATCACATCTATCCAAAGGACCTTGCTTGCCTATGGCCTTAGACCAACACAGCTACAACCAAAAACCCTGCTACATTTTTGTAGGACTTTTATTCAGTGTAATTTAAAAACCCAAGTGATGGAGTTCTCATTATATCTTTTAAGATACTACCCCATGGTAAGAAAACTCATTGTCAGACAGTTTTTCACTGTTATCCCATTGTAACAAGCTTTATGCAGCCCTAAACAGTTCCTCTCCCTTCCTAGATATATGGATTAGAGTATACATTTTAAACAATGATGCAAAATTGATCACTCTCTCGATATCATCTGGTACATTATATATCCTGTAATTCTATGTGGATTTTTATTTAAAAATTAAGAAAATGTCTGACAAAAGAAATCTGGCTACAAGGGTAGATAACCTACCAAAAATGCCAAACAAAACTAAAAATCACCAACTAGATTTGATCATGGTGAATAATACGGAAGGAAAAGAAACAAAATATTAAAACTGACATTTAAAAGGGCAAAGGCAACAGTAAGCAATTGAAATTTTTAACATTATAGGACTACTGCGTTATTGGTACATATCTTGTAGTAGCTACACATAACAGACCCTGCTGCAGTGGTCATCATATCTCTCAACTGTTCCTCATTAACTGAAACATTCCCCTTCTCAACAACCAAAACAGCATTTGTTCTATCCTTTGAGGGTGGTTTCCATAATGAATGCTGGTGTTCATGTCAGTGCAAGCCAATGTTAAAGTCAAGTTTTACATCCAAAAGTAGCTTTCTTATGCAGCAACAAAATGACTGGGTCTCGGGGTTGCACGAAATTACATTGTCTAGATTTTGGGAAACATTATTACCACTGCTACTTGCACTTAAAGTGTGGCAATGGCATCACAATGCCATTGTGATGGCTGGCGTGACACTGTTGCCTGCAATAGCACAGAACAGAATACCCCTTCCAGTCCTATGTCCTTGTATGTCTAGATGCATCTCGAATGGCTTGAAATAAAAAACAATTTTACTGACTTGCTAGTGTCACTAAGAATCATGTAAATGATTGGAGATGCATGAGAAAATTCAGGAATGAGTGTGCAGCTAGAAAATAATTAAATTGTCGAAAAATATTAAGCTGTGATCCAGGTTTGCATCAGGGTCTCTTTGACATGGATAAAAGCATGATACTTTTGTTGCTGATGCTGCTACTGCAACATATGAATTCTCTAGTGTTGATATAAGTACATTAACATACAAATATTTTTGCTGATATAGCTTATTTTATTGGCTGAAACAGTTTAAAAACTATATCATCAAAAAAATGTCTTCCATTGTGACAAGATGCTTGTAACCTAAGAGTGTTTTATTACTGTACTTCTACCATCAAAACTTTTATAAACTGTATGTATTAATGAATCCAACCTATAAAACAGATTTAACATTCAAAACCATATCCAATCCCCCAAAATATACATAAAGACTGACATTCATCTTCTATCAACAGTGCTACCACAGCCCAAATAAATGTCCATACAAGTTTTATGTTCCCTCCTTCTCCTGCGTCAAGTTCCTCAAATGTTTCCATCTCTATACAATAACTTCACCCCCTTTTCCCCCTAGAACTCTGCATAAACAAATCTCGGTATCTTCTCATCTGTGCATTAAACCTCCAAAATCATTGTAAATCGATTTCTAAGTAACAACAATGGCTCCCACCTGGCCAGCAACTCATGTCTTCAAAGCCACTGCAAGTAGTCAGATGCTTAAAAAAACAAAACAAAGAGAAACCCCTCCCAAAAAACCCAGAGTGCTCAGAGATCTAACATCAAGCACTGCCAGGGTTACAAGACGTGGGAAGAAAAAAGAATTATTGTGCATACTGAATTCCTTGCAGGATTTAAATGGGGGGGGGGGGGGGGGGGGAAAAAAAAAAAAAAAAAAAAAAAAAAAAAAAAAAAAAAAAAATTTGC
>NW_017728997.1:23732238-23742316 GCF_001723915.1 Gavialis gangeticus | reverse complement strand
TAAAAAAAAAAAAACTTAAAAAAATAAAAATAAAACAAAACTTGGCCAGCAGTTTAATTAACTTAAAGAGCCGTCATTAGTCACAAGTTCTCATTTTCTACTCTTACTGATAGGCAAGACAGCTATGGAATCTTCTCTCTTCTGTCCATATAGACATAAACTATTCTATCCAAAGCAGGGGGGTGGGGGGAATAACCACTGTGACACCAGTCTTCTTCCTGCAAAAGGAAGATATTACTAAACATTTTTTAATTTGATTAAAACTAGTGTAAACTATGCATGGTTGGAAAATAATCACCTTTTTCTATTTTCTCCTGTTTTTAAAATGAACCAATTTTCCTCTTCTAAAACCCAGAGGGTGTTAACTTTTAATCACAGCAGAGTTGGTAAAAAGCCCACTTAGACCATTCACTCTGATGTGCTGACTACAGCAATAGCCAGGGTCTCTTTCTTCACAGGAAGATGGAGCACCCCACCAACGCACCGTAACAAGTCTGCTAGGAACAATGTAAACAGAGCAGTAGGGATTTGAAGGGAACCCATGAAGCACAGATTCTGACGACTCCGTTTGGCATGTGCACCAATATGATTGTTCCAAAATCTCCAGTTTCTGATACAACGGGAATTGCAGTTACAGCAAAAAACACAGAGAGATTTAAATCCAATGCCGGTATTTCATTTTGTCATGTTCTATTTTGAACGAATAAAAGTAAGAAAATTCAGGATTCCCGTTCCAACTTCTTTTCTTTTCTCTTCCATTTACCCTTTCCCAACATTTTTCTAGGGATCTCTAAGAAATTAGTGGGTGTTAAATCCACGCTACTGATCCTGCGTGTGATCCGCATGGGACCAGTAGTGTGGATTTGAGGGTGCCAGAATAGGGTTTAGCATCCAATTTGAATATCCTTGCTCTTATTCATTTCAGTGCTAACACTCTTAATTCAACTTAGTGGGTTTTGTGGTTTAATATATATTCAGCACAAGCAATTTTTCCACAAGTCTTTGGCTCCATCTGCTGACTTTTAATATTAAGAAATAATTGACGAAAGCTGAAGCCTACATAGCTTTTGGAACACCAACCTTTTTTTTTTTTTTTTTTTTTTAAATCTTCCACATTTTTATAAGTGAGGTTTGAAAAGTTAAACAACATGCCAAGCATGCGGTCTAATAATCATGTCAAGAAAAATGGTTTAAAGCAATAACAAAAGTGTTCTGCGAGGGAGGGAGGGAGCTTAGCAATGAACAGTGGGTTAATGAGCCACGCTTTGAAGGCTATCGAAGGCTGGTTTAAGTAACTGGTGTTTGACTGGTTCCATTTCACAGACTCACTTCACAAGTCAAGGCGAATTATCAGTAGTGAGCTGGTGAGTGGAATAATAAAGAGAGCCACAGATCCTGAAGGCTCAACAGAGATATTTGCCTATGCTAGTTTCTGCTTTATCCTTTTTTCTTAACCGCCCTGCTTCTTGAAAACTAAAATTTACCATATTTATGAAGAAAAGAGTAGTAAAAATTGCTTTGGGGTTTCAAAAGCCCTAATATTTGTCTGTTCCAGCACTGCAATATATTTTTCATTACCACAGAATTCTGATCATTATCAGAGTGTTATGAACTCAAACTAGATAGTATTTCCACGGAAAAATTACACATGAGAAAAAGATTTAATGTGCCCTTTAAAGGTAACAAGGAAGAAGCTTTTGACCCAAACTCTATTTTTAGGTGCTTTCACAAATTTGAAATGGAAGGTTTGTGAAGAGTTTTTACAGTTCATGCAAAAAACAGAACTTAAGTAAATTACAGACCAAGATTTTTTAACTTGGGAGCCATAAAATGTGACAACTAAAACCATTATGAAATAACAGTGGCCTCACGTACCTAATTACTAAGCACTAACGGTCCTGGTGACATAAACAGAAGTGGGAGGCTACTAGCAACTCCGAAAAATCAGGCCACTTCCATTCTGAAGCCTAATTTTATGCATATAAAATTCTGACCACAGATTGTAATGCTTTCTGTGCCATAAGTCTGCACACTCTGAAGAGCACATCCCCATTCTCATCTTTGTTGACAATAAATGCAGGACACGCATACAAACAACATTTTCTTATGCTGAAATTGCTAAGAAAAAAAATTATTCAACAAACATCATGAATCTTTTCTGCATCAAGTTGCTGAAGTCCTAAATAATGGACAACACGGTACAGGAAACAGTTTTTGAAAGTTTGTTTTTGTTCTGTTTGGGGGATTTGGGGGTTTTTGTTTTTTTTTTCCTTTTTCTTTTTTTGCTGCTTTGGTTAGTGAGGTTGATTTGTTGCTGAATAGAGCCTTTATTTTCAGACCAAAATTAAACAGCATCTAATCTAACCGTTAAAGTTCGCTCTTTTTTTTTAGCCATATGTAAAAGTGGTTAGAGGTTTGAGGAACTAAAAATTTGTAAAACTTCTAATAAGAAAAATTAGTAGAGGTGTATATTTTAGTTTCTGGAACAAATACAAAAATATTGGATTCTAATTTTCTAAAAATC
Organism: Gavialis gangeticus; assembly: GCF_001723915.1. Taxonomy (NCBI): domain Eukaryota; kingdom Metazoa; phylum Chordata; order Crocodylia; family Gavialidae; genus Gavialis; species Gavialis gangeticus. The sequence goes on along the minus strand of NW_017728997.1, from coordinate 23,739,792 downwards.
CCTCCAAAAACTTGCAGGAGTCTATGGTCTGCCTTTCAAATATAGGAACCTGAAGATTGGGAATTTATAGTTGAAAAAATTAAAATAAAACATGCAATAGAAGAGGTGGGTGTGAATCTGCACAGAGATTCCTATGGTCAGTTAAGGAAACAATGGGAAGAAATTATAACAATCTTATTTTTCTTTAATGGGACACACCTCCAGTATCTACGGGCGTAAATGCTTTGAGATCAAATCGGTTCAGAAAAACATTTATGAAAAAATTCAGCTGGAAAAAATTTCCAGCATAATCTCTTTCTGGATCTAATGGGATTTTGACACTTGGGAAAACTTTACAAGATAAATCACTCTGGAACATAAATCAAATAATTTTTAATGCAATTTTTTTTAGGTAAGAAAAATGCATTAAAAAACCAAACATGCATGTTTGAAAGCTTCATGTACAATTACAAAAATTATTTCTATAGCATCACTACAGCATCTCTGTCAAAGTCTGCCTAATCCTGCAGCAAAGTAAAAGACAAAATCAAAGGTTTATGACATAATAGCTGTTTTGACACCAACCAAATGACAAATAGAGGATTAAAACTTCATTGCAGAACAAATAGGAAAGAATCATAGCTGTAAGGGAGCTGTAAGGGAGACCGATTTCCAAACGCAACATTAAAAGCAACAACGTAATAATAAATGCAGATGGTTAAAATGTCAGAGAATTTTAAAATTGGGGGTCCAAAAGTGGTATTAAATTAGCTATATTACATGTTCTAGATATTCATGGTACATTTTATACAATATTTCTGGGCACAAATCTATGGACTAAAGTAAATGTGCATGTTCAATGACCCAAGACTTCCTCTTTTGAGTAGTACAACTACAACCCCTTCCCCGCCTCAAGCTCATTTTTCTTTTTCATCTTCTTTCCTTTTTAGTCGGTTCTAACTGGCAACTCTCTCCTCTTTAAAAAAAAAATTAAAAACCAACAAGTATTTGGGTCTTTCATAGCACTTGTCGCATACAGATCTGAAACATCTTACTGATACGGAAGAACTTAACTACATGCCACCTTGTCCCACGGGATTAGGATCATCCTCATTCTAGTGTGAGGACTGGAAGCACAGAAAGATCAAGTGCATTAGTTGCACTCAAATATGAAGCTCATGGCAGGAACATGAATAGAACCCATCTGTATTTTCACTTGTATGTTTAATCATAAAGCCACCATCTTCCTTTAAGTTTTCTCTGCAAATGAGACAGTGGCATCCCTATTTTAAAACACAAAATGTCACAGGAGACCATATGATTGAATTTTGATAGGATTATTCTCATTTTTTTAAAACACATCAAATAGAAAGTGTGGTCCTCTGCAGGATATCATTATGGCACATGGAGAATAAATGGAACTGAAGAATGGTTATCACAAAGCCTATCACGAAGACATTCCCGTATTCTCATTTGGGCTAGGTACAGCCTTTTGAGAGGCCTGAGGCAGAATCAATCTAAGTTACATGGTTTTCTGTAAGCAGCATAGTTTAGATTGGTAGCAAGCAGAACACGCATTTGCCTTTTGGTGTGAGAGGGGATAGGGGGCAAATTTTAGACTGGGTTCCACCATTTTTAAACCAGTGTACACATGCTGAACTTCTGTTCTGTTAAGGGTATAGACTGGTTTGTAATCACTTACACTGGTAAAAGTGTAATGCCTGTACCTGGCGCCTTGAGCTCTAAATGGCTTATAATATTGTAAATACTACCTTTATACAAAGACTTTTTTAATGGAGTTTTGTTTTCCAAAGTCTCTCTTCAAATGGGCAAAGAGCTCTTGTGATCTCATACTAGATTGCTTTTATGCAGTTTGTCATCACATCTGGAGAAAGGATTTTAAGTTCGTGGTGCAACATGCTCGAAACATCTGGGTAGGTCAAAAGTTATAATTGCATATAACTGCCTGCTTCAAAATAACCATGTCAAGTGGAGCTGTATCTGTACAAGTTCTTTCCAAACATCGCTCAGATCCAATAATCCGAAAGAGGGAGGGTAGAAAACAAAAGGGGGAAGGGGACAGTTTTGGAAGTAAAAAAACAAACCTTTAAAATAAATTTGAAAAAATATTAAGATCGGAATCAATTTTTAAACTTTTAAAAAATTAGAATTTGTGTTGCTGATCTGTTATTCCAAAATATCATTGAGATTTTTAAGTGCCAGCTTCATTGAGGAAACAGGCAAGTCACATAGGACTTCATAATTTATAGACTTGGATATTCTCAGTCTCTACCAAATACAATAGAGGAACAATTGTTTAAGGCCATAAAAGTCATTTTGGCATTGTTTATTTCATAAACAAACAGCAATAAATTATGCTGAACTTTAGTATGGTTTGTGCAGCATCTTATGTCCATATTTAGCCAAAAAGAAAAATCCTTCTAAATAAGGGATAAAAAAGAGGTTTCCTGTAATAAAAGCTCTGCAAAAGATAGACAAAAAATGATTCCAAACTACCAATATCTTAGGCATTTCTAATACGAAGCAATATTACATACATTTGAGTGAAATCCATGACAAACCTAGTGACTTCAATGGAGTTAGGATTTTATTATAGGTGGTTTTACTGCCATCCAGTACCTTAAGATTTAGCTCAGCATGTTACTAACAAGCCACTAGTCTGGCACCAGGAAAGTATTGTTATATCCAATATATTTGTCCATATTTATCTACTGCTACCAACAATACAATCAGAAGTCCTCATCTCCAGGGCAAATTAATTTCATTCTAGCAGGAACTTAACTAAAATAGAATGGAATACTAATTGGACATCTGGAGTCCAGTCAATAATGTTTCTTTTGGTCTAAGCAGTTTCTGCTAACCCTGGAGTGGCATGCTAGTTTGAAGGCTCAAGCTATGCTAAATTTTTAACATTTTTATAATATGCTTGGCACCACCTCAGTGAGAAAGCTGGCATTAGACACGGGTATATACAAATGCAAATGGATCTAATTTAGGTGCTATCTCCCAGGGATCCTGTCCTATGCCACACTACAGGACAGTCACCAAAGTAAGGGGTTATATTTATTATATTATGCTATGAAGACTTGACACTCCTATGTATTTAGATTAAGTTAAATGCTCCTGCCTTACATGGACAGGATTGTGGTTTCATGAAGCCAACTGTGATTTATTTTTGTCTCGACAACATAGAATAGCATTTCTTTTTCCTCATTCCCAAGGTTTCATCTTGTGGAACATATGCAAATTCCTTGTGCCCTGAAGATGCATATTTATTGTCTATTATTCTCTACAAAAAGGACCAATTTCATCAACTGAAATAAAACCACTCCTTCAACCTTCTCTTTAAAATAAAGTCTGATGGGCTTGTAAGAGTAGATTCTCTTTTCCCAAGCTATCAGTTACCTATGGTAATTCCTCTCATGTATGAATATGGTCAGTGCCAATTAGCAGTAACATGTCAATGCCCTCGTGTTATGACGTTCCAAACTGGCTGCTGCTGTTATAGGGAACATCACCTGACTACCAACAGGGAAAAAAACTCTGAAAGAAATGTTGTTGGTAGGTAGCTATTTCTCTTACCCAAGTGCTGGTGTAAAAAGGCATTGACCATAATGAACATTCGGCAAAGAACCACATCTAGGATTGCTCAGTGTACCAGGTATGTCACACATTCAATCTCTATGGAATATCAAAATTGAATGAATAAAATATATGGTAACAGCAACACAGCCACTGGAGTGAAGAGGTAGCAGTGAAGCGGTTAAAGGAATATCAGGCACCAAAGCAAAAGAATGTAAGGGGTTCTAGTGCCTCACGGAAAATTTGTTTTGGGACAACCCTACTTCTATATCATTTTCTACATCAGTCATCCCCATCAGAAAATTATCTTGATACATACTTGCAAACAAGAACTTGTTTTACAAATTATTAATCTGCTCCCATTGCTGATTTTCACCATTCTGAGCTCAGGCATCTGAGAGGTTTATTACACTATTCTTTTGCAGAGAATGTATTCAGAAGATAGCAAAATTCTGGTGCCCCATATTTTGAAAGGAGCCTGTATAGGTCCATCAGTAAGTCTAACTTAAAATCAAAGGCCTGCCTAATTTCAAGTCTTCCAATTTACACGTGCACCTATATAACAAAAGAAAGTAGCTTAAATGGTCTTTCCTTTGTGACGGCTATTGGACCACCTAAGGCAGAAAACTCTTTACCATATGGCATCAGTTTCTTAAAGGAGTAAAGAAGAAAAAAAAAAAATCAACTATATTTCATGACTCACATTTTTGTGCCAAGTTTTGTGATTGTGAAGTGCTTGGGATTTTGTAGTTTTCATTTCAGTAAGTCAGCTGAAAAACCTAGGCTCATCACAATGCTCCTGGGTAGCTCACATAATTACATTATTTCAACAGGTACTCTAAACATAACCTTTGTCTAGTACAGTTTCTTCCCTTCCTTCACCAAAAGAGGGAATTAATAATTATGAATAGAGTATCATGGGAACGCTCTGGTGAAGAGATGAATCTTGCATTTTGTTCTGACAATACTCGTCAGTAATACATGGGGCTCTAATAGGCATATGACAAGCATACAAACTCTTAACAAGCAAAGTCAGTCCTCATGCAAATTTGCATAGTAATAAAATGTGAGCATAAAATAACAAAAGATACATGGCATAGAAGAAAATATGTATTAGTGGCACGTGGTTCAACACTTTACCAAAAACTTCATACACTGTTTAAAAGATACTTATGAAGCAAGTATTCTGGTAACAATCATTTTGGATTTGTTCAAAATTTGCAAATCTGTACTGTCCACTCTTACAGTGAAATTCAGAAGTTAATTTTGAAGAATTTAGCTGAGTTGAGTAGCAGCTTCAATATTTAGAAACTAGACCCTTTTTTCCCTTTAATTAACACCCAGATCCGAAAGGAACTTTATCTTCTGCTGGTCACAGCTTAGTCAGCACAGTGCTTTTTGAATTGCTTTGCTTTTTAAAACCCTAATCAAATGAAGGATTTTACTGTACATGGATGACCAAAGAAGAACAAAAAGTGACATTCCCTTCTCTCATTTTGGTTACTGAAATTTTGCCAATGCCTCCCAGCCTTTTAGCTTTTAATATTAAAAACATGATAGTCGCTCATTGCCCTACTAAGCCCATTTGTATTAATGTTACATCTACAGCAAGAATGTACTGTGAAAGATACATTTACCATATATGAGGTTACCTTTCCAATTACCATTCAACCATTCCAGTAGGATTCCTGCTCAAATGATGTGTGTATGTGCATGTGGGTCTGCTTTCAATTGGATTGTATTGGGAACAATTCTACCTGATAAATAAAAAACAGATAAAAAATAACCTCTGGAAAGCAAATATATGTATTTTAATATAAAAAAGGCTAAGGAACTGAACTGGCAGGAGCAATGCTTAAGCAAACATGTTCTGCAAACAGGAAACAGCCATTCTTTCCTGAAAAAAGTTACCATAAATAGAAAGCATGGCAATAGAAAGCCTGCTGCTATTTTAACACTGCCCAAGAGTTGATAATTAACATGGTTGCAATCAAACATTGGATTCTAGATTCTTCAGTCAAGAGAAAATACCACTTGGTCATATCCCAAAATGACAGGTTCACCTCTTCTTACAAACACAGGGAAAAACAAATAGATTAATTTGGGTTCCTTGGAGCAACTAAGGGACTCAATATATACTTTTGCCAAGGGGTAAGAAGCATGCTGGATGATGTTAACCAGGGATATCTGACACAGAGATGACACTGACACTTCAAAAAAAAATAGCAAGTTGAAACCTTTGAAGACAGATCCTAAGCAACTGGAGATGGAAGGTCCATTTCAACCTCAACAGAAAGTTCTGTATGTTACTTACCTACCAACCTAGCTGCAGATTCCACAACCAGGCAACATTAGCAGAGCCAGGTATACTTCAGATGACACCATGTCACTTTTCCTGTCCCTAGGGCCACCTCACTCACACACACTTACTTTGGCACCTCAGTTCTAATGTGAAACATTATTTACACAGGGTTTTTAATTCATGCTCATCATACTGTCTAAGCACCTACTTAACTTCTCCCTAGCCTAGCACAACAAACTGCCCAATTGTTTTTATTTGTTTGCTGGTTTCACTTGCACAGAAAAGCAGGAACATTAGTCTGGAAGGGCCCTCCTGGATCCCTGTTTTTTGCAATCAAAGATAACCACGCCATGTAGTTTCTTTCACAAACCAACCAAGTTCCATCAGAAAACTAGTGTGGATTTTGTCTTCCTTGAAAGGCTAGTCCAGAGCATCACTACACTAATGGTTAGAAAGCTATTTCTGTTTTCTAGATGATATTTGACAATGGCCAGCTTATACCCGTTTATTCTTGATTCAGCATTAGATAGTTCCTTCTTCCTGGTGTTAACCCCTGGATGTATTTACAGACAGCAATCCCCTTGGAGCTTTCACTTGCCAATCAACTTTACTCTCCTCTCATAAGATAGGCTCTCCATTTCTCTAATCATCCGACCAGTCCTTCTCTGAGCTGTGCTGAATGCATCTTTCTTGAACATAACTAATCAAATTTGCAAGCAATATTCCAGGTAAGTTCACACAAGTGCCTTATACCAACAGAACTGAGACTTCCCTACTGCTGCTGGAAATATCTTACCAGAGATTCTACATCTCGGGATGCTAATGGCTCATAGTCATTCTCTGGTCAGTTAACTCTTGTTATTAGGCTCTCTAATTTAATGTACTATTATATTTCATTCTGTTTCTATTACTCAAGTCTTCAAGGTCATTTTGCTCTTTCTGTATGATATTCCAATTATCCTCTGTAGTGTTGCTTTCAAATTTGGGTCATCAGCACACACCTATTTTTTAGGCCTAGGTCAATAAAGAAAAATATTAGTATTTTAATATTTAATATAAAGAAAAATATTAAACATTGATCAAACCAATCTTTGAACTCTACTGGTAGGCCTTCTCCAGCCCAACTAGTACCCTTTCAGCACAACCAACTGGTTATCCCCTCCTTAAGAAATGGTTCCCTTACAAAAAACTGTCAAGTTAGTCTGGCACAATCTACCTTTACCCATTAAAAATTACATAGAAATGACTCATACTTCACTTTCAATTGGAATATGATTCCAGTTCTTCGAATGCCGGAGGCAACTATAATTCCCTGTACTCCTTAACTGCAAAGACTACCTTTACTGTGTGTTAAATGGCCTAAAGAACCAACTTCAGCCGACTGATATGCAGATAATCCAAAACAAAACAGAAGTAGCGTGTAAACCAATCTTAGGCTCCTCTTTTCAGGTTGGTTATACCTACACACATACCCATAATTCTTGAATACTTAGCTAAAGATATTCCAAGTAGAAAAAATATGGCAGAAATGAGGCACTGATCTTCATGGTGTGATCAGGAACAGAAAAGTAAGAAGAAAAAAAAAAAATCACATGCCTCCTCACTAATTTTGTCTAGCCAAGGGTTAGAGGAGGAGCTTATGGCTTGATATGGGGTACAAAAACATTTAT
>NW_017728997.1:23721500-23727238 GCF_001723915.1 Gavialis gangeticus | reverse complement strand
ATCACATGCCTCCTCACTAATTTTGTCTAGCCAAGGGTTAGAGGAGGAGCTTATGGCTTGATATGGGGTACAAAAACATTTATCTGCTAAGAAACCTGCAAATCAGTTTACTGATTTAGTATCTGAAGAGTTAATTAAGCAGCACTGACCAGGCCACCTTTCCTCCTCCAAAGATCACATTAGACATACGAACTCCAGAGATGTAATGTATGGTTTGTATTAGCAGTGCTCAACTTGGCTGCTCTCCCACTGGCTTGCTTCCCGTCTTTTCTAACTAAAAGGAAAAAATAAAAAACATATTTATACATATGCAGCTCCCCTACTTCTGTGTCTTATCCCTGGTCCTGAATAAACCAACCCTAAATTTCACAGCCCTGACCCTTCTCCCAACCTAACTGGTTCAGCAAGTGATGTGAAGTGTTTTATCAATAGATCGCACACAGAAGAGGCTAAAACAGACATGTTTTCCTGTGTCTGTTTCCAAGTCCAAAGCATTAACTTGAAATAATTCTTTCAAAAGTTACACGGGATACGATAGGAATGGCAAACATTTCAAAGCTTAAAAAATGAACTGAAATACTGAGATTAAGATTCAAAATCAGTTACAAAAATATTACAAATACATTTGAAAACTAAAGGGAATAGATTTTTAAAAGAGCTCAATGTCTGCTGTTCCTATGGACTTGAACAGGATTTGTGGGTCCTCAACCTTTTTGAAAGATCAGGCCAAAGAGATTTTAAAAGTCTAGTGCCAGAACCAAATTCCATTTCACAGGCTTTGGAGAAGGCCCTTAATCCATTACCTAACCACAAAAGCTAGCATTCTTGACTCCTTTTCACCTCAAACAATCAAAGGCATCCAAAGCATTAAAAATAATTCTTCTCCATCATAGACCAAATGTAGTACGTTTGACTTTTGTAAGTAATCCCACCGGCACGTGTAATGAAAGAAACGCATAGGCCGATGTGAACAAATTTTTCCTGTGGAGAGTCGAAGGGCCAAGAAAAAGAGAGAAATAAAACCCTAACACATACATACAGCAGCAGGTAATTAAAGAATATGAAATACAAATATTTAATTCTAAGTGTGTTTGCGATATTATGAGTTGATGATTTGAGATTTAATTTTTTTTAATTAAATAACCTATATGTTGCTCATCAGAAAGTAATTCTACTCATCTACTGCATTTGCTTCACTAAAATGTTTTCTTCGCATTTCCTAAATTAACCTCTTCCTGTCCATAGCATTTCAATTTAAAAACATAAGGTTGACTGAAATTTATATCAAAACAAGAAATTATTATAATGATGAGTTACAGGGAAGCAAACAAAAATTCAGACTGGAACTCAGATGGTTTCTAAGCATCAGAGTGAGGCTGTAGAGCAGTCTTCCCAAAGAACTAGCCGGTGCAAATAAACTAATTAGTTTTAAAAAGAGGTTGAGAAGATTATGAATGGAATTGTATTGCATAGTTGCCCAGGGTGGCAAAGGACAGGAATCCAATGCAGGAGATCCTTTCCAGCCTTATGCTCCTTAAAAACAACCAAGCAGATTCTATACCCAATACATGTTTAAGAAAGCTTTACCTGCCCTTTAAATATGAATGGTGGAACTAATTTTTTCATTAATGCAATTAATGTTCCTTTTTATACAAATAATTATTTTCTATTAAAATTTTCATTTTCAAAATGAAAGAAAACAAAGATTCTCTTAGGGCTGTAAGCAATTAGGGGGAGAGATTAAAGCAACAATATTAAGGTTGCAAAGCCAAACGCTCAAAATACAGAAAGTGGCGCAAGACTTAAGGTTTCCTTTACAAGCTTAGTTAGGCCTCCTTGTGCATACATTTTATATGTTATGGAATTTATTTGCATGATCATATACATATATGATCATATATCAGCTACCTTCAAATTCTCTCTGCCTGCCCCACCCCATGCAGTACTTAGGTGAGTGCTGGCATTTATTACAAGAGGAGGCCAGGTGTATTTCCCTTCCCCATCATTTTTAGCTGAAGCAGTTCTCACTATTTAAATCTAGAAGGAGTTATTTAACACAACTCTCCCACCCCATTGTGCCCTTCACTTTTGGGTGCCTTTCTTTATGTTTCAAGTTTCCTTGTACTGCTTCAAGTCACACCTTTACAGTAACCATATTTCTCTGAAGGATTTAGTGAAAGTGTGGTAGCTGCACAACTAATGTGGTCAGCTGGAAGGTCTTTAGAGGCAGTAGTCTCCATTAGGGAGAGACAACATGCTACTTTCAAGATCTCATGCAGGGAACCAATAGCATAAGTGTGTCCGAGCTGTATACCATAGATTTCACAGATTTCGTAGACACTGTGGCTGGAAGGGACCTTGTGAGATCATCAGGTCCAGTCCCCTGTCCAAGGGGCTGGAAGTCAGGTGGAGTCAGATCACCCCAACAAGATAAGCTTTCAAGCATTTCTTAAAGGTATCCAGAGTAGGTGCTTGCACCACTTCTGTGGGGAGTCTATTCCAGACTCTGGAGACTTGGCCGGTAAAGAAGCTTTTCCTTATGTCCAGTATAAAATGGTCTTCTAGCAGTTTGTGACCATTAGACCTTGTCTTCTCTTGGGGTGCCCTGGTAAACAGACATTCTTTCAGTTCCTGATACACACCCCTTATATATTTATAAGCTGCTACCAAGTCACCCCTAAGCCTTCACTTCTCCCAGCTGAAAAGTCCCATGCCTCTCAGACTCTCCTCATAAGACCTGTTCTCTTGACCATTAATCATGCACGAGGCTCTCCTCTGGACTCTATCAAGCTTCTCTACATCCTTTCTAAATTGCAGAGCCCAGAACTGGATGTAGTACTCCAGCTGCAGCCTCACCAAAACTGAGTAAAGCAGGAGGATGAATGTCATGTGTTGAAAGTCATCAGGTTTTGATCCACCCACCTTGCGAGCCTGTCCAGGTTGGCCTGAATTGCCACCCTATCCTTCAGCGTGACCACACTTCCCCATAATTTGGTGTCATCTGCAAACTTAGCCAGTCTGCTTCTGACACCTGAATCATTTATGAATATATTAGAGAATACTGGTCCAAGTACTGAACCCTGGGGGATGCCACAGGTCACCATGTGCCATGCTGACTCAGTTTCATCGACTATCACTCTCTGGGTCCAGCCAATTCCTTCTCCTACCAAAGAGCTCATGATACTGGAGTTCCACGGCAGCAAGAATGGAGGATGGGTCATTAAGTGTGTACACAGCCTTAAACACCCTGAAAAACATCAGTTACTGCAGTGGTAAATGGTGATGACCCTGGAAATGGTTTCAGTAGCACTCAGAGCTTCCTAAGAAAGCTTTGGAAAACAGCTTGCCGTTAGCCAACATAGTTCAATTTAGTCTCTGTACTGCAGTGGCACCTTATTGATAAAGCTTTGCACAGTTGCAGCAGTCTGTATATCAAAATTTGCTACCAGTGTCTGTTAAATGCAAAGTCCTCATCTGCAAGCTTCATCCTGAGAATGACCTTCCTGCCAAAGGGAAAGGGCCTTAGATAGTAACTTGGAGATGCATGAGCTCTCATAGGCAACAACCTACTTTGTCAGATACTATAAAAGGGCTGGCAGAAAGAGAGGGTGTTATATGGAAGGGTAAAGGACAGGGGGAGTGGATGCTACTAAAAGAGGTAAAGAGTGAGTTGACAGGAAGAGAAGAACTGAGAAGAACAGAACAGTTAACACCATGAGGGACACTGGAGTTAACAAATGGTAATGGATAAGTACAGTACCTGTTGGGACTATGACTAATGCAATCCAGCCTGTAGAGGATGTCTTGCTTTGCAATTTTGCCTTCAGGTGGGTTTTTTAAGTTCTTGTCACTTAAGGACAGCTGCTCCAAGTTCAGTGAAGGAACATCCAAGGGGACTAAAGTGTTGTGCCCAGGACTGTGTCCATTTCTGAAATTTATGCTGAATCAACATCCATTCATTCTTCTATGCAGGGATTGCCCTGTCTCATCAATGCAGACAGCAGGGAGGGACCGTAACCTCGTTGTCCCTCAAGGTGTTAACTTTTTACTTCTGTGGGCAATATTTTCAGTTCCTACAATATGGAACGGGTGAGTGTCAAAGGAGAGGCTGAAGCCACTGAGGAGTTTCCTCTAGTGAGACAAGACCTTCACACTGACATAACCAGTGAAGGCACCAGAACCAAATAAAGAGAGAAACAGCATGAGAGTCTATAGGGGAAGAGACTAAATGGATACTGTCACGGGGCACTTCCACGCCCCACTCCTAAGGAGGTTCAACCCTGGGAGGGGGAGAGGTGTAGCAGAGCACCAGGGTGCCTGCTACTAAATAATGGCAGAAGGGGGCTTAGCTATCGCTCACCAGGACAGCAGGTGAGAGTTGCTAGGGCAGCTGATTGGGTCAGCTGACCACCAGGGGGCGGGGCCTGGCCTTTATAAGTGGCTGGGCCAGAGCCTAGCTGGTAGTTTTCTTCTGGCAGCCTGAGGTGTGGGAGCTCTGCAGTAGAGCTGAGCAGGGCTGATGATTGCAATGTGACCACCCAAGCAGCTACAACATGGTAAGGGTGGAAAAGGACCCTGACAGGGAGGCTATTGATAGAGAGGCAAGTATGCTTAACCCTATGTTTGAGCAAGGAAGCTTGTTATTGAGTTACAGCCGGTGTGCTTATGGTTCTGTTTAGTTCATTGGGTAAATACTGGAGGACCAGGTGAGGCTGTAGGGGTGTGAGGAGGCCTCATGGGAGCTCCCCAGTAGTCTGGGGGTTCCTGGGTGCCCTGTAGGCATGGCTGTTTGGCGCCAGTGTGGCGCAGTGTGTGGGAGGTTGAGACCCCAGCCCGAGGGCGGTATTCTGCCCAGTCGGGTGAAAGACCCCGAGAAGGGTCAAGGGGGCCAGGCATGGCTATGGGCCACCTGAGCCCCGGCGCGAGAAGCGCGGGACAAGCCCCAGAGAGGGCGAGGGCGCGAGAAGCGCGGGACAAGCCCCAGAGAGGGCAAGGGCGCGAGAAGCGCGGGGAGACAGGCCCAGTGGGGCACTGCCTCTACATGAGAAGCCCCGGAGGAGGGTGAGCTACCTACTGAGGAGGCCCCGGAGGAGGGTGAGGCATAAGCCCCGAAAGGGGGGAACACCTATTAGGATGCCCCAGACGAGGCGAGTCTAGGGGGAAGCCCCATAAGCGGGGGCGAGAGCGAGCGTAAGAGTCCGGAGTAGGGCAAGCACACGGTTAGAGGCCTGAGGCAGGGCCAGAGCGTGCAATCGGGAGCCTGAAGAGGGTGATTACACTAGCCGAACCCCAAAGGGGCAAGACAGGGCTTGTGCGGCAAGCAACAGGGCCCCAGGCGAGGGGCGAGTACCTTACGCGTGCCAGGGGTAAGTGTGTGGGTACAAGCCCGAGAGGTTAGGGACCGTGAGACAGGACCCGAGAGTGCAGGGCGCGCAGGACAGAGCCCGGAGTAGGGCAAGGGTGGGGGCAAGGCCCCGGCAAGGGCACGTATATCGGAGAGGCCCCGGCGAGGGCGCGTATATCAGAGACATGAGAACGTCCAGAATAACTGCAAGGCTTGGGGCGTGCTACAGGGGAGGTAGGAGGCATGCATAGCCCATAAGGCTGGGGTGCACCAGGTCACTCCATAGAGAGTAGGAGCCCAAATAGTTATAGCACCGTGTCCAGGTGGACTGAAGGCAGCCTCCCATATAAAGCTAGATACATCATCAAAGACGTGGCGGGCGAGAAAAGAGCAT
>NW_017728997.1:23712691-23716500 GCF_001723915.1 Gavialis gangeticus | reverse complement strand
AAATAGTTATAGCACCGTGTCCAGGTGGACTGAAGGCAGCCTCCCATATAAAGCTAGATACATCATCAAAGACGTGGCGGGCGAGAAAAGAGCATGCTGGATCGCTTACTTGCCACGGCAGGGGGGCGCTAGCGAGATCACAGCCGCTCCTGCGCCCTACTCTGTGACAGATACCATTAAAGTGACATATTCAGTTATTGGTGCCAGTACTGAAAAGGTTGTAATGAAATAGATATTATTCAGCTCTTCCTACTGAGGAGGGCAAAATGGAAGAGATGGTAGAAATAAATGCATAACATAAGTACTAATGGTGCTGGAAACAACATTGGTCCAAAATCCACAAATGAGAATCAGGAGACCTGGATTCTTTGTTGGGTCCACTACTTACTTTGACCCCAAACAAAGAAAACTAAACCATCCCTCAGTTTTCCTAGATAGGTAATGAAGTCCATGATAACCATGTTCTTTTCAATTAATAAATTGTAAAGTGCTTTTACAAAGTGATACAGGGATTTTTAATGGCCCTTTTTGGCTTCAGGCAAATCCTTATAGTAAAGTATACTTAAACAATATGTTCAACATTTTATTTTACTAAGTAATCATCGTCCTGAAGTGAATGGATATTGCAAATAAAAACCTCAGCCCCTGAAACTTGGAGGGGTTTTTTCTCGTTAGGATAGGAGCAGAAATGTCACATCCCGTAAACTGCTTTAGTTAAGAAACCACAAGAGGGTGGTGATCTAACCACCAGTGGAGTCATCCCAAGGGACCATGAGAATTCTGCCTATGTTGTGTTTTCATGGCAGAAATCCTAAATTCATGCTCTTCAAGGTGGATTTCAAGTGTTATCGAACAAATGGTACTAAATTGCCTGGCTGGAGAACTGTTTGCTGTGTCAAAGCTTTTTGCCAAACACACACACGCACACACTTTTTCTCTTTGCCGTACAGATAATCAACCCCAGATGGCAATTTACATAGGCAAGAGCGTAAAGGAATCCATGCACTGCTGGTGCGCTTGGCCTCAATCAGAGCAAGCTTGGGCGTTTGAGAATGTCACTGTTTATTTTTAATTGCTGTGTCCCTCCTTTGTGCAGGTTCAAGCGGTCAGAGATGTCGAAGTCCATTAGTAGAACTGGAAAGTGATGCCACTTTATTTGGTGAGAGGGTTCCTTAAATTTAAAAAGCAGCTGGTTTGCAATGTCCCTATATGCCCAGTGGGCACCAGCTGTCAATCTCAGTTACCACAGGGTCAGGGCAAATAAAGGTCAGTAAGAGTCACAAACCTCAGTGTGTTGTGAAATGTGCTTCCTCTATTACCTTGTAGGCCTGAGAGAGGTTTGACCTTTCATAGGTATCCTAGCCTAGTCTGACATGGGGCAAGCAAGAGTGAATAAGTGCAGTACATAGAGATTTCCTTTCTCTGTACCTCAGCTCCCTTACCTGTAAAATGGGAATGAATACCAACACTTAGCACCAGCACCTCCAGAGGGTAGTATCAGCAGAGTAGTAACTGTGACAATCATCAGACAAGACAGAGGAAAGTCATGCTTTGCCTCCATGGAGTGTTACTGAAGCAAGCTAGTAAAAAGATTAATTAACCCTAATCAGCTGCTTCAGAACCCAGAGAGGGACATTGCTAAATGCAAAGTGGTTTGTCTTCTGCCTCCCCACACTGCTTATCCAGAACTTAGCCCATTTCATTTCTCCCCAATATCTCACCCTGTTGGTTCAAGAGCCATTCTCCTCCTCTAGTCCCTCTGACACCCTTTTCTGCCTATGACCCCAAAATCTCATAACAAACTTCCCTATTACCTACCTCTCCAAATAAAGCTGATAAAATAATGTTCAAGTTATTCAATGTATTTTGTATTTTGGGTATTTTACATATTGTCCAAAATCACATGATGGAATTCTCAAATGTATTTATCCAGAATTATTCTCAATTTTCTGGAGCCAATAAATTTTTGGATTAGAGATCATCCAAAATGCAATTTCTTTCAGATATAGCAGTTCATATTCAGTTGTGAAATCTGAATTGTACACTGTTCTATCACTATTGTAAAAAGAATAAATCTTCTGAAAATATACTGTCCAGCATTGACTTCTGGCTAATGGTCAGCTACTTTTCCCTTATTGAGAGTCATCCATCCGTCCCCCTCTCTGTTGTGGAGCTGGAGGATGGGAAGGGTGGAAATGAGACACTCACCTTCAGGGCGGGAATCTCCACATTATCACCTAGGCTAACAGAGCCAGTAAGAATAGTCCCTGTCATCACTGTGCCTTGACCCTTGATAGAGAAACAGTGATCAACTGCCATAAGGAAGGGTCCAGAGGGATCTCTTGATGGCAGGTAAGCCTGAGACTTCAGGACCTGAAAGACAGACAAAAGCAGCACCATGTATGGGTGAAATGTCATGACAGGAATGAAGGAGTGGAAAGCCAAGGATACATTCAACTAGCTTGCAGTTTTACTGATTTAAGGAGTCCCCAGACAAGCTTGGAACAGACCAATGTCAAATTAACTGGGCACATTATAGAGAAGAGGTACACTTTGCAGCAGGATGGGTTTGATTTTCTGCCTTAGAAAGATTTTGAGCTGCACGTTCAGCTTGGTTAGCAAAACTGGGTTGAGATAAAATTGCTGCAAACTCAGTACAAACAGTGCAGCAAGAGGATGAATAAAAAAAAATCTTGTTCTCATACACTAAAAAAACAAAACAGTGCAATTTTATGCTGCACTTTACTATTCTCGCTTCTCTGATTTCAAGAGCAGTGACTTCTTGAAAGATTTTTAAATGCTCAAGAAAACCCATCCCTGTTTCTATCCAGGAAGAAATATCAAACTGCCAATAGGCAAGATTTCAAATCAGACTTTAAGATTTACATTAACATTTTTTAAAGGATAAAAATAGCTGTCTCTCAAAAGTAACATCTTCATCCAGATCTGGTTAAGATTTTACCATGACTAAAATGTCACTGCATTGCAAACAAGGAAAGTAGTTAAAACATATATCAGAAAGGAGAGAAGACATTAATTACTGTTGCCTGTGGCCACCTAGCTAATATTAGTTCAGGTGAACTGGTTCAAATCTTGTCTCAAGTCCAAAGAGAAAAGAATTATTTGATCCTTGTCCCCATCACAGGAGCTGCTGTTAGTACCTGCTTATAAAAGGTTACAAAGACAGGGATGGCCGGTCATGACTGAGTTGCTCAAGTGAAAGAATGGAAGCTAGGCCAATAACTGGAACAGCACTTGCCTGCTCTTCCAATACTAGTAGGATTTCCTTGAGCAGCAATTATGCCCAAATAATGCAGTTTGGTTGGTAACATGGGTGTGTCCTTTACCAACAATCTTTTTAACACTATGGAAGTGGCTTGTCTGTCAGGAGTACACCTTTTGCTCTTCTGCACAATTTTTGCCAGGAAGGATCTGTCCCGGGAATAAATCACAGCTGTACAGCAAAGCAGAATTGTCTGCAGGAGTTTCCTTCATTTTATGCAGGGAGTGGAAGTTGTGCAATGAACAAGGTAGATGATTACACAAGAGAACATGGTTAAATCAGTTAAACGCTCCCCAAAAGAAACTTGATCCTATCCCGGC
This sequence comes from Gavialis gangeticus, assembly GCF_001723915.1. Taxonomy (NCBI): domain Eukaryota; kingdom Metazoa; phylum Chordata; order Crocodylia; family Gavialidae; genus Gavialis; species Gavialis gangeticus. The sequence continues at coordinate 23,712,897 of NW_017728997.1, read as the reverse complement.
TTTTGCCACAGCATAATTAAGTGCTCCTAGACAACAGGGCTGTGTGAAGCTTCGGACCCTGATTCAATTTGGTGGAGATTCGACCCAATTCAGTGGCTGAATCTCCAAATCCAAATCGCAAATCAGGAGACCATTTACTCTCTCCAAATCAAATCAAAACCTTCCAATTCGTGGTGCTCTGGTGTGGTGCCGGAGGACTGGAAGAG
>NW_017728997.1:23701695-23712680 GCF_001723915.1 Gavialis gangeticus | reverse complement strand
GGTCCCTTCCGACCCTAGAAACTATGAAACTATGAAATTCGGAAACATTCGGTAATTTGGACATAAACACAGCTTTAAATGTTTGTTTTGTTTTGTTTTGGTTTTTTTTTTTACATACCTCGAGGTACCAGGTGGCACGTGAACACTGTGATGCTGGGGCAGATGAAGCATCCCATAGGAACGAGGGGGGGTCCCCAGCATGCTCAGCAGCAGACCAGGAAGTGGACCAGAAGTACTTCCTGTCCACTTCTGGGTCCACTGGGGAGCATGTTAGGGGCCCGCCCCCAGCTTGGTGACTGATGCCTCCTGGGTCTCAGGGGGCACCTGGGGTCCCCCCACAGCCAATCACCAAGCTGGAGGGGGTGTGGAGGGGCCCCCAGCACGCTCCCTGGCAGACCCAGAAGTGGACCAGAAGTAAATCCGGTCTACTTTGGGTCTACCGCTGAGCATGTGGGGGGGCCTCCCCCTGCACTCCTGTGGGATGCTCCATCTGCCCCAGCATCACAGCATTCATGAGCCATGCCTGGTACCTCAAGGTATGTAGAGAAAACATTTAAAGCTGTGCCTATGGCCAAACCGCTGATTCTTTGAATCAGCACTGAATCTTCAGATTCTGCTGAATCAAATCAGGGACAGTGATCTGAATCAATGGATCGAATCACTGTCCCCAATTCAGGCCAAGTCTGAATTGAATATAGCCTGTTTTGCATACCCCTACTAGACAAGTCACCTAAGGCAAACTTTTCAGACGATCCCTGATTATTCCCAACTTTCAGAGTGCCCAGATAGATACCCTGTGGAGTGATTAGCAGAGGTGGTGAGCATTCACAGTTTCAACTGGAGGAATTGCATAACCCCAATGGAGCTTCAGTTCACAGAAGCTTGAGCTATATACAGTAAAAGCTCTGTTATCCGGCATCCCCTGGGAATGGGGGATGCCGCTTAATCAAATATTCCAGTTAATCAAATGTGCACCATCTGGTGCACCCCCCGGCATCAGTGTGCTGGGGGACAAGGAGGGGGGCCCTGAGCAGGCTGCTTTGCCCTGGGCCATGGGCTGAAGAAATGGCAAAGAAAAGCTCTGCTCGTGGCGGCGAAACCCAAAAGTGGTACTTCCGGTTTTGCTTTTGCTGCTTCTCTTGGATGCCAGTTAACAGAGTTTTCCAGCTAATAAAGTGCTGGTTAACATAGCTTTTCCTGTATATCACAATCTACTATGGTTAGTCTATAAGGTGCAAATCTACCCTGCCTTCCTATTGAAAAATCAGATCCCAAGCAGCTTGAAATGGGCTTCCAACAACAGAGAACCCTCAAGATGCAATAATGATGAGTTCCATAAAGAAGTCAGACACAAATCATTCTCTAAACCAACTTTAAATAGCATGAGGTAAATAAAGCAAGGGGACCCAAATGAATAATGAGACTAAAACAAACATTGACTAGCTTCTCATTAACTAGGTACCATGCATCCTCTGCACTTAGTGAGGCAGAGACTTTTGGAAAAAACAGCATGTGATTGTAAAACTGAAAACTGCTTCATAATACATGTGCTGGAGGAGGCTAAACTAAGCTGCCCAGACTTTCTGATTTTTAAATGCCTGACTTGACAACATCATGATCTTTTAAATTTCACTTTTCAGGAAATTATAAAAAGACAGTTTCCACAGATCTAGCAAATGTTTTAATTTAATTTATTATAATAATCCAGGCACTTGTTCAGTGGCTGCTTGTTAGCAAGTGGCTGTTCATAAGCACTAAGACAGAGCATGGTACAAGTCAATTCTGAGGCCTCAGAGCCCTGACTTGTCCATTTAATTAGAATGGATTCCAAGAGAACGTGAGGCACGGAATAGGATTCCTTCAAACTCCCACATGAATACATGAGTACATTAGAATTAAATGGTATTACAGAAAACACTAACAGACTTCAAGAAGTATACTACAATGCCCTTCTTTTTTATGGCATGTACCTCAATTAATTCAGAAACACCTAGTGGATTCACAGTCTCTGGGGCTTCTGGTCCACCTGGTTTAGCTGCCACTGCAACAATAGGACACCCATGGAACCTGAAAGAGAAAAATAATCCCATCATGAGACTTCAAGTCCCTTGCACATGCATGGAAGGGAAAATAACAAAAGCTTCATCTGTCAAAAGAGATGAGGAAATTGCGCTGGCTATTGATTTATCTAGCTCAGCGATAGTCAATTACGGGCGTTTTCTTCTGGGACTGTATTATTGGTGCCTTAGAATTTACTAAAGCTTTAAAACTTATTGTCCAACTGTCTTATTTGGTTAGGCAGTAAAAAGTAAGATTTCTGTTAGACCAGTTTTAAGCAGGAGCCAAATTGGGCTGCTCTGTGATAGCTATGTGAGTTAGCCCCTTTTCTTCCTGGAGACTGGCATATGGTGCTCTGGATTCTAAACTTTCATTAAAAAAAACAACCTTCCTCAATGACATGGTTGCAAGAAGAAGCTTCAAAATGTGAAGCAAAGTTAAGACAGTGAAGTGAAGTGATGCCCATCTGAGTGTGCAGACAGCCTGAAATCTTAAGTGAGCTCTGCGCTTCTTCTCATATCAGGGAATATGAACTCTGACTCCAAATGTTGATAATATCTGTCTAATGAACAACTTTTGCTAACTGAAGTAGGCAAAATTTTGAGTTTACTTCCCAATTCACCCCCTCAGTGTAATACTTCCTTTGGACCAATTATGTTCTTCAGCCCTCTATTGTAGAGAAGTCTTTCAATCATTACCTAATTTTGAATGCTATGCTTTGTGAGATACAAACGACTAGCTTTCTGAGCTAACAACTCACTTATGACTACTCTTTCAAACTTTTTAAAAGAAACTAGAGTCTCTAAACAAACAACCGACACCTCCAGCATCACAATGGTTAGCAAAACATGACAATAAAAGCAGGAGAGAGAAAAAACATTTAGGTGCTCAGTTTTCATACGTATTCAATTTACTATATAACATAGATGGGCCAAAAGTCAGTGATTTTCACCCCTCTCCCTACTGTCTTTAACTAATTTTTAGATTTTCAATTGCAAAAGGGCAAGAACTAGAGAAAATAGTGCATTGACAAAGACAGAATGATAACTTATGTAGAGGGAACTTATGTAATGATCAAACAGTAATCCAATATAAATAGCATTTTTTGGCTCATGTGCCATAAAGCTGAGTCTTCCATAGACACGGATGAGAAAAACATGCAGTAAGAATTCTAGCTTTTGCATAAAAATAACTGAATTTCCCAACATTTTGGGGCAACATATTTTAACAAATAAACAATACTGAAACAGGTGTCACGTCCCCTTCCCAGGTCTCCCATATAACTGACACGCTAGCGGTGACACGTGCTACTTTTGGAAGTATTTGAGTATAATGAGGCCCAGATGTAACTGCCTTCCTCTAACACAGTGGTCAGCAACATATGGCCAAATCTGGATTGCAGACTGCCAAAGGGGAGCAGGGGGGACTTCAGCAGTCTTCTGGCAGTGGGGGGCTTCACCCATGCCTGTGCTAGGGCCAGATGGCAAGGAGCTGCACCAGGGCTAGAGGCTGCTGAGGAGTGGAGAGAAACCACAGCCAGATCAGAACGCTGACCCACCTCAGAGCTGAGCCTGCTTCTTCCAGCCTGTGGTTCTGAAAGGTTGCCAGCTGCTTCTCTACCACACACGACTTACTACAAACTACATCAATCTCTGCCAGACAAAAATAAAGGCTAGTTGACCAAGGAACCTGGATTGCTGTTAAGTTACCTGACAGTAGCTGTAATATGCTGCCCAGGTCTAAAGCTCTGTCCACTCTGCAACTGGAGATGTAACCACGCTAGCAAATGCATTTTTAATTTGGTTGCTGTAACAGGTTTCCAGCCCTAGCATGGAAAGGGCCCAAAATCCTTCGCTTTCCCCCACGACCATGCACAAGCATGTGAGGCTTAAGGCAAACTGCCAAATGGTTTTAGCAGGTTCCTCATATATAAAAGTAACTTTGAAATGCAAAACCAGCTTCAATCACCTCTGCTTCATCATTCAGAGTTGAGAGTAGGAAAGCAGCTGTCAAGACAGAAAGTATGTCTGCGTTACAGTGGGGCTGGCACTTTAGGTCAACCCCAGGACAGTGATCATTTTAAAAACTTCATAAAGCATGGCACAAACATCCAAATATACATTTTTTCTGCAGGTAGGCAATACAGACACATCTGCTAAATGGCCATTCTGGAATTCCCAGTTCAAACAGCTTCCTTTAGAAATATTAAGACAGACCACCTCTCGGCAGGTGGAACCACAGCCATTGAAATCAGCTGGTGCATTAGAACTGAGAGGATGCTGCTTTAAAACAGCAGGGGGCTGCAGTCTGGACATTTGCAGTGAGGATCTCATCATGACTAGAACTCACTGCTCTCTCAGTTTGACATAGTCAGCTGACTCCCACAGTACACTAAAAGGGTTTAAAAGGGTTGTGTGTGTTCCCAGGCTATCAAGGAAAGAGTGAGTTAAAACAGCATGTGAATTTAGGGTGAGGAAGCACCTGTAAAAAGATTCTAGTCTCCTTCCAAATTTATAAATTCAGATTTATGAATACAGATCTGCCCATAACCAACTTTTTCATGGTTAGGTGGTTGAATGTTTTATAGCAGGAGTGTCAAACATAGGACCTGTGGAGCCATATGAATTAGTCCCTAGGCCACTGGACTGACCTCAGGCACAAGCCATGCCTCCCCCCTTTCCCCCTTGACACACACTGTAGCTAGGGACAGAAATTACACATAAATCAGTTTAAGTGATCAGAAACTGGTTTAAACCTGTAACAGAACAGAAGCTCAGTGCACATAAATCAGTTTCAAAATGGCTGAAACTGATTTAAGATTCAAACCTGGTTGAATGTAGTATCAGACTTAACTGATTTAGGTCAAACTGGTTTATTAAACTTCTGTCCCAAACCCCTTCCTGGTTTAAGTTAAATCAGAGTCCCCCAGCATGCTTTTCAGCCTTGGGCTGGGCTGTGCTGTCTGCTTCAGAGACGAGGGCTAGCTAGCTGGAGCAGTGAGGGACGGCTCACTGTCTCCCCCCGCCACCCTAGGCAACCCTGGGACTACAAATCCCAGAGGCACCTGGAAGCAGGTAGAATTAGCGACGAGCAACCCTGCACAGTCCTCCTTGTTCTGATTCTGAACTGCAAATCCCAGAGACCTCAGGGGCAGCAGGAAGAGGAAGTGAACACACAGCCCATGCTGTGTTTATAGTTACTTACAGTTTTACAGAAAAAGAACCATTCTTGTTCAAGTTTTATGAATTTGATGCCACTCCCCACCACCCCAACAGAGCCTGGCCATGCCCCCTCCATGCCAGCAGGGAGGGGAGGAAAGTCTTGGAGGGCTTTCCCTCTTCCCTCCCCTTTGGCAGTGGCTGGCAAGCATGCTTCTAACTTGAGCCACTACAGGTTAGGGTTACCATATGTCTGGATTTTCCTGGACATATCCTCTTTTTTGGACCCCTGTGTTGCATCTGGGTGGGTTTTTAAAATAAGAGGAAGTGTCCAGGCTTTGTTCTGTCCAGGTCTGGCTGCTCCAGGATGAGAGCAGCAGGCAAGCCGATTGGCTGTTGGGGGTCATCTGCTCCCTGTATTGGCTCTGGCACGCATGCAAGAGATAGAGAAAGAGAAAGCAAGTGCACAATGAAAGAGCTGCTTGGCCTGGGTAGCAGGTTGGGAATGAGGGACACTGGCAGGGCAGGGGGCAGGAAATGAGGGGCACTGGCAGGGCTGGAGTCAGTGGGTCCAGAGTGAGGGGCAGCAGCAGGGCTGGGGGTGGGATGTGACTTGTCAATGAGGGGCAACAGAATGGGCAGGGCAGGGCAGGGCCCCCCCCCCGGCCCAACTTCTGAATCAAAAGTGAATGTGCATTCACTTGCTAATCAGTTCAGTCTCTTAGACTAACCTGCAATGACTGAATCAATTCAGCCTCTGGCTTTTTGACTGTCTGTATTTAGCCTGTATGTGCTAGCTCTGGGACCATACCTGAACTGCAGCGCAGATCCAGCAGGACACGACATGAAGCATGGACCCCAGACTGATCTCCTGTATTGTGTGCAGCAAATGCAGCCAGTCCAGAACCACACACTGGCTCCGGGGCTCACTGTGCATGTACGGCCAGCATGAGGCACACACGGGCAAGACAGTAGGACTGTGCAAAGCTTCAGTGGAGATTCAGCCTGATTTGGTGGCCGAATCTCTGAATCCGGAATGAATCAGAGAACCCTTTAATCTCTCCAAATCAAATCAGAATGCTCCAAATCGATTCGGAGAGATTTGGCAATTCGGATAGAGACGCAGCTTTAAATGTTTTTGCTACATACCTCTAGGTAGCAGAGGCTTGTGAATGCTGTGATGCTGGGGTGCATAGAGCATCCCACAGAAGTGCAAGGGGCTCCCGAGTCCACCAGGGAGCATGCTGGGGGGCCCCACCACAGCCCTCCAGCTCGGTGACTTGTGCATCCTGGGTCGGTGGGGGGGCAGCCAGGATCCTTCCATGGCCCCCCAGAACACTCCCCAGCAGACCCAAAAGTATGTCCTGTCCACTTCCGGGTTTGCCGCTAAGAGTATGTGGAGGGCCCCCCCACACTCCTATGGGATGCCCCATGCACCCCAGCATCACAGCAATCATGAGCCATGCCTCAATGTATGTAGAAAAAGCTTTTAAAGCTGTATCTATGTCCAAATCAGCATCGAATATTCAGATTCAGATTTCGCTGAATCGAATCAGGGACAGTGATCTGAATCAACTAATCGAATCACTGTCCCTGATTCAGGCCAAATCTGAATTGAATAAGGCCCGCTTTGCACACCCCTACTAGACAGAGTGCTGCACATGGCATAGGGGGTTCAAGGTATGGGATGCATGCAGTGTCCTGGACCGACCCCTTGTTCTGCCTGCAGCGCCAGGTCCAGGCTACACAGTGAGCAACATATGCCCCAGGTTGGCCCTGCATGCCATATGCACAGCAAGCCTTTAGGCCAGCACGTGCTGTGCGTGCAATGCAGTTCTGAACCCAACACTGTGGATGCTGCATGGGGTATCGTCTCAGTCCAGGCCACAAACCAGCCCAGTAACACTCACCCAGCCTCTGGAGCCAGACGGAGTTTGACACCCTTGTTTTATAATATGTCACAAGAAAGGTCATCTTCCCTGTATTTGCCTTAAACTCTTGGACCTAATCTGCAACCACTAAGACAGCAGTAACAACCTTAGTTCAGGTTGAATAAAATAAAGGCTTATTATGTCACTTTGCTAGCATTTCATTACCTTGTGAAGATAAAAGCCAAATTAATAAAAACCATTAATTTCTCAAATTTTACTGATCTGCACTAAGTATAAATTTATTTTCAGAAATGAGTGAAATAAGCAAAAACTGAAATATAATTTTCATTTCTGTTTAAGGATAACATATGCACAACCTTAGCAGTAAGTAATAAAACATAATGATTGGAAAACAATGAGGTAAAAATTTTAACTTCACGTTAAGGTTGTTCCTCAGTTTTCGCAGTCTCACTGTGTTAACTGCAAATGGAAGCAGCAAAGGTAGAACTATGAAAAAAACCCTCTCAGGCAGGGACACAGGAATTTAAAGCATTTAAGTGTTCTCAGATCAAGCTGCAGGTGTCTGTTAAAAGAAGTGGGGCAGGAGTTTATCATCCTACATGACAGGGGAAAAAGAGTGGCTTTATATTTGTTTGCCCTCAATCAACAACCATGAAGGAGAGTTGAAAGTTGTAGAATTTTGTCTCTCCACTAAGTACATAGTAAGAAGTTTGCCTCCTCTGGCAGTGACCTCTATGCTGTACTGATCAAAAGGAAACAAGCCACAGACGAATAGAGAAGCTGATAAAACACAGTAAGATTTCTAGATTGTTTAGCTGAACAAGGACACCATCCTGCCATCAAAAAAGTTAAACATGAGGTGCTTTATGCAACAGAGCTATGCTTGCACCTCCTGCACTATGAAAAACCTCACTTTCATATGTCCAATCTACTTGTGATCCTACTTGGCACTCTTGCGAACAAGGCTTGATTTACCAGTTGGATAACTATGAATCAGAATTCCTTCTGCAGCATGACCTTGGGCAAAATGCTTCACCCATTTGTGCTTCAGTTTCTCTCCCGATAAAATATCTTTTGGCCTCACAGAAGAATTGCATTCATATTTAAGGGTCTCTTTCCACTTATAGGCATTACTTAATTCAACAGATTATTTTTATTGTACCAGATGGACCACCCCAATTCCAAATACAATTTCCAAACAGAAATTCCATATTCTCCCTTATATGATGTCCATCGTTTTATTCTTTTCCCATTCTCTGCAGCTGACAAGGCTTCCATATGGCAGTCAGTGATAAACCCATAAGCTAAAGAAAAAGTCTTCTCTTACAGTGGACTATGAATTTATTTGATACGAGCTGAATTAATAAAACAATTAACTAAACTTATTTTTCAGTCATTCGTATCATATAACATTACACTTAAAAAAGAAAAAAAGCAGCTACCTTGAGTTCCTTAATGGCTACAATGAAAGCTGGAAAACGTAACAACATCATCCAGCGTAGAATGCAAAAGGCCTCACATATACTAAGTAAGTGAGCTGCATTTACTAAATGCATTAGCTAACACAGTGGTGGCTAACCTTTCTGGCAGGCACACCACAAATTAGCCCCATACCCTCCGAGTGCTGCTCTGTTTTCTGCTCCCTGCCTGATCTACCCACTGTGCTGCCTGTCCCTTCCTCAAATCTGCTGCTTGCCACACTTAGAGGCTGCCCATAGCACCAACAGCTTGTCCACCCCTGGGCTACCACACAATAATATTTTTAACATCAGTTAGTACCTAATGTAGACAAAGATTGGAATATTTAAAACTTGTTAACTGGCTGTGGTCAGTGCTAGGTGGCCACATGCTCACTCCTTAAAAAACATGCATCTAAGGAGGCATCTTAAGTTAGGCATCAAAAAAAAAAAAATCACTCAAGCAAATCTGACTTGGGTCAAAATTTACGGCTGTATTTGTATTTTTGTAATATCTCTAACCTCTTTCTAGTCATCCATGTGAATGATCTCTTTGTGCCTGTGTCCAGTCTAATGAAGACCAGCCCTGAAGACTTTGGGAGTGTTTGTTAAGGGGAAAGGAAGCATAGCGTAACAACTGTTACAATGAAAGTACATATCTGGTAACTTACTTTGTATTTTCCAAGGTCTTTTGCATTTTCTTGGTCATCTTCTCAATGGCAGCCTGTCTCTTCCCCTCTGGAAGGAGATCTATTTTGTTCAGAACTACTACCATCTTCTGGCAAGCAATTTGTCCAATCACCAAGCACTCTGCTGACTGAGTCTGCATCCCTTTTGTCACATCTATTACAAGCATCATCAAATCAATAATCTGGGCACCTGGAGGAGAATTCAGAATCAGCATTAGGTCAGCATTATAGGACTAGAGACTACCTTTCCAGAATATTTTTCTAAAAATAAAAACAACTTTGCATATTTTATATATCTAAACCTTATTTGTATACATTATAAATAGATGTTGTATGTATAAACAAAAATGCATAGGCAATGTGAAAATCTAACACATGGCTTTGTTCAGTGTCACTTGAAGACTTAGGGAAATTTAAGTTGCCATGGAATAAAACTGAGCCTATACAAAGAAATCTGATGGTATTATTAAAGTTTAGCTAATGCTCCGTATTGAGAACTTCACATTAAGAACTTGGAAAAAGCATAAGTGATCTTCACCACAGCATAAACCTAAGGCATATGGGTCTCAACTAGTTTGGTAACACAACACAACCAGATGAATAGGCTACAGTGAAATGTATGCTGATTACTAGGGCTGTGCGAAATTTTGACAGTCGTTTTGTTTTGGAGGTGTTTCGGCCCATTTCAGCACCCAAAACACCGAATCCAAAATGAAACGGAAGGCTCGGAAACATCTCTGAAACGAAACCGAACCATCCAAAACTTTTTGTAAAAGTTTCGGATGTTTCAGAAGTGCCCCCAGGAAGAGCAGCCCTCCTTTTAAAGTGCTGGGAGGCTGGGGCCGGGTGTGGGATGGGGCAAGGCACGGCAGCCATGAGGGCTTCTCCTGTGGCTCCCCGCACTGGGGCAGAGGTAGGCACAGCCGAAGGAGCCGTGGGAGAAGCCATCCCCAGTCTCCAGGCACTTAAAAAAAGCCCTGTACTCACCGGCTGCAGCAGCGGGGATCAGGGCCTCTAAGGGCTTGTGGCAGAGCCTCCCCACACACCGCACAGCAGTGGGGGTCACTGGGGGTGCTCCTCCCTCCCACTTGGCACCTACACAACAGCTGTCACATTGCACAGGTGCAGCGCAACTTGGCAGGACACTGCGCGCTGTCTGGGAGCTGAGGCGACTCCAGCACTCAGCCAGAGCCTGGCACCACTCAGCCCCAGCGGCCCCAGGTCCCAGACAGCACACAATGCGCAATGCCCTGCCAATCCCTGCTGCGCCTGTGCCATGGGACAGCTGCCACATGGGTGCCAGGCAGAAGCGGGTCATCCCCGCTGCCCCCCACTGTCCCATGCTCTGCAGGGGGTGCTGATTTGATTTTGAGGATATTTGGCCCAATTTGGCGGCTGAATCTCTGAATCCAAATCAAATCAGGAGACCAATTAAAAGGTCCAAATAGATTCGGAAAAGATTCGGAGAGCTTCAGAGATTCGCGCAGTCCCCAGTTGCTGCCACAAGGAGCTGGACCCGAACTCTGTGCCGCTAAGTAGGGGGTGGGGGAGGGAACCATGGGGGGACCCCTGCCAGGCCCCATCCCCTGCCTGCTCCCCCAGCTCCCATGAGTGCCCTCCCAGCCCCTACCCACTCTCCCAGCCCCCTCCGTGGCTGCCCCGCTCGGCCCAGCTCCCAGTGCTTTAAAAAAAAAAAAAAGCCCCCACTAACCGGCTGCTGCCAGGCAGGGG
>NW_017728997.1:23667790-23696695 GCF_001723915.1 Gavialis gangeticus | reverse complement strand
ACCCACTACTCAACATCCCGCAACAAATGTACAGGCAGCCCCCATGGCTGCCCCACCCCACCTCCCAGCTCTTTAAGAAGAAAGGGGAAAAAAGCCCCGCACTCACCGGCTGCTGCAGTGGCCATCGGGGCTTCTGGAGGCTTTTTATGTATTTTATTTTTTTTTTTTTTAAAGAGTTGGGAGTTTGGGCCAGGAGAACATGCAGGGGATGGGGGCTCATGACAGAGCACCCCACGCAGCATGAGGCAGCAGGGAATCGCTGGTGAGTGCCAGGCTTTTTTCTTCAAACAGCTGGGAGCTGGGGCCAGAAAGGGTAGCCACTGACAGGGAAATTCGGCTGATTCGGCTGCGGCCAAATGTCCGAATCAAATTTGGCTGAATTGATTTGGGACAGTGATTTGAAATCACCAAATCAAATCACTGTCCCCCAAACTGGCCAAACCCGAAGCAAATGCTAGCCGCTTCACACAGGCTACTGATTACCCCCCGGGCCTATACCACAAAGGACAACCAGGGTAGGCATTTCATGCTGCTGTAGAGACAAACCAATATAGTATAACTGAACTGACACACACAGAATGGGCCAGTTTTCAGAACCTGAATTCCCTTTATACAATGCAAGAGCATAATACTGAAACTACATTTGATCCCTGCATGGGTTCCTTTCAGTATCTTCAATGGGTTGGAATCATGGCTCTCTGTTGGTTTGAAGACAGAATCAAAATAACAGAAACACTTTGCAGAGCGGGACTTATTTAAAAGGATGCTACTAAATATAGAAGAAAATTAAGTCCTGCTGGACTAGTCTCAACTTGAACCAGGGTAAAGCCAACAGGACAATCAGAGGACAAAATGACTAAGAAAAGAAATATCTAAAGCTTTTGCAACTGAAGGGAGACCTTTCTCCTCTTCTACCAGATTTTAAGTCTAGGCATAGAAGTTAGACATTTCCATCAAATCTAAATATCTTAAAACAAGTTTTAAAATCTCCTAATGCATATACTTTCCAAAGGTTGGTTTAACACCATAATGTGTTGTCATTTACCTCTAATTAAAACCTGTACAGTAGATTTCAGTAACAGCTGAACAAATACAGGCAGTTTCCCACATCCCCTTTCCTTCAATGAGGGATGTCACTTGCATTTAATTTAACTGCATCTAAACAGCACAGGGCCTTGCTTTTTTTCTTCAATTTCTATTGGGTTCTACAAGTCCTGAATATTTTAAAGTGAAGCTTTCAGAACTGTTTTTATTTAAACCATATCTTCTGATGACTAGAGAGCTCTGGGCATTGCACTGCCCATATTCAGGCCCTTTCTTTCTCATTCTGGCTAGACTACTGACACAGCTGATGAGCAACCGATGATGTGCATCGGTTACACTACTCTAAAACAGTGTCCGAAGGCATCTTGTAAATGAAATGTTAGAATGCCATATGCAACAGACCTTAATATTGTCAAGATTAACTGGAAACATTAAAAGGTCTAAAACTGAATTAGCAGACAGCTGCAATGCCTTTAAAAAATATCTTGGGGGAAGAGGGAATAAAACAAAAAAAAATGCTAAAAGAAACATAAGTGACCAAACCAGGGTTATTATTTACCAAAACCAGAACTTCTGTTTTCAATGCTGCTAACACTTGACCAAAATTTCTGATGAGAAGAAATTAACGTGATTGTTCTTTTCCCCCCTGTGCCCCCTTTTTTTGTTTAATCTTTACAATAGCATCACATGGAAACAGCCAGCCCTGTTAAGAATTCCCATGAACCCCAGATAGAAAATCATTCTGAGATGGAGTGCCTGGGTGAGTGAGTGGGTGGGAACTGGAGCAGGAAAATTAACAGTTATAAATGACTATTTTCAACCTATCAATGCTTTTTATTTTGGAAGAGGGAATGCAGAATCCTTTAAAGCTACAGCTGGGGCTTTATTGCAGTAGTGAAGCTCCTGCAGGAATTTTACCAATCACTTCAAAAACTGCGCAAGACAAACTTGTACTGTTCCTCCAAACACATATTCTATGTTTATGGCAACAACTATTTTAAATGTTTCCTTTTTTTTTTTTTTTTTTTTTTTTTTTTTTTTTTTTTTTTTTTAAATACAATGGGAAAAAATGTTTTGTTCAGGGAAACAGAATTGGGCTTGAAGATAATGAACCTCATATAAAAATGGCTTAGTTAAAAAAATAAATACAAGAAGTCTATGGGTTGTTAGACCTGAGTAACTCCATACTTTAAGTGGGGGAAAATATTCTAGATGAAAGAATTATAATATTACATTTGTAAGTTTGTGAAGCAGGGGGGTTTATATAACAGTAATATGACACTAATGTTTTCTACTAAGCTTTATTGCATAGTAACTCTTGCTACACAGCTGATGCCTGTTAAAATGAATGGGAATTCATTAAGTGAAATATAATGACAGCTAATAATGAGACTGTTAAGTCATATAACTATCAAAATAATGGCTGTGGTGTATGATTTATGTCACCTATTGTGACTGCCATGGTATGGCAAGCAGTTTTCAACAGGCGCACATCACCCAAGTTCTAACCTCAGTTACACACACCATATAGAGTAACCAAGACAGGAGTCTGGCCTCCTTAGAACAGCAGCTAGTTTGACATACCATAGGCTGCAATATCTAGGAGAACTGAGAACAGACATCCCTTAGACATAAAGGAAGAGAGTTCTTTGGTGTGGATCTTCTTCATGATCTATGCAGTACTTCTTACTTTTTTCCTGCTCTGCATGCTAACTGGTCTCAGCTAATAATGAATGACATATTCACTGCATGCAGTAATCAGAAGACAGTGAACACATCCTAGCAGAGTATCTAAACTGAATGGCAAGCAGGAAGTTTCACTGCAATTACAGCATAAAGGGGAGGATGAAGCAATTGCAGCATCCTTTCTTAGAAAGCAATCTCTTCTTGATATGAGCTATGTTTTTGTAGCAGCTGACGAGGCAGCTGTTGCCTACGAAATCTCATGCCTGTCTGAACCAGTTAGTCTGTAAGTGCTACCCTACCTTCTGCATGTCTCGTGAGTTTGCACAGCCCGTAACACTAAATGATTCCTAAAGCAGAGGGCACCCATGGGCACTGTTGTAGTGTAAATAATGAAATATAACAGATCTTCAACTTTCCCACCTCTAGCCCACTCTGCAAATGTTCTTCTCAATACATCCTAGTGTCCTTTCCAAACCTATATTACTCCTCTGCCTACTTCTCAGTTTGGTTTCATTCTGCAGAGGGTTCCATTCACTCCTTGTGGTCCTTCATCATAGTGAGATATTTAGCAAAACAGTAATATGGGAAACACAGGACAAGATGACCAGTAAGATTTCTCAGTTAATTTATAGCAAAAATAAGTAGAACTCCAAATCATATATAAAAACTGAGATGTCCTTCTCTAGTATACCATACAGGTAATAAAAACCTGAGAACCAATTAGCCTCCAAGGTACAAAACAACCAACTCTCCACAAGGCTGAATTTCTGTCAAGAAGAATATTGTTTACACGGACTTTTCTACCACATCCCAGGATTTAAGTAATAAGGTAAAGTTTGGACGAAGTGTACTAAGAATAAAACCTTACTTGGAGCAGACTTCTAATTCAAGTATGAAAACATCATTGCCATAGCAGCAGGGAGATCAGAAACAAAAAATAAAACAAGGTGATGATATTTCACAAGAGAACCTGCACAATTCATTCAGAAAACATCTTCCACAGTGACTCTGTGGAAAAAAGGGACTAAATAGTTGCTGAGCTGCTTCACCTTATCAAAGGATATTGTCCAATACACATAAGAGAAGCGATCTTAGAGAGATGAGAGAGTTCCTCCAAACCACAAAGGCAAGCAGATGAATCCAAAGGAAACAGAGATACATGCAGAGGACAGATCCACATATAAGGAAGCACAGTGAACACAAAGGCCCTGG
This sequence comes from Gavialis gangeticus, assembly GCF_001723915.1. Taxonomy (NCBI): domain Eukaryota; kingdom Metazoa; phylum Chordata; order Crocodylia; family Gavialidae; genus Gavialis; species Gavialis gangeticus. The sequence continues at coordinate 23,692,753 of NW_017728997.1, read as the reverse complement.
GTCTGGGTTGGGGCCAGAGCCACAGCCAATGCCTTCTCCAGGCTGGTACTCAAATCCAAGATGCGTGCCTCCCCCACCCCCATACTGAATGGGGCAGGGGGGATCCTTGTTTTAGATTCAAGGAACTATGGTATATAACATCTCTCTTAGGGACAGTTTCAGGGGTCAGGCCAAACTAGTTTAAAATTAAAGTATAAGTAATCAAAAAGACGCATTCTAGAAAAACAACTATGCTGCAGCCTTCTATCTGCTACTTCATGCATGAAAGAGAGGTATTGAAGCTTATTCAGAAAGATATAAAGAAAAAAAAAAGGGATTCCTGAAATATAATTTCCCACTTAGCCTGAAAATGGAAGGTCAACTACCAGTATCCTTCTGCGGATGACATACAGCCCAGAGACATGGGTCTGCAACAAGAAAATGAAACAGAAACTAGTTTCATTTGAAGAAGTGGAAGAGGAGGAGAGAGATGGGAATTATATTGCAAGATAAGAAACCAAACCAAGGGGAACAAAGTAAAGCAATAGAAACCCACTAAGTCAAAAAATGACAATAAAAGATGATAAAAGCTGAACAAAGTCTCTGGATGATAGCCAGAGATGGGAAAAAGGAACAAGACTAGCAACAAAGTACGAGACAGAAAAAACAGCAAACACCCAGCCAAACTGGGAGGCAGCAGAATTTATCATTATCAGGAAATTGACAGGAGAATGAAAATTTAGAGATGTTCTTTAAGTGAGAAATGATCTAAACCATCCCTTACGTGAATATAATAACATCAACTCATCCCTTACTTTAAAATACTCAAGTCCAAAGCATCCTTGGCAATGTAAAGTTGCTTTAAAACTTTGGAAAGTGCTGTACTGTGAATAGCTGGCAGAGAGTTGATAATTTATAACTGCCATTGTCTGGAGTCTCTAGTACACATGCTTAGCAGAGGTCTAGGCCAGAGGGTTGAGGCTAACATGTAACAGTTCAGGCAGTGCCTAAAGATGTAGTTTCTGCTGTGACATAAGTAGAGAACCAGCAACTAGAAGGATCTGCAGTCAAAGTAAATTTAGCTTGAGCGAAAAGGTCAAAGGCAGCTTGACACACATAAATGATGGACATGTAGCCTTAGGTCGTACAGAAACTAAAGTAATGAACAAGCAAAACAGGTCACTGCCATGCCCGCATCAGTGCTGGGAGCGGGAGCTCTGCCCTGTTGCCACTTGCCAGCCAGTGCGCAGGGCACAGGATGCGAGTGCAGCAGAGCTGGGAGCAGGGGCTATGCCCTGCTGCCCCTTTCACCTGGAGCAAGCTACACCTGCATCCCGCCCCTCCCAGGCAAGTGGCAGCAGGGCAGAGCCGCCAATCCCAGCACTACCGCGCCCCCCCCCCCAGCTGGGCAGCTTGTCCCAGCCCCAGCCCCAATTCCTCCCTCCCTCACGCCTCTTCCTTCCTCCCTCCCCCACCCCCAACAGACTTACCAGATGGAGGCAGTTGTCAGCTGCCTGTTTAGTCTATGGCTGCATCTCCAAATCTTTTCCAAAGCTTTTCCAAATGGATTCGGATGCTTCAGATGAATTCAAACTTTTACTTAAACTCCTGATTTGATTTGGAGATTCGGTCCCTGAATTGGACCGAATCTCCTCCAAATTGAATCAGCTACTGAAGCTTTGCACAGCCCTAGCAGCAACATCAGCTGACTGAGCTTCTGCTCGGGGACCTGGAGGTAAGGGAAGGGGCTATGAGGAGGTGGAGTCTCCTGTTGTCTTGGCCGAGACACGAAACTGCACCCTGCTGGGGAAGGGTGGCCTGATGGGACTCATAGTGGTGTGGGAGCCCTCAGGAAATGCCAAGCCAGTTACCTCCCCGGTGAAAGGCAGGAAGGGGCACCTTATAACCCCTGCCCCACATCCCTGGTGGTTCCAGCAGAGCAGGGGGAGCCCAGGCTAGTTAGGAGCCCTGAGGCAGAGTCCAGGCCAGAAGATGGACCTGGAGCCATGCCCAGGCAGCAGAGTAAAACCTGGGGGCACAAGTAGAGGCCCTGAGAGAGAGGGGCAGCAGACAGAGAGGCCCTGAGAGATAGGGGCATAGTGAAGAGGGAAGAGGCCCAGTGGGGGCATGGAGGCCCAGCGAGGGGCCAGGAGCGAAGCAGGCTATCAGATACAGAGTCACTCAACAAACATTCAGATGAGGGCAGTGGGAGATACCCGACAGACTGCCCTGGGGCTGACCAAGGCATTGAGATACAAGCCTGAAGCCAGAGAAGCCGGGTGTTATGAATGTGGCCCAGGAGAGAAGGCAGCAGGCAAGAGGCTGGGTGAGAGTAGGTGAAGTGAATGGGACCCCAGTGAGAGAGGGGTGGCACGTCTCCTGGATAGTATGGTAGAGCTACAACTATGTGCCCAGTTTGCTAGGCCAGAGAGGTAACTCACAGTGGAACATCTGTGAGGCACGGGGCACACACAGGGATGGTCGGAGCGTGCACTTATGGCCCTAGTCATCAGGGCATACAAAAGGTAGTCTCCTGCTCAAATAACAGCTGAACTTTATTTTCATCAAGACATGGCAGGAAAGTGGAGTGGGCAGACTGCCCAAAGACAGGGGAAGACCAGAGGCAGAGACTTCCCCGGGAAGGTAACCCTGTTGCAAGCAGGAACCATAAGGAAGTGGAAAGTGGATATCCAAATGGGGGAGTGGGGAGGGCAAGGAAGAGATCCTCCCAAGAAGCAGGCAATAGAGTAACAGTATAAATAACGCATTCCAGTGAGCATACTTGGCCACATCCAAATGTACTCAAAGCTTTCTCATGTGTGTGGATGAGCTCTATCTGACTCAAGAAGTCTATGGACTGATAGAGAGGCAAAGCACTGCTCAACCTGGTACTGGCAACAGGGTATGACTTAATTAGCGACCTAACGATAGAAGGGAAGCTGGGAGACAGTGACCATGAGCTGTAAAGCAGGCAAGTCAGTCAGCAAAGCAGAAGTCCTCGACACACTCAGGAGGCTTGCTGGCAAGGCCCCAAGGGACCATGACCCAAAGGGGAGGGGAGTTCAGGAAGAGTGGTTGCTCCTCAAGGGAGTGATCCTGAAAGCACAAGCAGTGTCTATCCTACCTCGGAGGAAAGGCAGCAAAAGTGCAGAGCAGCCCCCTTGGCTCTGCAGGGAACTAGTGGACCTCCTGCATCTAAAAAGAAACGTTTATAAAGGATGGAAGGCTGGATCCACACCAAAGGAGGAGTAACTCTGCACTGGTTCGGACCTGTGGGGAGTGAACAAGGAAAGCCAAGGCTGTGACTGAACTCCAACTGGCTACACATATCAAGGACAATGAAAAGTCCTTTTTTACATATGCGGGGAGCCGGAGGAAAAGCAAGGATAACACTGGACCCCTGCTAAACCATATGGGTCAACTGACACCCAGGAAAAAGCTGACCTGCTCAACAGGTACTTTGCGTCAGTTTTTCACCAGCCCTCAGAGATGGCCCTGCTCAATACGGTATGGGACGGCCAGGGTGAGGGAGAACTGTTACCCGTCATCAATGTTGACCATGTGAAGGAACACCTTGAGAGGCTGGACACCAAGTCAGCTGGCCCAAACAGCTTACAGCTTATACCCCAGGGTACTTAAGGAGCTGGCAAGCATCATAGCTCGGCCACTGGCACAGATCTTCGAGAACTCATGGCACTCAGGTGAAGTGCCTGAGGATTGGAAGAAGGCCAATGTGGTGCCTAACTTCAAGAAAGGGAGAAAAGTAGACCCAGGGAACTACAGGCCCATCAGCCTGACCTCCACCTCTGGGAAGATCTTTGAGAAAATCATCAAAGAGACCATTCTTGATGAACTGGCTGAAGGCAACTTCTTGAGGGATAGCCAGCACAGGTTTGTTGTGGGTAGATCTTGCCTGACCAATCTCATTTCCTTCTACAACCAGGAGACATATCACTGGGACAAGGGAGAAGAGATTGACGTCATATATCTTGACTTTAAAAAAGCTTTCAATCCGGTATCCCATGATCGTCTTATAGAAAAACTGGCCAAATGCAGACTTGGCTACATCACAGTCCACTGGCTGAAGAACTGGCTTCAAGGTCGGACGGAAGTCAATCATTGTGGTGTGCCATGACCAGTGGGGTCCCCCAAGGGTCTGTCCTTGGACATAGTCTTTTCAACATCTTCATTAATGATATGGACATTGGTGTCAGAAGTGGACTGGACAAGTTCGCTGATGACACCAAACTTTGGGGTAAAGCATCCACACCCGAGGACAGGATGGTGATCCAGGCCGACCTTGACAGGCTTAGAAAATGGGCAGATGAAAACCTGATGGCCTTCAACTCCAAAAAATGCAAGGTACTCCACCTTGGGAAGAAAAACCCACAACATGCTTATAGGCTCAGCAGTGCTACACTTGCTAGCACCACAGCCAAAACGAACTTGGGGGTCATGATTGACCACAAGATGAATATAAGCCACCAATGTGATGTTGCAGCCAGCAAAGCAAGCAAAACTCTGGCTTGCATCCATAGATGCTTCTCCAGCAAATCCCAGGATGTCATCCTCCTGCTGTACTGTTTCGTTTACTTGGCCTTATTACTAAAAGTATGTCATCGCACTTGTGTGACTTGGGATACTCCATCTAACCACAACTGAGTTTCTTTAGTAATTAATTTAAAGAATGTACCCTGCCAAACTGGTGTAGGCTAAGTTCTGGTCAATCGAATTGGCATGGATAGCACAATTTAAGACTAGCCTAACAAAGCCGTAATGTTAGGAACATGCATCTGTTTAGTTAGTGCCAAAAATCAACTTCACCAGTGAGCTTCCTCCATCATCTGATCATGTCACTTATTTATGCAGTTTATCTACTATCCAACCTAGGATTCTTATTTAAGGTTTTATACCATTTCAGCAACTTAACCAAGCATTTTATGATCTGTAGAGAGCAGCATTACTAAGCAAGCCAAAATAAAGTTTCCACTAGCTGAGCTGTTGGAAGATGTGCTTAAGCCTATATCAGACAGTGACTACTCTCTGCTGATACCCAGTCTGGCTCTTGAGACACAGCATCAAGGTTAGAAAGCCAAAAATGCAATGTACCTTGAAAAGGATATTGATGTTCCCAAAATATCTGCACTGAGTTTTATTATTTTTTAGGGCAGTAAGGAATCTTAAAAACAACTGAATTCCACTCTTCCTGCATTTCTACCAATTTGTGTCTTTGGATTTTTTTTCCCTATAATGAAAAGGAGGCCTTATCCAAAATTCTGTATAATCCAAGTAACAAAAGTAGAAAGAGAAATAATTGTTGCTTCCCCGTGATACCAGCAGAACTCAACTCCCACAAAAACACATTGAAAGCTAATAATGTTTTAAATAATTGATACACAGGATTGTGAGTTCAACACTTCTATAACAAGGCAATAAATAGCTGATTTTATGCACCACAACAAAGCATAAGGCTGAAGTCCAGTCCTTACAATTCCTGGATAGTATTGTTTTGCTCTCCTAAATTAAGGTGCTATGGTAGAAGTCATCCCAGGTTTCTTGTGCACGACTTTGGGTAGAATGTTTTGTGAAGACGTGGCCCAATATAATATAGGTGTGCATTCTTTAATGTGCAGAAAACATATCCTATTACAACAAGGAGGGAATCCCCATCTCCTATGAGCCAATTCCAATCCTGGCTCATCCAAGGTTATTATAGAGCTACGTATAAACAAATTCAGCAATTAGGGCCCTGACCAGGCAATCTGTTGCATGTTGGTAAACTAAGGTGCCTCCAAAGAAGTCAAGGGGGCTTTGTACAAGTATAGTTTTTCACCCATTCATAGCTAAGTGCAGAAACAGGAACTAAAGAAAGTACATTTCAGTTGTACTGTGACTTACAAGAGGCAAGAAAAGGGCAGGGGTAAGTCCAGAAATCTCTCTCATCTTCCTAAGTCAGTTCCAAGAGCCTGCTGTCATTGTCTGAAGTACAGAGTACACATCTTCAGAACAATTAAATTATAAACTCTAAACCAGTGATTCTCAACCAGGGTGTTGCATCACCCTGAGGTGCACTGCAATCCTTTCAAGGATGCCATGGGGTGCCAACCAATGTTAGCACTGTTAGGTGTGAAAACCAGGTTCACAAGATAAACCTAGGATTTCAAATAGGAACCCACAGTGTTAATATAATCCTGCCCTGTTGTGGTCTGAATTCTTTGCATCATAGAAATTGCTCTATTATTTTTCTGTAGTAAAAAATGAGTGAAAAATAAGAGGTGGCATTATCCTAGGGGGTGCCTATCCAAGTCAGATGAGGGGTGCTTCGAGTCTAAACAGGTTAAGAACCACTTTTATAGACACTCATCTGACTTGCAGTTTTAGCTAGGCTGGAAGGCAAACCCAAATTCCATTTTCTTTTGAAGAAAATATGCTATTTCTTTCCTATCAAATACAGAACAAGAAAATTAAAGGGCATTTTTTTGGCAACCAGGGCTTAGAATTGCATCAGATCAAGAGATTTCCCCCCTGCCCAATCATTATCAATGTAAAAGTGAGGTTGTCTTGGCTCTAAATACAGTAAAATCTGCACTAGTGAAGGAAAAGGGAAATAGGGTTGGGTTCCAGTGTGAATTAGTGAAGAGGTTTTGCATGCCACCTGAGCGCTGAACATAAGCATGGGATTCTGACTCCTTGCTTCTTTATGCTACTGTGTCCTGTTTCTGTTTGTGGTAATCTTTTTAGCTGACTTTGCACAAACAGTACAAGTCCTGTTCACAGGCAATGAAAGGAAGCAGAAAATGGAATTTGAAATGTAGAAATAAAATAATTGTGGGCCATGGGCTATAATTTGATTTCATGCTTTACAAGGAAATGAAAGAGGACTTCCTTAAACATACTCTTTTTTTATTATGCTTTTTACCATGTTAGGATTTCCTCTAGCGCAGAAGAGAAAATAGGATTGTAGAAAATGTGCCGTTCTCAAGTTATCATTGCTACTCAGGGGCAAAGCTCTGTTTTAATGTGCACTTCCCATTCTGGGGAAGAGGAAATTCTTCAATTAATAAACCGGGTGGACTGAGGCGAGTTTTTAAGGTTTAATCAATTTCATCTGCACTTTGGATAAAAAGACTTTTTTTTCTTTCCTAGTCCCCCTTTAAAAAAATAATAAAATGGATGTTTTATTTTAAATTCTTTGAGGTTAGTGTCTCCTGTTTCAGGAAATATTGTCTATTTCATGCAGCGAGTATTAAACTTCTCCCTACCATACCTCTCCCCACTCCCCCCACCCCCCTTTTTTTGCTAAGAATTCATATTCAGAAACAACTAAATTATTCTCTGCTTTCCTATACAGTAACACCTTGGGAGATGCTACAAGCTATACAGGATTTTGGTAGGTACCTTGGGGGAGCTGGGAGGGTGGGTGAGAGAGATGTTCTACAGGATATGGGCTCTTTTAAAATCCAACACTAACAGGAGGGGGAGGGGGCGCTGGCGTGCATGAATTACACATGAAGAAACCCTCTGTAAAGCAATGCAAATCATTTATCAAAACGGATGCCAGAGCTTTGATTAGACAACACTTTGAAAAGGACAGGAACTCTCACCAAAGTTCAAGTATCCCGCCAGTCGTTTCCAGGCATGCTGCTCCAGATGGATGGTTTCAGCAGTTGGAAGAACACGCAGGGAACTGCATGACAGCCTTATACTCCAAAATTGATTTACATAATGTTTCTAGACTACCAAAAGCACCAGTGTTGCAAGACTGAGGGTCATGTTGGCAATGGACCAGAAAGCCAAAGGATGCACGGTATTTCTCTACAGAAGCATACGCAGCTTATAAAAACATAAATATACCCAGCTGTTCCTGGTCAACAGAGAGAAACTGCTTGGTACAAGAGCTGACTTCTAATATAGAGCCTTAAACCCACTCTCCAAAGTAAAGTACCAAGCCCCACAATCCAGATTTATTCTGAGACCTATTTCTGCTGCCTTACTCCATGTCAAAAGCTTCCTAGTAGCCAAAACACATGAGAAATACGCAGAGGAGGAGGTGTTTATGCTTCTGCCTAGAAGAACTACAAGCAATTGACTGATGGCTAGTGAAGAGATGATCTGCTCACTGGCAGTGAGAGCACTCCTCAGGGTTGTACATGTATTATTTCACAAAAGGTTTCACACGTCACACAAGAGATACCAACCTGTGGATAGTTTAGGGTGTCACATGTTTTACAGTGTATAGTGCTGCTCTAAAAAGGCTTTGCTCTTGCCCCATCTCTCTCACTCTACAGTTATCAATCGTATTTAACTGTGCACACCATAAATGTGAGCAAGCTGGGTAGGTAGGGGCTGTTTTCTGGAAGAAGCAGATGCCTACAAGGTTGGGAGTACGTCTCAAGAGCGGCTGGTACTGCTTTTGCAAAATCGCTTGCAAGATTTGAGTAGTTGAATAGTCTCTGTATGATCATTTTACAGTTTTGATAGGTAACTTCAAACCTAGAACTGTCTTGTCACAGTAAGCAACTTTGAGACACAGACAGCTTGCCTTTGAAAGAATTCAGGCCTGAAAGGTAATTAAGGGGTACACAAACCCTATTACTAATTTGGAGCCTAGTTACAGGTTTGAACCTCAGAACTGGAGTCTCATTATCTAAGCCTGAAGTGTCTGCATTAACTAGGCCATGTGGTGAAGTCCACAGAGGAGGATTAACTTCACATGGCTCTCAGTGACAATGGCTGGCCAGTTGGAAGTAGAACAATCAGAGCTCTGATGATCAGTCCATGATGGTCTGGGTGGGATAGATTTGGAAATGGGTATTGATCTGGTTACTGTGATGTTAAATCTAAATACATATTTATTTAGTTTAGCTTAATAGGCAGCAAGAAAAACAAGCAGGAAAGGAAAGACTGGCTCAAGTTACACCACTATTCCACCAACAATCTAGGACTCTTAAAGGACAATACTAAAACAGGAAAATGCCTAGGGATACAAGAGACCAAAAGAACTTGGATGGAGTTTAAAAAGGGTCCCTCATTCTGATGACAGGATGCTGTGGTTCAGAGGAACCAGACTGAGACGCAGGCAATTCTCTAGGGTTTGGCCTTCCTAAATTACCATGAAGGATGGTAAGCCTTCACACGCAGATCTTCAGATTTTTTAAAACCCTTTTTCTCTAAATGCTTTCTTCCTTCCATGACACATCCAGTCCTCTGGTTAAGAAAAACCGTGTCATCACGGCATGCCACTGGTCAGATTTAAAAATGGAAGAATTGCTCGTGTCTGAACTTGGTCCAAGTTAAAGCGAGGAAGAAAAGTAGATCCGACAACAGAGGGGGATGAACCCAGCAAGACCAGGAGGGGGAAAAGTGCAGTTAGCCCTGTAACAAAGGTCTAAAGTTAAACCAAATGCTTGACTTCTCTCTGCACATCACGGTTGAAGCCCCCAGTGACTACTGTCACTCAGAGAAGCATTCAGGGCCCAGACTGTTATCCCAGCCATGGTGATTAGCAAGGATTCCTGGAATTGATCTCTCCTAACTAGAAGAAGCACCATGCACAGAGGCCTGCCTAAGTACTTACATAACTTCCATCATCCTGATATCCAAGGATCTTCCAAGGATTACATTTATTTTATATTTTTAAAAAACCCTCATCTCCTAGAGGGCTCAGTTTCAAAGTCTAGGTGCCAGCACAGAGGGAAGAGTTAAAGGAAGAAACATGAGCATTCTCAAGGTCCAACAAAAATGCAAAGAGAAAGAGAAAAGGTTATTTAAATCACAGAAGTTACCATCTCTTCTGTTTACATTCTGCAAGCTAGTAGTTTCTTTCCTTTTTTATTGTAATGCTACCCTATTGTTATTTCACCTCCCTATCACAGGGATAGGAGTCTTTCTGTAAAAAGGATGCAATTTATGCTAGAGAAAAGAAGTGCCAATTGCAAAGCTAAATGGCAAGACTCGGGCAGCTGCCATTATGTTCATTTAAAGAGATTAATGAGTCACAAACAGATGTTGAAAAATTATGGAGTCTGATGAAGGAAAACCAGAGAAACTGTTCAGCTCAGTAAGGGCTCTTGAAAAGAAGTTGCCATCTAAAAAATGAATGAAATCTAAGCATACGCTCACTAGAATTCTTTCATGGAAAGGGTGGAATTAGCATATGGAATAAGCTGCCAAGTATGGACATAGAGGCAAGTCATATAAATGAGCTCAGGATACAATTAGACTTTTTTTCTGGATAAAAAGAGAGGTTGAAGGATTCAGGGCGGGTCACAGTTCAATTTAAAAGCAACAGGAAAAAATTCCACCATATAGAGGCACCGCCAACAGCTGCCCCCAAACCAGCATGCCAAAAACCTCCGAACAAACTTAATATATGTGGAAGCAGCAAGCAGTTCAAATTCTGTTTTGAAAGAGCAGGGAGGTGAAGTTGGATAAGATAAATCAAGGCAGATCTATATAGACTGTCTGTAGCACATTTCATTCCCTAGTCCCACAACAATTCTCCAGTTTTCTCCCCAGTTTTGTTCATAGTTTTAGTGCCTTGGCTGGTGCATTGCAAGTTGCATAGGAATCCTGTCTTAGTTTTCTCAAAGCAGAGAAGAGAATAAGTGGTGGTGCCCACAAAAATAGAATTTAACAGTGAATTAAAAGGAAAAACAGAACATCACAAAAATCCTAAAATTACACTAGACATTCTAATCAATGGGACTCAAACAACAGGAGGCACTAATTTTCTAGTAACACCAACCAAATACTCTGAATAAAAGGAAATGGGATATTTGTACAAATGCTCAAATTCAAGGGCCCTTGAGAACAACCTTGCGTGCTTGTCAAAAACAAATAAAACTCAATATTTTTCAAGTTATGTCTGCTGTCTGTGCAGCTTTATCAAAAGTGATAAACAACCCATTGCTTCTCTCTCAACACTGTCAGAAATAAGGCATAGCATAATAATATTAATTTCCATGGGAATTCTATTCTATGGGCCAAATCTTACAGTCCTTATCAAACAAAACACTCCAACCTATGGACTGTATGCTCAGGCCCTGACCCTATGTGACTAACTTGGAAAGGGTTTTGACATAAAACAACTTGAAAATTAAATGTTATTTTGCACAGAAGTTAAGTCAGGAACCAACAGATTATCTTAAACTATCTGTTCATCTTAATTTGCTTATATCCCAGTGTTTACAATACTTTCTTAAACAACTGAAAATCTCTTTTTCTTGGGTCTGCTCTTTCCTATTTAGTTAACAAAGAATTTCTTCCTACATTTTGTTTTCTAATGGAATGGGGCCATAGCAGAAGCACTCTCATCGCAACCTTTGTCAGGCAATACCTGGTAACACCCGTGAATTCTGCTAACACTGCAAACCACAGTTCTGACCTAAACAGAATAGAAATCAAGGACAATTGCTTTTTGCTTACCGGTTCTTGTACAGATGACAAAGTAAACAGTAATATGCACAGCTATGAAAGAAGCACTTCTTAGTTAACATAGCTGCAAACTAGCTAAAGGGATGTTTTTTAACTTGTCGCTCCCTAATAGCTTCTTTTCTCCTGTGCTCCAGTTGTTGAGTGGCGTATTATGACGGAGTGATTTAAAAAGACATTTCCACCAATATAATTTTAGGTCAGGGTAGACTTATGCACTATTTTTTGCTGTTACATAATTTTTATGTAGTTGTCTGGAAAATGTAGTAAATAATGAGGTGGCATATCTTGCAAAGGAAAAAATTAGTCATCAGAGAAGCTTTTGAGGAACTTCAGCGGACCCTAACAAAGCTAAAAAAATGGGTAAGGTGACGATGGAAGGTCAGCACTGTCAAGAAGTGACGGAAGAGGTAGTCTGAACTATCTGCATCTTTCTGATTTCTAAATTTACTGTCTTTGTTAAAAGACATGGCAGTCTTTATGTAAAGTACAATGAAAATGTCCACTCAAGGTTTTAGTAACAGTCAAAAAAGTGAAGAAAATACTAGGTTATGTGACAGTCAGGTTAGAAAATTTTGAATGCACCACTTTTATACCATTGGACTCGATAACCAATGGAATATTAGAATATGGTGCTCAGACCTGGTCATTCTGATGAAGAGCTAGGATAGCAATAAAAATGGTTTAAGAAACAGGAAACAAAGATGACTAGAAAGTCCAGAATGTTTTTATAGGAAAAGAATTGGAGTGTTTAGTTTACAGAGGGAGATAATGAGAGGTACAATGCTAAAGGCATAGGCATATAAAACAGTGCATGGTAGAGAGAAGGTCAATAAAGCATTCCTGTTAGCAAAACATGAGGCAATCAATGAAACTGAAAAGAAACAAATTTAAAGCATTTAAGGCAATATTTTTTATGCAACACAATTAACCAATGGAATTCACCGGTGGCAACCATTATCAAGGGCACTAGCTTAGAAGGATTCTCAGATTAGATATCCACAGTTACGTTAGTTTGAATGGATGAAGTTCTGCAATCACACTCATACTTCAGCACATTAACCAAACATAAACTGATGGGTGTTAGAAAGAAATTTATATGATTGGTTATTTTCCAGCTGCATTCTATTTATGTATTTATTCACCTGTTTGTTGTAAGAGGTTTCTTGTGCCTACCATCCTTTGAAGCATCTACCACTGGTCATTACCAGAGACAGAGTGAATGAATTGCTAGTCTGTCCTGTAATGACTGAAAAATCCTATGTCTACTATTGGATGGCAAAGTAGATGAGATCTTGCAATGGAATCCAGCAGCAAAAGCTGTCGTTGAGATCATGGTATGTGAAAAGCAGAGGCTTCAGGTCATATGACAAAAAGAGGACAATCTATTTTTCAGGGTAAGGCGGCCTTGCCTACACTTATGTTTATGGTTATGAGCACCTCAATACCACTAAATAGAGACAAATTGGACAGAATTCAAGAAAAAGCACAGAACTGATTTTAGATATAAAAGTTTCACTTACGAGGAAAACTTCACTTCGCATAACTTAATTAAGCAATGATCATCATAGCGAGGTATATAAAGATCAGTAAGAACCTACACAGTGATCTTTGAGAGTCCATCATTTTTCTCTAGGCTCAGAGCCAAAAACAAACATGCAAGCGGACATGAATGGCAAACACTAACTTCTTCAGTCTCCTCATATATACTCTGAAGTGTAGACATTAAGGAAAGCAGGAGCTAATTTGTGCAAAGTGTTACACACGGACATAGGATTAGGTATGAAATTAAGGAAAGCAAATTTTGAATAGAATGCCAGGAAAGAATGTGTGACAACTGGGATGCAGGATGCTCTAGGAAGTGGGGGGGAAATCAAGACATTTGGACCTATAACAACCCAAGCCCAAGCAAAACGATCAATTCCACATTCTTTAAGGTAAGATTAATTGTAACAGCTACTTACACTGATAGCTCAATGGAGCAGGGAATAGTTCCTCGTTTTATGCTTGTACAGTGCCTAGCACACCGAGGTCATGGCCAGTAACTAACTAGGGATTTTAGGTACCAGACTGATAAAAACAAACCAACCATCTATCTACAATTTCTAGGTTTCCATTAAACACATGGACATGGTTGCCAGATTCTCTGGGAAGGTGAATTGCTACCCATAGAGGGGTGGGAATGACAATAAATACACCTTTTCCTCCTCACTTGAAGGGAATTTTTCTCTAATCCAGAAGCCTGCCTTATGAACAAAGTGATCAGCTGCACAAGGCATTGAAGAGTTTTATAGTCACAATGATGTTGAATCAAGGTTACAATGAATTAAAAAACAAACAAACAAAACAAAAAACACAACCACACACAGGCACTCTCCATCTTTGTCTTGCCCCTTCTCTCCAAATCCTGGGTCCCAAAATTCTCCTATGACCCTCTGAATGGCTTCTTGAATAGTCAGAAAGATAACTGATTAGTTCAAACTTTAGTTTTCAAGTTAGGAGGTATTTGGTTTTAGTATCAAAGCCAAATGTTTCTGTACACTGCTTCAAAAAAAGTAGGCACACCAAGCATTTTACCTTGGGTCTTACACAGCTAACCAAAAATAAATTATTTCTCAAATGCAAACAGATTGGAAAAGACTACATTTAAGAAACTTTATGGTCTTGATTGATATCAGAGTTATGCCTGCTTTCTCTGGGCACAGAGAGAGAAAAAGAATAAATTATTATTTGACCAGTGTCAGGACTTACCTGGGAAAGAATGGTTCATTTTGCTGTTAAGATATTAAACTGGAGTACCTGAGATTATGTTTTAATTCCTAGCAGTGCTACAGATTTCCTGTATAACCTTGGTTCAGCTGTCTAATTTCTAGACTTAGCTAACTCTATGTAAAGTGGGGATAATACCTCCCTACGTCACAGAGACGTTGTTAAGGTAACTTAAAGCTTCTGAAGTGCTCTGGTACTAATGTCGTGGATACCACACAACAGGAAGTGATAAGACACCAGCATACATTTACAACCATAAAAGCCTCTAAAGTATCCGTTTGGCTGTCAAAAGGTTACCATACTAACAAGACAAGGTTTTAAGGCTTCAACCCAAAGTAAAATTAACTTGAAGCTCTGTATGACTGATAATTAAAAGAAACAGAGAAGGAATGGGGAGACATTTAAGGCAAGTGAAAAAGTTGGCCCATCAACCTTAATATAGCTTCTAGAGTCATTTTCTAGAAACTACAAAGCAGGATATGGGCTGAAAAGCTAGGATGTTTGCACATAGTCTCTTAAACCAACAGTTAGATGTTTCTGCCAGCCAGGTGTAATTTTGGCTGTTTCTACTTAACATCATATTTTTCATGAACAATGGAAATATAAGAGAGGCCTTCCTCAATCCAAGATCTGTTTGTGTACATGTATGTACATTCAAGCCTCCTGTTATTTATCTCTGCAGTTCTTCTATCTAGACTCTGGGAGAGGAAAGCACAAACACCTGTTTTACACTTATGAACGAATATAGGACACAGCACCATTTGCAACAAAATTTCATGCATTTTCTGTTAATTTTTGCACAAACTTTTGTGAAGTTTTCAAGCAGATTTTATGTTGTTTTGTCATATGCACAATATCATCAGGTCAGTACCTGAGCAATTGACTTCAACATACAACACAGTACGCACCTCCCAGAAGCCTTGACCATATTAAATATTTCAGAACATATGCTACCAAATATCTTAAGGTGAGGAGAAACATGTGATGCCTAAAAACTGATGAACCTGTTTAGGTGACCTGCAGTATTACACAGTATCTATTGCCTCCCTCTGGGTGCTTAAGAGAACTACGTGATTAAACATTATAAAGCGAAAATCTTTTTAAAACCTAAGTTTTCAAGGGACTTATATATTAAGTGACAAAAACACTCTCCTTACAGCTTTAGTATTAGCTACTTCTCAAGTCCTCAACATATGCTGAATGGCGCAAAGTGCTGCATGACCAAAAAGATGAACAAGCAAATGAGCAGCTGCAGTAGAAATATGTCACTTTGCATTCACTCTGCCCCTGCCTCCTCAAAAGTTCAACCTACGGAATTATAACTTGTGTCATTGCATCAGCTACAACAAAGGAAAGAATACCACATGAAGGTGTGTTACTCCTTACTCAACTAC
Source organism: Gavialis gangeticus (assembly GCF_001723915.1). Lineage (NCBI taxonomy): Eukaryota > Metazoa > Chordata > Crocodylia > Gavialidae > Gavialis > Gavialis gangeticus. Next base: position 23,677,178 of record NW_017728997.1, on the reverse strand, counting down.
CAAAGCAAGTGGTACATGTTGCAAAATGTAGCTGGCAGAGTAAGTTTACAAGAACGCTAAAAGTTGACTCCAGGTCTCTCTTGGAGTCTTATTTTTGCTCCCTTCTATACCCCGTGAACCCTTTCAAGACCAATGATCCCTTCCCCCTGTGGAGTGGATGGCGATCCCATGGAAACACATCCATGTAATCTATTAAGTCAAAGGATTTGCTGTTGGGGATCGTCTTCTCCACCCAGACGTGGGTTCAAAAACATTAACCCTGCAGCATTTGCAACTTGCATTAGTTCAGTGTTCAGAAAACAGGAACCAGAAAGTGAATTCAGATCTCACACAAAGCAACAAGGAGTATTTGCCCTGGCCTGTCAAATATGAATTCTCTTAAGAATATTTTATAAGCTAATCACCAGGGGCAAAACTCTTATATACAAAAGATTTCCAAACTTTTCTCTATAGAGAGAACCTAGTTTCCATCTGAAAGTTGGAAATATGAAGTTTCATTCAACTCAACTCTTAAGTGCTAACACAGAACTCACAGCCTGCCCAATACGTCTTTGGAACAGACCAGCCCCAGGTCACAGTCCCCAGATTGGGAAGCCCTGCTTTGTATTAAAGCCCGCTACTACACATCTTTTTAAAACCACATGAAATATGTTGTCCCCAAGGAACAGTTGGGAGAGACCATTGAAGGATCCACACATAGCGCTCAGATCTTTCTGATCAGAGGGCAGTAGAACTGGATTTTAAAAGACTAAAAATAATTAAGAGTTTATGTAAAAATGAAGAATTTTAAAAAGCCAAAGTGACTGCTAGAGGCAAAGAGAAAAAAAGTGTTCTCTGCATTTCTCCCCACCATCCACAACACTGAAATAACATCAGTCAGGGTTATAAACATCTGTAATTGCCAGGGGAATGTATGATACATTCAGAAACTCAGGGCCCACGTATCCTATAGCTCTGCACTTCACAAACAAAAGGTTGGGGGAAGAAAGAGGGGGTGGGGTACAGGGAATAAAGGCTTAAAGATTAAAGTCACAGGCAGAGACAGACGGCTCCGTTTTTTAATAACTGAAAACACGAGTTGTGCCTGAATGTGCTCATTGTTTTATGGTGGGGGGGAGAGTCTACGCATGCTGGACTGGCTGGCGACAGAACTGCCTCTCCATCAAAAATAAGATTTACAAAAAAAAAAAAGACACCAACCCAATGCCCTAATTTCCCCTCTTGTAATGTTTAATGATGCAGTCAGGTAGAAATCAACAAAATTACCCCCACCGTCATTAAGTTGGAGAACCTCTTAAAGAAGGGCTAAATCCTGATTTTAACAACCCCCCAACACACACACAGACACACAAATGAAGACAGCTCTGAAGGCTCCCTTTAGATGAAACATATAATGTATTTATACATAAAGGTGCGGATATTTTCGTGTATTATAACACATACTGAATTTACTCATGAATACATACACTTATTAACCTATACTGATTTCTTAAAATTGTGACAAATGCATACTAAACAATACAGTTAAATGCAATGTTATTTCGGTCTGAACACAGCACCCCTCTATTAAAAGGAATGCCATCAAATTAAATGTGCTGTAAATACATTTCTACATGTGAACTATTAATGACACATTAAACTTTTTTTAAAAAGTGAAAGAATTGTTTTTAATCTTCTTTTGCTTGCCAATATTTATGCCCTGCTTATTATTTGCATTTCCCTTTCTTAGGTACTGATATGTAATTAAATTAATATTACTTCTGCTTACAATCACTTCCTCTTCCAACTTCACAAGGATGGCATGTGTGGGTTTCAAGAACTGCAGGGAGAACATAAACAGTTGGTTTTCAAAACATTTCAGCAGAATATAAAGAAAGCTTGCAGAAACATTTATCTTGGTCTAGGCTTCATAAATCTTGTTCTCACATAATTTAAATGCAGAACCATCTTCCTGTCCATTTAAAATCCAGTCATATTACATAAAATTCTTTTAAAGGTCCAAAACATTCATTTTTTTGTAAAGAAGTTGTGAAATATCCAAAAATAGACATATGTTCACGATTTATCTCAAAGAAAATATTTTGGTGGGTTTAATTTAGTTTCCTGGTGTTTGAGAAGCAGCAACTGGCCAGTCGACTTCCATGGTCCAATTGTGGCACAAAAAACAAGCAAGCGCATATCATCAAATAAATTGGATTCTAAAAATTCCCCCCACCTGATCAATTTAAGATTTAATAAAATGGAGTGGGTTGTTTTTAAATATATTACTTTTATTAACCTGCCAGTGTCACTTTTCATACAGTAGGGAAGGCAATAATTTAATGAGACAACAAGCCCTTTCATCCAAAACCATATGACTCTCAGTCTTAACTTTTTGGGGATGCCTGAAATACAGGGGAGGGAGAGCACGCTCCCGGAGTCTATGGAACGTAGTCGTCTGCTCAAGGCAGGCATGCTGTGCAGGGGCAGGTTCAGTGGTCACAATATGTGGCATTCTGGCCAGGAATGTCAGATCTGGAATCCTCTGGCTATGAGAAAGCCTATCGCCCTTCCTTTGCTGGAGCAACCCTGGTGGACCATCAGCCACTGGAGGTCTTGTTTAGATTAAAAATCCTGTGTAGAGTTACTATGTGTCGGGTGAAAAAAAACAGTCCATGTCACAAAGGGACAAGGAAGGAAAACCCGCAACGTGAGCCCACGAGCCTGGTATACAGGATAAATGCAGGCTTTGTTTTATTTTATGCAAACCAAGTATGAACAAGAGACTCATCACTGTACTGCAGTTGAACTCCCAAGCCAAAACTATACTATGGCCCCAGTACAAAAATGCAGCCTCCAGTGATGTCTGTATAATGACAGAGGCTATCATTTTATCGCAGCCCAAGAGTAGGCATTTCAGCAATGAGTACACTTTCCTAATTATCAATTAGCCACCTCAAAAGCAAACATGAAGATGTTCTTGAGTAATAAAAATGAATCTAACTGATACTATGGTCTCTATCCAGAAGGTCATGCGTGTGCAATAAGAAAATGGAAACACTGCTTACTCCCATGCTAAATATAATTAAATAATATTTACACTCTTAAGCTAGAGTAATATTAATACAAAAATTAAATTTCAAAAGGCCTGGGGATAAAACTTCAAGCATCACAAAGACACTAGTGACAGTGTAATAACCCTGTGAAACTAAATTATGCAAGTATGAAATAAAGCATGTTTGAAGGAAGTGTGGGGAGATCCAAAACACACACAACGGACATGGGTGGCAATTAGATAGATTCAGGGAAATTTCACAGGCCAAAAAAGTAATTCTTTCTCAAACAAATCTGAAATTCGGAGGTTGGTTTGATGTTCCAAAATAATGAAAAGGTCAAAACAGACAATCCACAAGAGGTTAAAAAAAAAATCCTGGAGGAGAGGTCAGTTCCTAAACTCAATATCATACCTAGCACTCCTATATATAAAAAAGTTCAAGAACAACATAGTAAAAGACCGGGAGTGGGGATTCTTACTTCTTTCTCTTAGGAGAATATGAAGAGGGTGGTAATTTACCTTGTACAACCAAATTGGACATGAAAGTTTAGAAACAGCCAATTAAATGTAACATTACAGAACAAAACCGAAGGTCCAAGTGGAACATATTAGACACGCATTCCAAGTAATGGCTGCAGGAGTTAGTCTGCAAGGCAGATACTGTCAGGCTCCAGTACAAAGGGTCAACAGCTTCCACTGCAGGGACACTTGGTCTTTGCTCAAGAGCCACAACAGCAGCTTAGAAGGAAGATGAACACCACGCCTAATCTGCAGACTGCACCACCCACATGTTCCTTATGGAGAGATACTACGTGAAGCCTGCAGATCTAAGTATATGCTCAATCTTGAACCACGTGGACGTAATGTTAAGACTAGAGAAGGTACTAAATCAAATTTATCTCAGCCAAGGGAAGACCAAACCTAACTGAGTTGGAAAAATAAAATAAGTGGAAGAGACAAAAAGGAGAAGGCTGGTGAAGGTAACTCTGCAAGAGCAGGATAATTTTAATTTATATATTTACTTATCACTCCACATCTATTCTTCGCCAAAAGATTCTAGCATAAACAGCCACTATCAGTTTGCAAGCAGCTAGGTCAGGGCAAAAATAAATAAATAAAAATAAGAAAGATAAAAACCAAAATATTACAGCACATTCTTTAAAGGAGGATCTATACTGCACTCAGCACCTTGCGCACTCTGCAATATAAAAAACCTGAATTTTGACACAATTACCACAAACAAATAACTCAAATTCACTCATTCCTGTAACCTCAAATATAGCAACAGTTTTATACACTTAATTCAATATGAAAACTAAAGCAATTAGTTGTGTGATATTTTGTATCGTTTGCTTTGGTGTTCAATTCAGGTGAAACATCAATTTGGAATTTTTTTCAGTTTCATGAAACGTTCAGTCAGTCATCATGCCACAGAACTTTGTGGCTAGGGACAGAAGTTACACATAAACTGGTTTAAGTAATCAGACACTGGTTCAAACCTGCAACTGAACATAAGCTCAGTGCACATAAACCAGTTTCAAAATGGCTGAAACTGGTTTAAGATAAACCTGGCTGAATGTAGTATCAGACTTAACTGGCTTGGGTCAAACCAGTTTATGAAACTTCTGTCCCAAGCCACTTCCTGGTTCAAGTTAAATCACAGTCCCCCAGCATGCTTTGCAGTCCTGGGCTGGGCTGGAGCAGTGAGGCCTGGCTGGCTGAGACCTCTGCTGACCTCCCAGGCAACAGAAAGAGAAAGTGAACACACAGCCAGAGAGTCCCCCCTGGCTTCTGGCCTGATCCACTGTAGGCATGTGACTGCATTTCCTGAATCAAAGGTAAATGTCTGTTCACTTCTGTTTCAATTTAATCTGTGCATCATAGACTAATCTGCAAAGACTGAATTGATTCAACCTTGGGCTTTTTGACTGTCTGTACCTAGCCTGTATGAGTTGCATATAAGCACTAGGGCTGTGCGAAGCATTGCTAGCCAATTTGATTCCAAGGAGATTCGGCTCAATTCAGCGGCTGAATCTCCGAATCCAAAACAAATCAGAAGACCAAATTAAAAGCTCCGAATTGAATCAGAAGTCTCCAAATCAATTCAGAAAAAATTCAGCCCAATTTGGAGATTCGGCAATAGACTAAACAGGCAGAAGTCCTCAACGATACTGGACACAGCTGCCTCCAGCTAGTAAGTCTCTGGTGGTGGGTGCAAGGGGAAGGGAAGGAGTGTGGGTGGGGGGGGGGGAAATTAATGCCCCCACAGTGAGGGAAGGATTGGGGCTGGGACAAGCTGCACAGCTGGGGTGGGGGAGCACAGGACTCAGGGATGGGGGCTCCTGCTACTGTGCACCGCTGGTCTAAGAAGGCATAGGAACAGGCATGTGCCTCCTGATCTGTGTGGGGCAGGCTGGGTCAGGCTGCACTCTGGAAGGCTAGCCCCAGCCTCCCACCACCGGGCTGCACTCTGCAGGGTGGGTGGAGCCAGGGCTGTGCTCAGGGTGGTTAGCCCCACCCACAGCCACCCCTGCACAGCCCTGGCTCCTCCTGCCCCCCCAAGTGAAGTGGATTGGGGGCTATAGGGGGGGCTGCAGCCATCCTAAAATTTCCCATAGCCCTTACCACTGGGCCAGGCCTGATCCAGGTACATGTGCCCACCACCATACCCTGCCACTGGCTGCCCAGCTGGAGTGAAGCTGCAGCTTGTCTGGGAGGCAAGGGGAGTGCAGACGAGCAGCAAGAGAGCATAGCTCCCAGAGCCTTCCACTACCCGTCCGGAGTGCAGCCCGGCCCAGCCTGCCCTATGCAGATTCAGGGGCACATGCCTGCTCCCATGTCCTCCTGGACCACCGGTGGTGTGCAGTGGCAGGAACCTCCCTCCCCGAGTCCCACACCCAGGGCTGTCCTTTGGGAGGCCAAATGGGGGCAACTGCCTCAGGCTCCATGCTTCAGGGAGCCTCACAAACCATCGCATACAGGCCCCTGCCATGGCCGCCACATGCCGCCGGCTCCTTCTGCTCACCAACCCCCCCATCCCGGGCCCTGCACAAGCTGATATTTCCTAGGCCCCGCACACCCCTAGAGACAGCTCTGCCTGTACCTCCCCACCCCTGCTGGATAGCTTGTCCCAGCCCCTCCCTCGCTGTGGGGGTGTTGATCTCCCCTCCACCCACCACAACAGACTTACCAGCTGGAGGCAGCAGTGTCCAGCATCCTTGAGGACTGCTGCCTGTTTAGTCTATGGCTGAATCTCCAAATGGGCATCAAATCTTCTAATCCAATTCAGCTGAATTGAATCAGGACAGCAATTCAAATCACTGAATCGAATCACTATCCCTCTGAATCGGCTGAATCCAATCTGAAGTGAATACTTGCTGCTTTGCACAGGCCTAATAAGCACCAATAAATACAACTGGCATCAGACTATCAAGGGGTACCCTTCAACTACCCCGTTTCTTTCACACCAAACTCCAGTTCAAGTATCACTGCTGTCATACAGCTGTAGTATTTTGCAATGAGAAGAGTTATCTCAGATAAACCAATCAACTGATCTCAAGTCATGGAGACTGAGACTACTAGCCTTAAGAAGATGTACTTTCTAGCACTCTGTCACTGAACCAAGACAATGGAGAATTTTTCTTTAGGGCTTGAATTTCTTTTGCCTTGACCTAGCAAGCAACCTGCCTACATATTTTCCTGCCCCCAACAGTATTAAGCCTGGAAGAGCACATTAGCTAAAAACTTCTGCTAAAATAATCAGGAACAAAACAATTCTTGTTGCTCTTTAAATTGTTATGGCTAAGTTTTAGAGAGTTAAGCCACACACCACTACCAAGAGTGGTTTTGCACGCGCTCAGCCATTGTTTCAGGTTGCCCATGTGTAAACTGAGCAGGACACCAAAACTGTGGTTTAAACTCCGTCCATTTTTGTTAAGTTTTCTTCACAAGCTCAGAAGGCTAGAAATCTCATTCAATATACTAACAATAATAATAATTGTTAGTATATTGACTTAGTATATTCATGACCCAAACTGAGTTCTTTAATTCTATGACTGTGGCATTCACAAGATCCTGTTCAAACCATTTATGAAATCATAACATTAATCATCATTCTACATATTTTGTCACTTAAGATGCATAATATTGTGCCAGAAAACATTATACAAGGAAACTATTATAAAATACATGGCACTATTTCATCTTTCTGCAAGGGGAATATAAGGGGTTTTGACACTGTATTTATTTTTATTTAAAACTTTTGCTGATGAGGACTGCCTCATGAGGAACATATCTTACTTCAGACCAGTCCAAAAGGGTCAAAAGTCATTTAGCTCTCAGATCCCAGGCCTTTAGGACAAGTCAACCCATATCATGCAGGACACGCTATCTAAATTATTGACCTCCCCAAGCAATCCTGATAACACAGATTGTACAATATTTACATTTCACATTAACACAGTGTCCATATAATTAATAAAAGCCCACTGCAATGAAAAAGGCAAGGTTCACTGCAATGAAGGAAATTAAGGCAGAGTTTAATTGCTGAATAAAACTGTATTGCAACAACTGTTAATATTATAATTGATGCTGTATTAAGAGGGTTTAGGATTTATATTTAACACTATATGTAGTAGCTTGACAAAGGTGATAATGCAGAGTGCAACACTGCATAAAATCAATATTTAAATGTTATTCATATGAGGAAGGGATAAATAGCTTTCTGTACCCGAGGGGACTAAAACAAGCATACATTTCTACGAATTAAAGTGTTAAAAAAATAAGGTCTTAATGGTAGGGCAGTTTGGCTATGGGATAAAAAAAAATCAAAGAAAATAACTGAACTTCCAGAAGTTTTCAGAAAGATTCCTAGGCAATCCCTGCTCAAGGCACAGAGCCACAATCACCCAGGACATCTTATTACTATTTATGCAACATCACCGATGAAACTAGCTTCATGGATAACTTTGCAGAAAATAAAAGCCCTGGCACAAGGTACTTACTGCTTAGTGCCTTAACCCTGTAGCTCATACCTACATGAGTTTCTGTGAAACATGACTGGATAAGGGGAGGGGAGGGGACAAGAAAGGGCCTTAAAAATACATACATATATAACAGAGCAGTAAACAGGCCGAGCACTTGACAGATAAATGGAAAAATAAGGTGGCCCCGGCTCTAAAGAGCTCACAAGCGACTTTTATACTAATTTCCTCCTAGGAGAATGAAAACATTTTGATCACATACATTGTCAACCTAACCTTTTGCTTCCAGCTTTACATGCCAGGAAGTACAAACCTTGAAGGGTGAATGTATGAAAGTCTATCAGCAAGAAAAAAAAAGGGGGGCAACTCTCTATATGCATCCCTTATGGAAAAATCCCAGAGACTGAAGGAAAACAATGTTTCCATACAGCAATTTGAGCCCTCCTATAAAAGTTAGTACCTGATCATACCCCGACTCCATAATCTTATCGTACAGTTAAAAAGCTTTTGACAAATTCTGTAAGTTTTGAGAGTAATTTCTAGGAAACTCTACTGGGTTTTATCCCATTTCAGTTCTACAGCATATGGCTGAGGAACTTTGAACAAAATCAGAGAGTTGCTTCAAGGCCATATTGAAGGGTCTGTCTGAGAAACAATGTTTGACATGAAAAGTTGCAGTTTGTGGAAGTCCACTCTTTCCGTGAGCAGCGTTGCCTATTGGCCATGAAATATATCAATCAAGATCAAAACCCTCAGCAAGGTCAGAATTGTGACTTTGACAAAGAAAGATCTTTGAGAGAAGAAATTACTTCAGCACTTTCATCTCTCCCCCCCACCACTGTCTCCTCCAAGTTGTACTTTCATTTTATTATCAAGGGCTGCTTCGCCTCCCCCAAATCTAAATTTGGGCACTAAAACAGAGGCTGGCAACATCCCCAGGGAGTTGGAAAAAAATGACAGAAAACAAAGTCTGCTCAGAGCACATGTTGTTGTGCCAAGCACATGTGATTGGCTTGCAGGAATGCTGGAATTTTGCTCAAGTTGTTTGATGGGAAAACACAGTAAGTAGACAAACTACGTCCTAGATGAGTGGGAAAATAACAAGTACAAACAAATAGCACTTGTTCCGTCATGTATTTTAAATGTAGAGCTACAATATTTAAAACTGGATAATATTAAAAAAAGCTTCAGGAAGTTTCAAAACATTGAGTCACAGCCAGCCATGAAGAAGGCAGCAAGTGTGCACGCATTCAGACACTAGCATCTGTCTGGGAAGGTTAAATATTAGAATTGGAAGTGAAGCCTCTAGCAATGGAGCAAAAAAACCTCAAAATAACTCCAACCACAATTCCTCAGGTGAATATGAAGGGGA
>NW_017728997.1:23658292-23662790 GCF_001723915.1 Gavialis gangeticus | reverse complement strand
GAAGTTTCAAAACATTGAGTCACAGCCAGCCATGAAGAAGGCAGCAAGTGTGCACGCATTCAGACACTAGCATCTGTCTGGGAAGGTTAAATATTAGAATTGGAAGTGAAGCCTCTAGCAATGGAGCAAAAAAACCTCAAAATAACTCCAACCACAATTCCTCAGGTGAATATGAAGGGGAAAGGTTTACTATGTGGTATATAGATATGAACAAGGGTCAGAATTAAACCAGAAACTTCTAGAAGTTACATACTTCATTTAAAAAACACCTTTCAGACAGTTTCTTCTGGCAATAAGCTTCATATTTCCTTGCTTAACAGTCATTTTTTTCCCTTATTTAATCATATTTTGGTTCATATTCTCCTGTTTTGAAAAGACAGGAAAGTCCACAGAGAACTGAGATTCTAAATGAAACAAGTTTTGTGGCTGAAAATCTAAAATTATAGGACAACAGAGAGAAGAACTGTCAGAGAATATGAATTTCACCTCCAGTGAGTACAGGAAAAAGGCTGAAATGTCTAATGATCATACCACCAAGTGATGGACTCAATGGGCAATGAGTTGGAGAATAACCATGTGACAATCAAAAAGCAACAGAGGTATACCAGGGATATTTTAGAGGGATGCTGATGGCTTAGCATGAACCCCAAACTTAAAAGGAGGTAAAAAAAAAAAAGAAAGGAAAGGAAAAAAAAAACTTTTGCAAAACCCAAAATGTTTCCACAAATGGAAAGCTGAAACATTAAGTTAAGGCAGGTTCTTTAGGTCTGAAGAAATGATACAACAGTGGTGTTCAATCTCTGGTCTGCAGGCCGAGTCTGGTCTATGAGGTGCCCCATGGGCCTGGAAATTTGGCACCCGGAGAGTGGTAGCAGCATTAATTGGAATTGCTCTGGAAGCAATTAACACCACCACTGCTCCCCTGTCACCAAGTTTCCACACCCATAAGGAGCACCATAGGATGGATTACATGACACCATGTGCCAAATCCCATCATTACATGGTTACTTTGTGACCAGATCCAGCATGTGGGGTCATGCTGGTATCCTGATTTCACACACAGGATCCAGCCCATGGACTGGCCCCGCACTCTTCATCAGTCCACGAGTCGGGAGAGGTTTCTCAAGAGTGTTATACACAGAACCAGGGAGTACAGACTGGACAAGGGCCACACGTAGACATTCCTGTTCTACTAGAATTGCCACTCTCCTGGGAGAAACCACAAGTGTACAGTTTTTTCTCCAGGCACAAAAACAGCAATTTTGGAAGAAAAATAACCTAACTTCAACAAGAGAGAGATAACTCCCAGGTGAATGATCATTTGTACACTTTCCCTGGCTTAACCCCTTCCCAGGACTAGGCAGAGTAGAGCTGCAGTGAAAGACTTCCATGACTTCCCAAGACCAGGTTCACCCCAGTAAGGAGGAGCTGTGGGAGGCAACTGCCCCCACCCCTCCCATAGACCAGGAGAGGAGGGGAGGAGCAGCTGCCATCTGCTCCCTGCCAGCTCCTCACACAAGAGCACCCGGTGTGGAGGCTTTGCCTCTGTTCCCCCTACTCTGAGACTGGAAGCAGAGTGGAGGAACAGTTACTCGCTCCTCTCTGCCCACTCCCCAGATCAGGATACCCGGTCTGGGAAATGGGTGAGGGCTTTGGCCTACTCCTCTCCTCCTTTCCCTTCCCCTGCACGGGGTCCAAGAGGAGAGCAGCTACCACTGCTGCCTGTGTCGTCCCCAAACTGAGCACTATTGCTCCCTCTCTTCCGCCCAGACTGCAGGGAGCTGCTCCCTACCCATTCCCCAGACCCCAGTCTAAGGAAGGTACGGGTAGTTTCTCTCAGCTGCTCCACTCTTTCAATGGACTGGGAGAAATGGGGCAGCCACTGCTCCCCACACCTTCCCATCCTGAGATCACAGGTCTCAGAAAGGTGCAGAGAGCAAGGGAGAGGAGGTGGCTGCAAGCTGAATGCTGGTATGCTCCATCTCCTGGAAAGATTTCTACCAATGCAAACATCTCTGAAGTTTCCACCGATAGAAACAAATGCCTGTTGATAGCTTAGGGAGAAACCAAAAATGAAACAGTCTAGACACAGAAAGTAAAACTACCTTCACTGACCAGCCTAGTGAAAAAGTCCAAGGCAAATGGAAGTAAACAAATTAGGCACGAATCACATCAATTAACTAAATTTCAAATTTTCCAGTGGAGTTAGTAAAAGGTCGAAAGGTTTTTATTTGTTTGTGTTACTTGTATCCTGCCAGGCTCCTGCTAAACAAAATGCATTTTTTTCAGAAAAGATTAAAAAACAAACCCTTCCATAAGCCAGTTTAGTAATAGACTTGTTTTTAAAAAATAATATTCTTGGAAGCTTGGCAAAAAAAGCCTCACAAAAAGGCAGACACAGGATGTGAAGAATCATTTTTTCTCTTCAATGGCCCACATTAGAGGTTCTGCTGGCCCAAGTGAAACTAAATCACAGCCCTCCCTTAGGACATCTGAGAAGAGAGATTGTAGAAAGCTTTTATTAGCAAAATGAAAGCTTTGGAATTTCCACTTCTGAGAAAAGAGAGCAACAGAAAGCCACCTCCTCCATGCCCGCATCAGGCAGGCAAAGAACATATTAATAAAAAGCAAAATGAAATCAACCACACAAAAACTCCAACATGGATAAGCAACTTGGCTATTTAAAATGTGAGAAAGTCCAAACAAGCTTATGGTGGGATTTTAGCTAACCTCACAAGCATATAACCCCACAGGCACACTGTATCTCACAGCCTGCAAGTGTCTACTCCACCCTCCACCATAGACAGCCCCTTGCTCCACATAACACTGAAAGGTGTCACTGCATATTACACGCTTTTACACACCCACACCCATTAAATAGATACTGCTCTTTCTTCCTCAATGCCTTCTCCTCCAAAAAATAAAAATAATTAACACATGTAATTGCCAGCATCATGGAAATAGGAATATATCCTGCGACTACAACCTTCAGGATCCACTTGCCATATAGTTTCCTAGCACTAGGTATGAAACATGTAATGGTACCCAGAGCATTCAGTTGACGAAAGCCAAAAGTTCAGACATAGATCGTAGGACGATAGATTTTCAAGAACGTCTAGAATGAGTCCGCTCTGGTTACAATTCCCTCCAAACAACAAGGGAGACTCTGATTTTAAAAACCTACTGCTGAAGCAATTACCTCTCTGCTCCCACTTACTTCAATGTTCTTGGAAAATAACAGATTTCAGACGAGAAGATCTGCTGACATTGCAAAGCATGAGCCAAATTCAAAAATCCAACAACTTCCCCTAGCTTCAAATGCTTCATTAAGATAAACTGAAAAGCACTGATCACATTTTAAAAGTAATGAGCACATAATCCTCACAGAAAAAGAGTTGTTTAAGCATAGTTTTTTGTAGCTGAGAATTAGAGGAGTGCATGAGAGAGGGAGAGAGAGGTTACAGCTCAGACATTTAAAATATTTCAAAATAAACAAACCATCTCCATACAGCAGCAAAACAGATGCTTTCCCCAATTTATTTACTTTTGGAAAACTACCCCCTTGGTTATTTTTCTGATCTGGGGTAAAGCAACATTAGCCATCTAAATTCTACTTGAACAGCTTAAGGGATTTCACCAGACTGGTGAACGTACAACACTCCATATTTAAATGACACATCCTTACGGTTGTGCTGTTTCAGCTGAACTGACCCTGGCTGCTTTTTTCTAGCAGGCGGGTACCAGGCTCTGCATTTGACCCCTAAAATTTACTTTAAGTAGTTTTGCAAACACCAGCTACCACCCTCACCTCCTACCCAACGCAACATCTCATGTTTCTCATTCACAGAACGCATTTTGTCTGTTTCTGGAAGCAGCGAGTGAGCACATGGGACGCTTTGTAGGGACTAGATCAAAAGCAGTCTCCTCACTCCAAACAGCACTAGCAGAAATAGCATGGTCACCCTCAAAAAGAAAAGCACCAAGACAGAGGGAGTTGAAACTGAGGCTCTATGTGCTTAGGAGCCCTAAAAGTTGTTAACCGACTGCATGGACACCCACTGACAGCAGATCAGCAGATACTGAGATGCTGTTATCAAATAAAGATCTATGGTACATGTAACAGCTGCTTTATAGCAGTTCTACATTTTCTTCTTCTCTTTTTCAATAATTCAAAATCAACAACACCATACTATGGACAAATGCCAACCCTTCACTACAACTCTTTTCCTTTCTTTAAGGTCACCATATAAATCTAAAAAGCAGTGTACAAAAAATTATAATCAGTAATTTTTCAAGGGATGGTCTTATTTGGAAAAAAGAATGTCACGCTGTTATTTTTACAACCTTTATGGTTTTCCCAGTTTTTGAGGCTCCAAAGGTAATGGGAAACCCACAAAAACTAGGAAGGGTGGGGGCTTGTTAGTCATCAAAGTAACTTTTCACTGGAAATTGCCTAAATTTCAAGAAAACAGTGATCCTTGAAAAGCAAGCAAGGGCT
>NW_017728997.1:23648127-23653292 GCF_001723915.1 Gavialis gangeticus | reverse complement strand
CTCTTAACGGCTGCATTATGTGGAAGTAAGTAAGAAATATAATAATACTTATTTCTTTCTGTCTCAGATTTCATGATAGACTTGTGGTACACAAATTTAGTGTAGATAGATTCTAATCAGTCTTCAGGGGTTATATTTTAGGAGGTGGGGGAAAAAAATCAAAAGGTGACACTTCACATATACTACTTGCCAAAATTGCTTGTTTGGTTTTTTTATGGTCAAGAACTACACTTCTGAAAATAGACAATTGTAAAAAGAAACATTAACATCCCATCTTTCCTCCACACACACACATACACACACTGGTGGTTATTGGGTATCATTAGAATAATAAAATATTCCATGCTGGGAATATACCTCCTGAGGGTTCACAATCTTGATGTAGGGTGATGGTACATTCAGTAAAAGAAAAAAAAATAATTTGACCCTGTGTATTATTATAGTCTTCATCTCACTCTGATAAGATGACTATTGTGTTGAAATAAGCCACTTAGAGCCAGAAATGGCACCTTCAATATACAACTGGGTTTCCCAATGCTGACAGCTTTTTTGTAATAAGTTGCTCTTTGGGCTGAAGTCTCTATTATTCTCAGCCAAAACTTTTCTCCCTCCTCCCTGGTTTGTAGAATCTAGTACAATTTTATTTGGCTAAGATTAATTATTTATTATTTTATAATGCCCACTTTTATGCTTTACAGAAACATGAGATGGTAAGTTCTTCTCCAAGAAAGATTCTAATTAAATGATAATTTGGAAAGACAGCAAAGATATTACAATATATAGCAGATAGAGAGACGGCTAAACACAGTTACACATACATGGTTAAAGTGTTGCCAACTATAACCATCATATCATAAGGATGCTAATTATTAGTGCTTACTTTTGGAATTGTGTGAGTAGATGAGAACCAGCATTCATTTGAAAAATATATAAAAGCAAGTTTCTGGGCTTCACGGTTGCAAATAAGAACATGAAAGTGTGACCCCAGTATACCAGAACGGTGCGTAAGTTAGAAGGCAAATAAGAGCCTAAATTGCATTTAAAAAATGCCCAAGTCATTATTATTGAATGTTTAGCATTAGCAATAGTTCAGTTACACAGATACTCAGGTTATATATATGCACACACACACCATTACTGTTTTAGAAGGCTTTTTGCCTCCTAGTATAAACACTGACTGAGATTAGATTTGGGAGAGACGCATTTCACATGCTTTAAGAATTGTTTTCAGATATTTTTGACCATGGGGAAAGGGTCAGGCTGAGGAAATCAGAAACATGCCCTTTAAGACACAAGGTTTTCCAACTTGTGTGCCTAATGATAGTCAACTTAAGAAGTCCTGTTACGTTTAGCAGTGTTGAGTACTCACCACTCCCGGTTATGTCAATGCAAATCAGGTCTCTTATTCAAGTCTACATACCAATTTAAATACGTAATGTTAGACATCAACAGTTAGCTGTTTTTGCCTTAACTCCTCAACATGAATCTGAAGCAAAATCCCCTTCTGTGTTTAAGAAATACTTTGCAAATAATAAAACTTGAAAAAAATGTATACGGCATACCGTGTGTCATTTTTTCAGGACATTTTCAGTGTAGCTAAGAGAGTATATCAAGCCCTGTACACTTACATACAGATGATTTCAGCAAACCGAACATGTAATAAAGCTGGAAAATGCAAACTGACTGACTCTCATATCACAATATAAAATAAATGTGAATCATCTATTTATTTTAATATGGAATAGATATTTTAACCTCACCAGGACAAAAGAAACCCAAGAAATTCAATACAAAAAGTTGATCCTACTTTATGTCTTCTAAATACCCGAAAGTCAGAAATTGCCAAAATATACAGTACCTACAACAACTGTAACTTGAACCAACTGTAGTCATATGTTAAAGAAGAAATGCAGCAACACTGAGGATCCTCCCTGTAAGATATTAAGTACGCCCAATTCCTATAGACTCTAAGGTCTGGGCTAATTAGTACTTAAAATAGTGCTCTGTTACCATAGGGAATAAAAATTGCTGCTGTGGGAACCCAAATGATAGATTTCTGACTATTGTTTAAATATTATGCTCTACATCAGAGGTTTCTGTATCAGTTATGCTGGATTATTAATATATCTATTCAAAACAGCAAACATGCAAAGTTTTTATATCCTCTCCTTCGACTGCTGCTCTAGCACCATCCTTGACGACACTGAGTACCTCCAGCAAGCATGGAGATCTCTGCGAGTAACCATATCCCATTCCACATCCATTTGCATCTTCCTTCAATCCTGCTCAGCCTATGACTGTCAGCACCTCTACCACTGCCCTTCCCTACTGAGTGATCTTAATAACCCAATAGTGGGTTACATAGCACAGCAATCGGATATAAACCCCATAGCTGACTGAGGCATGCCACTATCCTTTTATATATTTCATTTTTTTTCAAAGCCACACTTTAAATCATTTCACGTACTAGAATGTCAGGATGGATAACCACTGCCAGAACACCACAGAGAATCCCCCCAAGTCAGCCACAGGTTCAGGTAATCTTGACCTCCCTTTTTACAACATAAATGCATAATTTCCGCACCAGTCTTTGATGAAGGGTCCACAGACTTGAAAAGAGGAAACAATTACAGTCATTAGAATTTCACCCAAGCATGAGATTTAATCTAGGGCCATGGACTTGCCAATGGCTGTGGGGGTCTCAATGAAGACAAAATTGCTCTGTGGGAAAAAAAAAAACCTCGATGATGACATTAGTCAGCAAGAGAGACTGGGCTTTGTCTTCCATTGAGCAGCACGGCCAAATACAAGGAATCTATTTTCCCTCCTCCCCTTCTCTTCTTGATTGCGAAAAAAAAAAAAAAAAGAAGGAAAAAAAAACAATAATTTTGTTTCTTTCTTTGAAATGCAGCTTTTGCATACTTTCGAAACTTTCTTCTCCAGTGCAATAATGCTGCCTGCAGAAGAAGGAAGGGAAGAAGGGGAGGACTTGACTTAACAAAAGTAGATTTGACGCATGAATAAGTGTCCGGGACAAAAAGTCATTCCCCCCCACCCACCCATCTTTTATTTAAATTGGATTGTTTTACCAACACTAATCGCCTACATTTCTATAGCTTCTCAGCCCCAAAGCTCTGCAAGTGCTGTTCACATTTTATATATGCAGGAATAATTTCATTATTGAAATAGGACCAGCTGGTACACACCACATTTCAAAGTAATCAGAGCAGGTGAAATTTTGAGCAAGCAACTGAAGTTAAATTCCTCATTTTCTGAGGAGTGCCAGCAGGAATCCACACTAAGCAGGCAATGTACCAAGTATTATGGCTAAGTCCCAACCATATGCTGGGCACCATGTAAGTTATAAAATAGAAGTGGCCTTTGATCTGTAATGCCTGTCATTTAAGAAACTGGAAGAAGTGAGTCTTTAGGAAGGTTACAAGACACTTCTTTCATCATGTCGAGATGTGAACCTCAGGAAACATAATGAAACTCATCTCTCAGAACAAGACAATTGAGGGACACATTGCCCTAACGAAGAATAAAACCTAGGCATCCCATATCTGATGCCTATTCCACTCTCCCCTCCCCCTGCACCCCCACCTCCCAGCCACTCTCCACCCCAAAACACAACTGGTAGTCTCAAGAGCACTGTTTTGAAAATTTCCTTCTGTCAGTTTTCCTCCACAATTTACCCATTCTTCTTATTGTCTTATTCATACATATATATTTCTTTGTCTGGTCACAACCATCCCAGGTGCTGGTAATACTGATAATTACAATCGAATGCAGAAATAATCAGCTTAGGTTTGAAACAGATCATAATTCAAATTGGGAGCCAACACTAATCATTTGATGTTCGCTTGAAGAGATTAGATAGACTGCACAAGAACATTTTGGTAGAAGAACTGATAAGAAGATGGGAAATAAGAATTATTGGTATTTACTCTGCCTGCAATGCTTATGGAGCAAACTGTTTAAAAGGAGCACTTCAGAATGACTATTTAATCTGAATTTTACAGATAGCGCTGAAAATATTTTCCTCACAGAATGCACAGTATCTTTGCCATCATATCTATCCTACGGGCTGTTCAAGCCTTTCTTTGCAGGAATTCTCACTCAATTTTGTTCCATTATGAGCTGTGACCCACAGTACACAATGCATTCAAGAATCCAGCTGGAAATTACTGCTGGGGAACATCTGTCCTTACTCTTCAGCTTGCCAGGCCTGCCTTAGGGTTCCCAGATAGAAAACAACTAGCTGCCACACACAGAAACAACTTTTTATTCTACTTACAGGCTTCTACCCAATGGAAATTTGGCGTTTGAGTTTGTTTTCTTTGTTGGATAATGTTTTGGAAGACTCGCTGCACATCTTATTTAACATGATGCTCCAGTCTTTTGCCACCTGTGATTTTTGTCAAACAGACATGTCATCCAAGAACATACGTAAGTGTAACGCACATAGAAAACAGGTGGAAAGAAGAAATACTTTTAGGAAACTAGCCCACATATTCACCAAATTAAAAAAGTCATACTTTTTAATTAAAAAAATGGGGGGTTTATGTAGGCCTGTGCAAAGTGGCTAGTATTTGTTTTGGATTTGGCCGATTCGGGGGACAGTATTTCAATTCAGTGATTCAAATCACTGTCCCGAATCAATTAGGCCAAATCTAATTAGGAGATTTGGCTGCTGCCGAATTGTCCAAATCTCCAAATTGGAGAGGCCTCATCCACCGCCCGCTCTCCCAGCCCCAGCTCTTATTTAAAAAAAAAAAAAAGCTCTGAACTCACCAGCTCTTGCCAGGCCGGGGAGGGGGGGAAGAGGGCAATCCGCACTGCCTCCTCTGCGTGGGGAGCTCTGCCACAAGTCCCCCAACCCCTGCCCACTCTTCCAGCCCCACCATGGCTGCCCCGCCTGCCCCAGCTCCCGGATCTTTTAAAAAAGTCCCAACTCACTGGCTCCTTGCCAGACAGAAGGGTGATCCCTGCTGCCTCCCACCTCCCCGTGTTGTGTGGGGGGCTCTTCCATGAGCCCCCAGAAGCCCCAAGACTGCTGCAGCAGCTGGTGAGTCAGAGTTTGTTTGTCTGGGTTTTTTTTAATAAAGAACCAGGAGCTGGGGCAGGTGGGGCAGCAATGAGGGGGCTGGGAGAGCAGGTGGGGG
>NW_017728997.1:23630480-23643127 GCF_001723915.1 Gavialis gangeticus | reverse complement strand
TTTTTTTTTTTTAAGAACCAGGAGTTGGGGCTGGGCGGAGCAGCCATGGCTGAGGCTGGGAGAGCAGGTGGGGGATGGGGGTTCATGGCAGAGCCCTGCATGCAGCGTGGATTGCTCCCCACCCTCCCACAGGGCAGCACCCAGTGAGTGGGGGCTTTTTTTAAACAACCAAGAGCTGGGCGAGGTGAGGCAGCCATAGGAGGGGCTGGGGGAGTGGGCAGGGGTCTGCCCATGGTCCCCTCCCCACTCCTCCAGCCCCCGCTCTCCCGCCCCCTATTTACCAGCATGGAGTCTGGGTCCAGCTCCCTGAGGCAGTGAGCAGGGAATGCCTGAACCTCTGAAGCTCTCCTAATTGATTCAGGCTTTTTAATTAGTCTCCTGATTCGATTCAGAGATTTGGCCACTCAGTTGGGCCAAATCTCCTCCAGATCAAATTGGCACCCAAAGCTTCGCAAAGCTCTTGTTTTATGTAAAGTTCTACATCATATAATATTTGACTACATCAAGCAGCTACTATTCAGAAGGTACTTTCTAAACCAAGCTACAGGTTTTGTATTTATGAATGCAGTGGAACTTGTCGGTAATCTGCAGCAATGAGTAGGAAACCTCTATGAACTGTCAGGCAGAAGGTAGGGCAAAGTGGTACCTTAGAGACTAATCAATTCACAGGCATGAGCTGTTGTAAATAACAGCCTACATCATCAGATGCTAACACAGCTAACTACCTCTGTGCTAAATTGTGCCACTTAGCAGGTGAAGCCACATCCATCATGACCAAAAATCCTGTGTTAAAAAGGCACTTTGTTTTGACTACAGTTGTTTTAGTTATAAAAATCCTTCAGACTGTACAATGAACTGAGATTTTACTAATAGATTTCAGGATGGTAACAAGCTTTTAATAAAACAATTACTAATGTAATGAGGCCTTAGGTAAAAAGCACCAAAAGACAGATAGAAGATTTGATCACTACCCCCAAACAGTTCATGAACTACTTTCAGATAATAAGCAGCAAGAAGAAAGGGTGAGAGGTTATGTCATTATTCAGTGAATGCTAATACACAGCATGCTGGAACAAAAGAAATTTTGTTTTTAGATCAATAGCAAGAATGATCAAACACCAGAATTAGCAAGTCTGCAGTGTTTGGTTATTAAAGGTCTCCTGAGAAACCGTTGTACATGTGTGTAAAATAATGAAGTATGAACTAACATGGTTTGTTGCATATAGGCAACATGTGCACAAAGTTTGGGAGGACATGTTGCCTTGAATTAGTAGAAGCACAGCTGAATGTAAGCCAAAGGACAATAGTGGAGCAAACCCACACTTTTTTATAATTTACACATAGAGATGAAGGGAGAATTAAAGCATAATGTTAATGATGCTCTCAAAACCAAGACGAACAGTATAAATAAATAAAATGAGCACTACAAAAGAAGTCAGACTTCTCAGCTTTCAACAAAAACTAGAAAAGCTAGCAATTACTCAGCATAGCTCCAAAAATCTTGCTTCTTCACATCACTTCTTCTATCCCATAAAAGGTAAGGAAAAAATCTTCTCTGTATGTTCCTACAACTACTTTCAACTTAACTGACAAAGTCAATGGGCTTGTTGAATCTGTAGCTCCTAGTAGGAAACCCTGTCAGCTCTAAACCAAGAAACAGAGGAGGAAAAGCACAAAAGCAAAGACTTCCTTACACCAGACTGCACACCAAATTGGCCTGATCGTTAACAAAGTACATTAACATGAAATAAAAAGACAATAATATTTATTCTCAAACGCTGCAGTTATGACACAAATGAAAAAAGGAAAACTCCATATTAAAAACTAGATGAATTGCCTTCAAGTTTTCCACTATCCCCCTCTAACAAAGGCCTAACAATACAATCCTTAGGCAATACAGAAGGAGTTTGAACAGACTTAGGACTAACACCATGCAATTTCCTTGCTTTTGCTCATTTGTTAGATGACCTTAAGGTAAAATACGCAGGTGTGTGTATTAATATTGAGTACCATGGTTCCCACATCTCTAATTGCTTTACAAGCTAAATCGGATAATCCTTACATAAATGGAAAAAAACCTATACAACATTTGACCCCTTCCACAAGGGCGGGGGAGAGTCCTCCTACTCACATGTGGCTTTCAACTGAAAATCTTTTATTTTTGCCTAAATTACAAACACCGCAAAGTTAAGGACATCAAAACGGAAACAGTTCTTCCTTAAAAGCAAAGCACAAACGAATTTGCTTTGGAGCAGGATAGGGGGCCCAGTTTGAATTCTGGGTCTATACTTCATTTTGCTTTGTTTCAAACTGAGGTCACTCCCTCCAGGCTGACCTGTTACCCTATACATTTATCATAAAGATCCTACATAGTAAGCAAACACTGCCCTCTTGTGCACCATAAAGTCCAGTAGAAAAGGTTGCTTTTTTTTTGCTTTTTTTTTTTTTTACAGCAGCAACTTTTTATACCAACTGTCTTCTCTTGACCTGTGGCAACCCGTACTCTCAACAAGCAAACATTTAGCTGTTTCACTTGAAAAGTCAATACAGTTGTTCCTACAAGTTCTTGTGCAAATATTACATACTAGTAGAGCATGCTGAACTCATTTTTTAAAACTGTAAATTTCAGTTTGAAGGGGGGAAAGTAATTTAGTTTAAAAACTTTAA
Source organism: Gavialis gangeticus (assembly GCF_001723915.1). Taxonomy (NCBI): domain Eukaryota; kingdom Metazoa; phylum Chordata; order Crocodylia; family Gavialidae; genus Gavialis; species Gavialis gangeticus. The sequence goes on along the minus strand of NW_017728997.1, from coordinate 23,640,460 downwards.
GGCAATAATGTTAGAAGTGTTTACTAGACAGAGAATAATTGGAGTACAACTATACTGCCCACGTAAGCCATTTATAAGCACAGCAAATATAAGAACTTCAACAGGTGCTTTAGACAATATCTTCAATGAGGAAATGCTGAAACCTCTTCATTTAACACAGAGGGTACAAACCTTTCTGACAGGTGTGCCATAAAATAGCCTACAACCTCCCCAAGCACCACTCCAATCATCTTTGCTCAATCTGCTTTCGGGTCCCTATTCTTACTCCATGCCCAATTTCCCCCTCCACTTTCTCCTTCCTGCCCTGCACTCCCTGCCTAATCTTTTCTGCTTTCTGCCCCATCTGCTGCTGTGCTGCCTGCCCCTGCTCTGATCTGCCACAGAAGCTGCCTGTGTCAATTTTGACACTCATGCTGCAGGTTGGCCACCCCGATGTAGCAAAGTATTTCCAAAGTATCAATCAGTTCAGAACACACAAGTTCTCTCTCCTGAGACCAGGAGTCCTAGCTCTTCTGCGTGTCAACATCTGCTAATGGCATCCAAGGCTTCCTTATTACAGCAGGCTTCCTCAACTCCTGCTGGTGGCCAGGGGTCCTTCCCGAGCTCCCCAACACAACTGACCAGAATGATAACTATTAAGCAAAGGTAGGCACTCTTTCCCTGAAGAAAAACACACTCCTCTCACATTTTTTACTCCAGCCAGGACAAGAGGTCTAGAAACAAGTTTAAGCCTCCCTATATGGCAGTGTGAGAACTCTACCATTGGGCCAACTGACCTGCATCCAGAAGATTGTATTATAAATTCAAATGACGTTTGAAATGTTCTTTAGAAGCAACTTTTACAGGAGCTACTCAGATCTGGTCTCCCTGTCCAGCATCTGGATCTTAATGAGCCAGAATTCAAATATCTCATTCCGATATAATACAATCAACAGAGGGTTATAACTAAGGATTGCTCCCCAATGGGTTAAAGTTTAAAAAACCCATGGTGAATGGATAACAAGGTATGCAAGAAGATAGATGACAATCCAACATACTTTATAGGTATAACAATCTAACACATATACATTTGGGCTGTATTAAAAAAAAAAATTGAGGATCCTTTTTGCATTAATAACCAGGCTGTAGGGCTCCCAAAAGGACACCCACTCCCATCCATTCCCCACACCCAACAGGACTCGCACTGAAGCCCAGTTGTTCCAGACACCATCATCTTAAGGACATGCAACTGGATAAAGTTCTCCCAGGATGCCTTACTGGCATTTTCTACACCCTTCCTGGCAGGGTGAACATATGCCCCAGTTTGACCAGGACAATCCTGGATCTCATAGGCCATCTGCACCAGTTAGCTAAAATCAAGGCAAAAATCCTGGATTAGTGGTGCCATCCCAGCCACGTGTGCCATGCCCAGCCCAGTTCCTCCTGAGCAGCAGCTGGAGACTGGAGGTGGGCTGGGCACTACTCCTCCTGCTTGTGGCAGGGACTGGACAGGAGGCAAGCCAGGGGCGGGAGTAGAAGCCAGGGTTCGGGCCTGCATGGGGGTAAGCCCACCACCAAAAGCCTCATGCCCTGCCAGTGCGGCTACTGCCAAGGTCCAGGCTATGTGTGGTGGCCCCAAGCAGCTACCAGTGGCGGGGGGGGAGAGGAGTGCTGTGTGGCCACACATCACAAGCTAGCAGAGGCTAGGATGGGGGCTGCTCCCAACCAGGTCCAGCCTCTGTGCACAGGGGTTGAAACCCAGCCATGGGTCTCCACGCTGTTCTGCCCTGCCCCAACATCAGGGCTCCTGGAAGCCATGGGGTGGGGGGGCAGGGGACACGGAAGAGATGGAGATGGGGGTGGAAAAAGAGATGGCACTCCCATCCCAGATTTCCTTCAAAATAATATGGTCACCCTACTTGGACTATATCTGCAGCCCCACTGCATCCTTCCAATTAGGTGACCAAATGAAGGCATTAGCAGGGCTGGAGGTCAAATCTTGGGGAAAAGCAGCCTTGTAAAACCCTACGTGTTCACTCATCAAGGGTAAATACAAATATCCACATTATCAACCTCATAAAAAGGGAAGAAAAGTAGGTTTTGTACAAAAGCTGGTAAATGCTCATATCAATCGTGCTAGGCTGACAGATTCTACATATCTGCGTACAAAAGTATCCATTATGTTTTTGAGCAAATGCATCAAATATTTTCTACCGACAAAGTGCTGCCACCACAGTCTTACAAATGATCCATCTCCGACCAAATGTGAACTTTGGTACTGAGCTCGCATTTCCCTTGATCTCCCAACCACGTGTTCACTAGTCACATGCATCAGCAAGACATGCTTTCCCTCTGCTCATTTCCCTTCCCTGAGTCCTTGTGCAAGTTCAGAAGTCTTGGCCCTTTCAATGTATCAGGTATGAATTACCCTTCCTTAAGTGAACATAGCAGCAAAGTGGAAACAGACACTGGCCAGGCAGCTTTCTTTTAAAGGAACTGTAGGGACAAAAGGTGACAATGAAGCTCTGGTTATGAAGTAAAAAGGTCAAAGGTTCAGACAGGCATAAGGATTACAACTCAACAAGTTTGTTGAAAGTTCCCCACAGGTTTAGACAACCAGGGTCAAGCAGTAGCTTTCCAATTAAAGCTTGATAAGACTACCCTGTCCTTTGAACTTTATAGGCAAAATCCATTTTTTCAAATATTCTTTGGGAACCCAGCTCAGCTCACTCAAAGTCAAGCACATAAAGGGCATCTGAAAACAGCTTACCTAAAACAAACAATACAATATCCCTTACTGCGTGTGTGGGGAGGGCGGGTAACCAGGATGAGGTAATCTTGTACCTCTGTACTCGTGCACTGACCCTTTGGAGGGCATGAAATTAACCATCAGCAAGTCAGAAATCTGCTACTGGTTAAACTACTTTGCTATGCAGAGTGGGCTTAACATGAAATATGAGGATTGAGTTTCTCCTCGAAGATTAACTTGTAAAACCTCTCTGCAGGCTTCCCCTACTGCTGAACTCAGTCAAGAAACCATTCAGGACCCTACTAGATGTATAGGCCTATGAAGAATAAATGCCCTATTCCTTAGACAAGGATAATTCCACCTTCACCGAAATTCATAAGGCTCAGTACCAAAAGAGAAGCTCAAAACAAGCAGCAGCACACAGACTAGCCCAGATGGATTAAAATCCCTCAACCAAAACACTAGCCTAAACTTGTACCAATATCCAAAGAACATTTCTGACACCACCACTCATGTCTATCAAGTGATATTGCATTTCAGTACACAGTTGGACAAAGGGGAATGTATTACTCCTAGAATTACCATTTCTGCTTCAATCCCAGACAGGGCCTTTGGCTCTTTGTGATGCTAGCAGGGAAAGAGAAGTTGCAACTGCAAACAGAAACAAGCAACATTTTAGATTACAGAAAATTATTCAGCCACATGAGATGGAAATTCACTTTCGCAATCTGCTGATGAGCATCTTGTTGTTTGTGACAAAATTTAAGAATACATCCTCCAAATGAAGTTCTTTTTTCAGCAAATTACATCTATGCTTACAGCCCTACATAACTGGGAGACCATTTTCAAGCATTTTTACCACTATCAAGCCAAACAGCAACTAATGGCCTTGGTTATATGATTGGCCACCTTGTCGCATGGAAAAATATGGAACTACACATCATAGTCTCTCATAACCAGAAAAGAACTTGAACCATGTTCTTGTACCATTCTCAAAAGTAAGAGCTGTACACTGGCTGTAGAGGTAACTGTAGCAGCCATCCTATGCTGAGCAACAACTTAAAGGGAACCTGAAATACTGGAGCCCATGGGCAGAGATGACCCAAGCAGGGTGCAGGGCCTGGGGCAAATCAGCCTGTGAGGGGCCCTGCCCCTGGATGTGAGGAAGCCAGCGGTAGATTCGGCAGCAGGAGGTGCCAAGCAGCCGGACATGAAGCCAGCGGCAGCACAGAGTCACTGCAGCCGCTCCACCCAGCTCTGCGGGGCCCCCCAAAGCATGGGACCCAGGGCAGTCACCCCGATTCACCACCACCCCTGCCCAGGATGGTCCTGCCTGAGAGAGAATCCTGACCACCACATCACTTATGTCTCTTCTCTATTTTATAAGGCCATGTGATGAAACACAGGGGAAGCATTGCACACTTAACAATGACACCCATAAGCAGCATGTCAGAGACGTTGATCTTGTATATACATGTAAATCATCCCACAATGAGGTACATGCATCTCCACAGTGTAATCATATAACCTTATTACTACAACTGACCCCTCTTCCTCACATCCTCAGACTATTGTTTTGTGGCCCTCCTCAGTTACCCTTCCCCCAAAATTAGCAAGTTGAAGCAGTGCTGCACTAGTGAAAGCCAGGGAAATACATGGAAGCATAGAGATTCCCAGTCTGTTTTCAATACTTCACTGCTAGGTCAAACCACTGGGTTTCAGAGTCCAAGAACAAACTGAAAGTGATGGGGTGTAAAATGTAACTAAGACCTAAAAAGTAATATATTAAGAAGTCTACTGTCAGTCATTCTCATTCCAACCTTGAATATAACCTTCCGGGCTAAAACCTTAAGACAACATCATAGGTGGAGCTGCCTGTAACATTTTCTATTCCTAGCATGTAGGTAAAAAAATTCTTTTGATTTAACACTTGATATGTTCTGTTCTCAAGGGCAAGCTTTATAAGAAGAAAAATGCAACCACACAGAATGAAATATGACTTCCATCTTCCATTCCATTTGGTTACTGCTCAAACATTCTGCATTCATTTAGACTTGAAACTTTCCTCTCCAGTGAGGCTTCTTTGGTGTTGCCAGGAAAAGTACTGCAAGGTCACATGCTGTCCAGCATAACCACAAGACACAGCTATGGGAAACCCTTTAAGGACAATTACCTAGTACCAATATGATATGAAGGGACACACTATTTCATTTAGCTCTTTAAAAAGTAACCGCCACCCTGGGAAAGCCTTCAAATAGAGGTTTAAATACTACCACAAATAACACCGTGCATGTATATATAAAACCACTAAGGTTTTCTGGGGATCACTAAGTGACTTACCATTAATCAGGCCTCCTTAGCATCATACCTATTTTACAAACCACAGATTTTACCTATTCTGTTTGATGTACATAAAAGAATATTTGGATTTAAATTTGACATTTCTCTTCCTTCCTGATTCTAAAGAAAGAGTTCATTTTTAAAGTATACGCCATCTCATACAGTACCCAAAGTACTTTTTAGCATCTCCTATTCAGGATCCCATGGCAAGTCCCATAATACTTGACACTGTATTGGAAATCCCAGCTCCTGGAGTGCTGTGATTACAAGAGAATCACAGGTTTCACTTAAAAAAGAAAAACAAGCAGATGTTACTAGCCTTCATGGTTGCAAAGAAAATCCTGAAAATTTGAAATCTAGGGGTTCAAAAGGTAGAAACAGGATCAAAATAATCTTTTTTTTTTTTTTTTTTAAGCTTCTGATTTGGAGGTCAGACTTATGGTTTTGGAAAGGTAGAAGAGTAAGCAATACCAGTATCCAAGAACTGAACCATTTCCAATACAGAGAACTAATTAGATTATATATCACTTAGGCTCCAATCGTGTTGAACCCAAATGAGACTGAGGGACATGCACAGATCAGACTGTAGTATCAAAGCTTTACTCTGCAACCCAAATCAAGAATTTTTAGTGCAGTGTCAGAGACGATTGAAAAGTACACTCCTCCTTCACTTTTCATTACTTTGTATTTCTTTAATTGCAATATTCTATTACCACAGTATTCTATTTCTGTAATTTTGCCTTTTCCATTCTGTACATCTCCTGATATGAAAATGCTGTAGAAGGTCATGCTAATCTGGTCTCAGTGTTCTACTAAAATGAGAACCAGTCTTTGGGTAGAATTACAATCAGAACTAAATTGATCTGGCTCACTTTATACATGTGTCTGAACAATTATAAATAAAGAATTATTTTTGCAGGAAACAATCTCCATTGTGCTGTTTAATCCACTGTCCACAACCCTCCTCCTCTCTTACTCTTCAGATTTTTTTTTATACTTCATGTTCAGCAAGCAATGAAAGTTTAATTGTTATATTCAGATAATATTGACAGCTGGGACCAAACCATCCAAATTCCTTTGTAAAGCTAAAAGAAAAGCAGCAAATGAGAACCCTGTGGTACTGATGATAAATCATGTTCCACCCATTATCTACTCAACACAACAGAGTGGATGAAAGCCAGATTGTCCCCTAGCACTCACCTAGGTCTTGCTTATGAGTGAACAGCTCAATGGAAAGTTTGGCCCTGCCATAGCTTGGTGGTTTCTTACAGAGACTTAAATCGAAATGCAGCCTTCTACACAGACATCTCCAAGAAAACCATCCCATCTACCAGAATAAATATCAGTCTTGAAAAATAACTTACACAGGTGTCTGTATAAATGACCAACCATGTCTGCTGTGAAACAAAGCACAGTTTGAAGGCTAACTGCAACCCACAGATTTCTGAAATGCAGCACATGGTCATCCTCTCCCTGTAATTGCTGAGCAACAGAATAGTTGCTCCAAATTGCCAGGGAACTGATGCAAGAAGCATCTGTTATTCTATAAAGGAGAACTCAAAGCCATAGACATCAGAGGCATCACTGGCAAGTAGTAAAGCTACCTACACAAAAGGTACTTTTCTCATGAATATATGAAACTAGCTGGTGGGTTCTCATTCCAGCTGGTGGGTAATCTCCAAAGTCAACCTCAGGAAAGAAAAGGCACAGGGAATGAACCAATTCTAAAGGTCTCTGTATATAAGCACTAATGAGCACCAACTGGGTTGTTCTGAAGGAAGTTAGACCTGCTGCTGCTCATTTTGAAACTCCTAGTCAAGAAACAGTACACTTCAGAGTCCAGGGCTAATGCATTTTGGCAATGTATGGCCCAGAAATATAAGCATTTTTTGCATTTAAAATAGTCCTTTCTTATGTTACCATTGCCACTCACTTGCATAACTTCTCAATCCTGAACACGTCTCTTGTGCCAGCTACTGTCAGAAGTATTGTCTCCCACAAAACACCAGATTAACTTTAGCTAAGTCTCCAACTTTAGCTGCAAGTAACTTTCTCTCTAGAGAACACAAAACAGGGAAGGTTTATTTATACTCGTACTTATAAACATTAACAAAGGAGCAACATGGTTATAAAAAATGCTATACCTTCTAAACAATATTTGTGAAAATTAGTACCATCTAAACTCAAAAAAGGCCCTCTCTCCAGCACATACTGAGACTATTTAAAACAACCTGGACACTGAGGAATTTCAAACACATGACCCCAAACAAGGCAGTCTTCATCATGCTTTCACCCTACCAAGGAGTTAGAAGACATATGATGATCTCAAAGTCCTTTTATTGAAAGTTCATACCCAAAGAGAAGTCAAAACCTCAACTTCCCTAAATCAAATCCCCTTCCAGCAGGCTTTCCCGATCTTTGCTCAACTTTCTATCCTGAAGCTCGTTCCCCCAAAAACTGTACATGGAAAAGTTACCATGAAGTTTTCTGATGTTATCACCTGTATTAAGTAATACAAAAGCATTTTGTTTTGGACATAAAAATGTGCAAATACAGAAGCTCTTGGGTTTGCCAAGAAAGACTTCAGTGGAGCAAGACTCAATCACCTCTGTTTTACAGCAAGCAAGAGCATTATTATACAAGCAAACTGAAGTGCCTTTCAGGAAGTGGAAGTTATTTTTCCCCCCAGCCAATGTGAATTGATTTAAAACATGCAGCAGAAATAAGTCAGATTCACCTTCACCCATCTTCTTACACAAAAAGGTAGTAAAATGAAGTGTCACTGAAATATATACAGTGCTTCCAAATCTATAGCTTGACATGGGTCTCAGTAGGAAAGGAATTGTGCATCTGAATTTCTAACAAGTGTACATTTGAGCTCCTCATCAGGACAACCAACCTGTAGCCTTTTAAATTAAGGAAATTCCAAGAAAATCTGATTAAATTTGAGAGATCTGATTAAAAATATAGAGCTGTGAAATATACAAAGAAGGAACCCACTGCCCCTTTCAGCAACAAAGATTTTTATATATATATATATATATATATATATATGCTTTAAAAATTAGCAAACCTACCTCCCCAGCTACTAACTCTGAACCTACCCTGGAGGGACGGATACGGTCTACATGCAACTTGTGTATTAGCATAACTATATTAGCTAAGGTGCGATTTTTTGACACCAGTACAAGTCTTATGCCAAGTCTACTTTGTAGAGCTCTCCTGACCTAGCTAACCTGTTGAAGCATGTGAACCTTCAGCAATGTGACTTTGTCATCAGCAGCTCCTACTGTCCACAGGCATACAGGCAAAATTGCACTCTCTCTAAAATAGACTGTACCAGTAAAATAAAACCATCAACCACAGGTACAAACTAAAGCACAGCTTTGCCAATAGAGCCCCATCCACATGAGGAGCATTTTACAGGTCAAGTATTACTGGCATAATGTACTGCATTTATACTTATACAGGTAAAGTGTATGATTTGCTCAACTGAACAGCAAGATGCTGGTCCAAATCTTTCCCCTATTTACTTACATTGTAACAAACTCCCATTATCTGCAGGTCAGTTACTTGCCTAAACCACTTCAGCCCCTAGGAACTCTTCAGCCCCAGTGTCTACGCTGTAACCCAGCCATTCTCCCTGTACCTGAGTCAGGGGGAAATGACTTCAAGGTTTCTAAAGCAGCCCAGACTGACGGAGCCCCATTGATGTCAAGGTTGCAATTAGAAGAGTAAGGGGCTCTCAGAAGCAAGGTAAGCCTTAACAAGGTGTGAAAAGCTTGGGGAGGTTGTTCGTCTCATTGACCAGCAAAAGCATAGCCCCTTTTTTTGGTCCAGTCCCCACTATACTTATTCTGGTACCAGTAAAAGCATCCCCAATGTGGGCCCACTCCTGGCTGCTGTTACATGGATCCACTCTGCTTTCTACATTGCTTTGCGCACATCTTTCAGCACCACAGGAAAAGAACACAGGCTCTCAAACGCTCGTGCTATCCATCTCCCGTTCAGTTAGTCTAGAAGGTGCACATCCACCTGCCCCCTGCGGTTACACAGGTCTTTTCCCAACCCACCACGAGGGAACTAGCACTCCTGACTCCAAGGAGGCTGGATTTACACTGGAGCTTCATCCGGCAACAGGCATGTCTATGTGTGTGTGTGTCTGTCTGTCTGTCTCGCGTGCCTGTGCTGCTGCCATGTCCACATCCGTGCCTGCATCTGTGTGTTTGTCTGAATCTCTGCATCCGTGTCTACGCCTCTGCATTTGTCTATGCCTGTGTGTCCGCCTGTCTCTGCATGTCTACACCTGTGTCTGTCCCTCCGTCTCTGCATCCATATCTATGCCTGTATGTCTGCCTGTGCCTGCATGTCCGTCTGCGTCTCCGCATCCGTGTCTACGCCTCTGTGTCCACGTGTCTCTGCATCCATGTCTATGCCTGTGTGTCCACCCCTCATGTGTCTACCCATTTGTCTCCACATCGTGCCTACACCTGTGTCCGTCCGTGCCACTGTCCCGGCTCCGGGAGGGGCTCGTGTCGCTCGTGCCCCCGCCCCCGCCCGGGTCCCGCACCCCCGCAGGGGCAGGGACGGGCCCTCACCGCCGATGATGGTCCGGATGAGGGAGGCGTGGCCCGGGCAGTCCACCAGCGTGAACTGCAGATGGCCGGGGCCGAGGCGCGGGGGCAGCGCGGTGCAGAGGCACGAGAAGCCCAGGTCCAGGGTGATGCCGCGGGCGCGGCTCTGCGGCGCGCGGTCGAAGGCGGCGGTGGAGCTGGCGGTGCTGAGCGCTCGGGCCAGCGCCGTCTTGCCGCTGTCGATGTGGCCCAGGACGCCCACATTCACGTTCAGCCGCCCCAGCCCCGGCTCCTCAGCCACCGCCATCGGCGCCCCGCCCCCGGTCCGCCGGTCCGTG
>NW_017728997.1:23613014-23630366 GCF_001723915.1 Gavialis gangeticus | reverse complement strand
CCGCCGCGCCCGGCTGCAACGCGCGTCCCGCACCGCCGTTCCGGCCTCCCTGCGCCCCGCGCCGGCGGGCGACCCGCACACACCTGGGAGGGAAACGCACACACCCATCAACGGGTGTGCGGGAGACACACGCACACACCGGAGAAGCACAAAACACACACACACACTTGGGAGGGAAACACACTCACAAACAGGGAGGGCAGAACACACGCACGCACGCACCTGGGCGGGAGGGACACACCAGAGAAGTAGAAAACACGCATATACACCTGGGAACCAGAAAGCACAAAGACACACCTAGGGGGGAAATACACACACAAGGGAGGGGGGAACACACACAAAGGGGGGGACACACCAGAGAAGTAGAAAACATGCAGACACACCTGGGAGGGGAAATGCACACCTGGGAAGCAGAAAACACACACATACACATCTAGTGGGGGAAACACACACACCTGGGAGGGGGAAACATGTACACAGGCTGCCCAGGCAGCAAAGCCCTGGCCAGAGCCGCACCCGGATCAGCCAGGAGCAGGCTCAGCTGTGCAGAGGACAACACAGAACGGCCCCAGCCCCACAGAGCACACGGTGGCAAGCAGCTAAGGGCCTGGGCGTAGCTCACCGGGAGACTCTGCTCTGGGCCATGTGTGGACGGGAGGGCTCGTGCTGCATAGCATGTGAAACGCAGATAGCTGCAGACTCTCTCCCTGTACCTTGTAGCGTTCCAGTGGTGGTGTAGCCAGGACAGTCCAGGAATTATGAGAGGTGAGGATTTCTGTGGGTGAAGCCTCTGAGTTGACCAAATGCCTGGTTTGGGATAGAGTTAAACAAGCTTTTGCAAGCAAGACAGTCTTCATCAAGACCTGAAGATGAATGTGCTGAATTTGAAAGCTTGTCTAACTCTTTCCCAACTATGCAATTGGTCCAATAAAAGATATTCACCCTAAGAAATCTCTGCCTCTCTCCATATACACTCCCCACAATGCATGCAAAACTTGTATACCTGGACACACATGTATGCTCAATAATGTACACAAGCACACATTCATTTGCATGCCCATAACACCATACACATATAAGGGGACATTATGGGTATGCCAGGAAAAACAACTGATTTAAGATCAGCAAACAGTAGAAGAAACCAACCCAAACAAAAGATTCAGGACTCATCTATCTTCACTATGTTTATTCACTTACACGTTCAACTAACCCCTCCCAGCTCTTCATCTGTTTTGGCTTTGGAATATTAGCCCTTTAGGACAAAGACTGTCCCTTTACTGTTGGTGTCTACTACGCTACAAACCACCAAACCAGGAGGAGGAACTCGATCTGGAGTCGGTGCTTGGTCCAGTACTTTTCAACATCTTTATTAACAATTTGGATGTGGGGGTGAAGAGCTCACTGGCCAAGTTCGCAGATGACGCCAAGTTATGGGGAAGTGTGGTCATGCTTGAAGATAGGCTACAGACAGGTGGACCTAGACAGGCTAGCAAGCTGGGTGGATCAGAACCTGTTGACATTCAACGTCAAGAAATGTAAAGTGCTCCACCTCAGGACGATCAGCCCCCAACACACATACAGGTTTGGCAGCATCAAACTGACTAGGACCACAAATGAAATGGTCCTGGGGGTAATAATAGACCACAGTATGAATGTGAGCCGACATTGCAATGCTGTAGCCAGGAGGGCAAATAATACTCTGGCATTCATCAATGGATGCATCTCCAGCACAGCCAAGGAGGTGATTCTTCCACTCTACTCAGCCCTGCTGAGACGGCAGCTGGAGTACTGCGTCCAGGTCTGAGCACTGCACTTAAACAAGGATGTGGACAAGCTTGAGAGAATCCAGAGAAGAGCCACCCATATCATTGGTGATGCATAGGGAGATTAGCCCCAAGATTGGCCATGCACCCTGAGATTGGCCGATGCTGCCAGCGGCATATGTGGGTGGTTGTCGGTCACCACCTCCCTCCACCCCGACACTGCCAGCAGCATCTGTGGGCAGTCACCAGTCGCTGATCACCACTTGGCGCTCGCAACTCCCCTGACACTGCCAGGGCTGCCTGCGGGCAGTGCCCGTTTGCCCTGCCCTCACCGCCAACATCACTGCAACCACCTGCAGCCAGTTCTCACTCACTGCCATCACACCGCCGCTGCCACCACCACCGCCATCTGTGGGCAGTTACCATGCCCCATGCCCCACAGCCTCAGGAAGCGCCAGGCATTCATGACCTGTATAATGAGAGTCTTAAAAGGCAAGCTATATGAAGAAAGGCTGAGAGATCTGGTATTCTTCAGCCTGAGGAAAAGAAGGCTGAGAGGGGACCTGGTAGCAGCTTACCACTACATCAAGGGCTCAGTGAACAACTGTTCACCAGGGCACCTGAGGGGAAAACCAGAAGTAATGGCCACAGACTCCTGGAAGATTGATTCAGACTCAACATTAGGAAAAACTTCTTCACAGTTAGGGTGTCCAGACTGTGCAATAAGCTTCCTCCAGAGGTGGTGCAATCACCTACCCTGGAAATCTTCAAGAGGAGACTGGATGGTCACCTTGCTTGGGTCACCTAACCCCAGTTGTCTTTCCTGCTTGGTGCAGAGGGCTGGACCCAATGATCTTCCAAGGTCCATTTCGGCCTTATAATCTATGAATCTGTGTGTGTCCAACACATAGCACCATTTGTTTGAACTCTTGGAACACTTCTCTGAATTTATATATGTTTAATAACATCTTCTCATTACCAGGGAAGGGGGAACAACTTTTTTAGGCAACTCTACTAGATTACTCCAAACTAAGATCTTGCCTGCACCAGTTAGTGTCCATTAGCTTCCATCTAACTGTGCATGTGTGCTCTAACCTGAAATACCCTTGTGAATGAAGTGTGAAGAAAGGTCTATTGTGTTTTAGAAACCACAAAACCAGGAGGAAGGCTATGACAGTGCAAACTCATCAGAAAAAAAAAGAAAAAAAAAACACATAAAGGCACAGAAGGGAAGTCAAGAGTATCAATTACAAAAGCCTCCAGTGAATGATTTATAATAATCCCTGGGCTGCTGAAGTTTTTTCCTAGTTGAAATTGTTTTCTTTCATCACATCCATGTTAATTTGTTATTCTAGGGCTGCTCCTGCATTCTGAACTGCACACATTTGTGCTTCTAGGATTTTCCATATCCATCCACAGCATGTATGTATAAGGAACCTCTAACTGAACAAGTATATGAGAAATGGGGCTAATACCATTTCATTTTATTTAGAGAAAAGTATATGGAACAAATGTGTTTTAAAAAGAAAAAAAAAACCTTTACATAGGCTTTGTATCTAGGTACAAAGAAGCTGGTCAGGTTTGGGGTTCCATAATTGCAAGATTCCTTTTGGTCTGACTTGTGAAATTCTTGAAAAAGGCCATTGGCAAAAGGGAAGGGCACTGTGTTGCAAAAAGTGCATCTTACTTAACTGGTTAAATGTCTGTAAACAGTCAGGAACTAAGCAATGGTTAGAAGTACTCTGTGGAGAACTTCACAAATTAAAACAAACTTCTGCAGTCAAAAGAAAAAGGGTGGATGAGCATCTGAAATACAGTCTACCAAAGGAAAGGGATGCATTTATCACTGGTGTAAGAAGGCATACAGGACCTATATATTTAAGATAACAAAAGGTACACAAATGTGTCTGCAGATTCAGTATAAGTGAATCTCTAGAAACCAGAAGTATGCTAATATTTCACATGATGAAAGCCAGCAACAGACTGAATAAATCAGTCAACTTTAGGACTACTTGTCAAGGACAATCCATACTTCTGTAAATTGGCTTTATACAATAAAGTACTATTCTCTACGTTTTAAGGGTTTTTCCCCTCTGTAGATTTTCTGTAAGAGACATAATATCAATTGTATTCCAAGTCTATGTGCAGTAATACACAAGAGGCCAGATAAACATCTGCCCAGGGTGGTTTAAGAACAATTAATTCCACATTTGTGCAAAGGTTTGGATGATGTGATCCTTCAAGTCTACCATTCCAAGAATAAATATACTGTATTATTCATTTCTGCATTAATGGTAAGAGTTCTGTGAACTTAATGTCTAATTTAATAGGCAACAAATATGCCTTTTTTCCATGGTTCTTAAAGTTGACCTGTAAAACAGAAATTTGAGCTCTTCTTTTACTCCCCTGACATGTATGACAGTAGCTTGAAATTCTCTATATTTGGGAAGGAGAGGGGGGAAGGCTTAACGTTTCTCTCTCCCTTGCTTTGTTTCTCATATCAGCAATGTAGGTTGTCCTAACAGGCATGACATTAGAATGACCACAGTGATGCTAAGCTCCTCAGAGCACACGAACACAAGGTCCAGCCTCGAAGGGTGCATCCAGGCAAGCAGGAACGTGTGGTATGCCGTGCTGCAAACCCATCTGTGGCACCTCACACCCTGCACATGCAGGCATTCCCTGAGCTGCTAATTTGCAGTGCAGGGGATTTTTTTGACATGGCGCAGGAGATCCCAGTGTCAAAAAAACCCTCACCTAAAAAAAGCAGGGCAGTGCATGTGGCAGCAGCACATGCTGCCTGAAATCTGAGCCTGGCCAGCTGAAACCACACTCTGGCTGCCAGCCAGGCTCCTCCCTGCTGGATCACTGCAGTTGCAGCCCCCAAGGCCTCCAGAAGCCAAGGTAAGTCTCCCCTCCCCCCCCACCAATGTGCCATGCACCAGAGCACACAGGCACACGGCGTAGTAGGGCGGTGCGAAGCTTCGGGTGGTGATTCAATTCAGAGGAGATTCAGCCCAATTCGGTGGCCAAATCTCCAAATCTAAATTGAATCAGGGGACCAGTTTAAAAGTACGAATCGATTCAAAGCTCTCTGAATCTTTGGAAAAGATTCAGAGAGCTTTGATGATTCAGACAGTCCCCAGTGGCTGCAACAGGGAGCTACAACTGACTCCCAACTGGTAAGTACTAGAGGCGGGGGAGGGGGGGCTGGTGGAGGGGAGAGGGGACCATGGGGGGACCCCTGCCAGCCCGTTCCAGCTCCCCCCCCATCCCAGCTCGGTACTTTAAAAAAAAGCCCCAGTACTCACTGGGTGCTGCCGGGCAATCTCTGCTGCCCCTCACTGCCCCACACTGCATGGGAGAGCCCCCTGACTCTCCCCCTCGCTCTCCCAGCCCCCCACGGGTGCCCTACCCAGGCCAGTTCTGGCTGTTTAAGAAAAAAAACCAAGAAAATTCCCAGGACTCAATGCTCCTGCAGTGGCCTCAGGGCTTCAGAGGCTCATGCAGAGCCCTCCATGTGGCGTGGGGCAATGGGGGGCAGCGGAGATTGCCCCCTGCTGGCAGGAGCCGTGAGTCTGGGGGTTTTCTCCGTTTTTTTCTTTTTCTTAAAGGACTGGAGCTGGCCCAGTCAGGGCACCCATGGGGGGGCTGGGGGTGCAAGGGGGAGTCAGGGGGATCGTGCAGAGCCCCCATGCAGCGGGGGGCAGTGGGGGGCAGTGGGGGTCGCCCCTCACCCAGCAGCACCTGCTGAGTCAGGGCTTTTTTTTTTTAACAAGTGCAGGGACCTGGGGCAGCCATTGCCCGGCTGGGAGAGAGGCGGGGGATGGGCCTGGCCTGGCTGATCCGGCGGAATCGAATCACTGTCCCCCAAATCGGCCGAATCCGAAGCAAATACTAGCCACTTCACGCAAGTGTTACCCAAGGAAAAGTAGCAGAAGTACATATTGTGTCACTGCTTTTTGTCCCCAGGGAAACATGTTCCCACTGGTGGGGACTCACCCAAGGAGTTCGTCCTCTAAGGTTCCAGTGCTATGAGGCCCTCCATGTACACAGAAGGATTATGATTTAAACAGTGCACTGCTTTTATGTTTGAAAAACGAGCATCTTTCTGATCTCACAGACCCTAAAGACATGAAACCTGGTGAACTGTGAGAGGGATGATTGGGGTGCCTTGAAATCCTTTCAAAGATGCTACAAGGTACCACACAATGTTATCACTGTTAGGTATGCAAACCTGATTCACAAGATAAGCCCAGAGATTTCAAGTAGTTTCTGAGTTCATTACAACAAGAAAAACTGCTCTATTATTTTTCTGTAGTCAAAAAAGAGTGAAAACTAAGAGCTGGCATTTTCTGAGGGCTGCCTCAAGTCTAAGAAGGTTGCAAATCACTGCTTTTGATGAAGGACTGAGGCAAGTTCCAGTCCACCTATCTGGGTGCTCCAAGGGTCACCTCTAGCAGATCCTTGATAGAGAAAAAAATGACTGTGTGGTCCTGATATTTCCAAATTTGGTGGTGGCAGTTAGGATTTCCCAGCTTCATTTACACACATCATAAAACCCCCAATAAGATGGTACAAACCCTTTTTGTCCTCTTTACCTGAATCTACTATTCTCCTTCCATTTTCATTTTTCTTTTGTACTCAATTCTTGCTTCAGAAAAAAATCATTTTAATTGCTAAAGCTCTCAAAGACTCCTGGGACTGAGGGCAGGAAGTCAGACTTCTGGGGTAAGGTAAAAATGTAAAGGTCATTCACACACTCACACACTCACGCTCTCTCCAAAAATAATACACTGTTTGACAGTTTCAGAATTCAGCATGTCCCACTGAAATTTGAAAGCTTATGTGAAACTAGGCCATGTCCTGTAACCTCAAACGTTTAGTCTAGGAAAACAGCTTGCAAATCTCTAGCTCCCACTTCAGGTATCACATGACGTCTGTGCCAAAGAGGAGACCTCGAGGAGGGGGGCAAGAGAAACGTTGGTAAAATGAGTTGATTAAACCTGGGGAATAACAGCTCAGACTATGTTAACAGCAGGTATTATTTTTCTGCTTAAATGGCTAGTGAAATATTGGATTATGCTCAAAGCATCTAAAATGTGAGAGGACCAGTTAAGGTCTCAAGGACAACTCAAGTTCTTTTAAGAAACAATACTGGCACAGAAGAAAGAGGTCAGCGACTCATACTTACCATCCAGGGTGGATTTATTCTCTCAGAATAAATGCTTTGGCCAGCCAAGGTCAAGAAAATCATGTTAAGTTCAAGTTCAGTATTATGTTGATGTCTCCTAATGCTACATGCTAATTCACATCAGACTTCAATTATAGTAGATTCCTTAAGTTGCTTAAGTTCAATCTTATAACTTGAATATGGTTCCACTTTTGCTCTGTTGCATCTGGGAAACATACAAGATAATCCTGTGTGGTCTGACAGGGCAAGGGGGTCTCTCCCACCGCTAATAAATGGCTTCCATTTTGAAAAATAGCAAACTCAGGACAAAAACACTCAAAACAAGTAACATGCAATGTTGAACAAAATAACCAGTGCAATGAAGCAAGGCAAACCATTCTCAACTTATGGACAAGCAGACCTCTGGAATGATGTCACACTCACCTGAGCAAAGGGTGAAGTAGTTACTGTGTGCTTAATCAAATCTTCGTACAATTTCCTCAGGCCAAACGCTACTATAGCTAGAAAAGCCAGGAAGTGTTTCTTTTATGTAATAAAATTACTAGAGGATCACTGAAAACATATTCTCATCACAGCGTGAAGCTTTTACCTACTAAACAGAGGAGAGTCCTGGTAGCCAAAATTCTTGTGTTCTACTTCCATCCTAGTTGAAACATTTAGTCTGTCTTTGCCACAATTTCCCCATGGTCTGAAAGAGGGACAATTCCTACTTTGTTAGAGATTTGGGAAGCTGAATTAGGAACATAAGATAAGAAAGTAGGGCCGGAAGGGCCCTCGTGAGGTCATCTAGTCCATCCTCCTGCAGGATTATCCTGGACTAAACCATCCCAGTCTAACCTGCTGTTGACAATTCCAGGCGTGGAGATTCCACAGCCTCTCCTAGGTGGCCTGTTCCAGTGCTTAACTTTCCTCATGTTAAGGAAGGTCTTCCTAATCTCCAACCTAAAGTTCCTCCATGAGCTCTCAGTTAATGTTTACAAAACATCTGTAGAGGCCTTCACTTGCAGATCTTGAGATGTGGAACATTGCTATCCACCCTCTGGTCATATTAAAATGATTAAGGATGATCACTCCCAGCTTCCCTGCCCTTGTGCTCCACCACAAATAAATATGTAAAGATTGACAGGTGTGGATGAATTTAGCTACCCTTTGCTGCAGTTTCAGAAGGGATGCCAAACCTGCAAAACCTGGCAGGGCAGATTTTTGTTAAAGCTGACAAAGGCCATACAGCTCATCCCTTGGTTCTTTCTGTTGTCCCACTCACTAAGATGAAAACCACCCATTGCCTTGACCTCATGCTATTTATATAGTCTTCAACACTCAAACCTTGATAATTGCCTTTTCAGAACCGGAAGATGCTTGAAACAGGAGCAGAGCTGCTCACAACCTTTGCGGCAGTTCCAATGCACTGGAGAAATCAAAGTTGTGTATTTGTTTGTTGCATAGTGAAAGCTTTATGTCTTATGTAAAACTGCTCAGTTTCTCCTGTTTCATAGAGATTAGCAGCCTCTATTATATGGCAAATATGTTCTTTCAGGCTTACACAGAATTTGAGAGTATACATGCTTTTTCTTATTACTTAAAGGATACCTTACCTTTAGATAGATTCAGTAGTAATTCTTAGTTGAGTGTAAACCTACATATACAAAGAGAGCCTTAGAATATGCATAAATGATATATTTAATACATTCCATAGGCAGATGCTTATAGTTTTTAAATGGATTATGTAAAAATAAACAGGTAGAATGACTCAACAGAAATAGTCACAAACCGGGTCTGTTCCTTATTGGATGGCATTTATACCCAAAAACATTACTATAAAGCAGAAAGAGATCAGAAATTACCCAACTGGAGGCTCCATAGTACTGTAAATTAAACACTTTACTCACCTTTCCCATAAATGTGGGCACATTTCTGTCTCCCCTCACCTAAAAAATCATTTCTATAGTTTTACAAGTACATTTGGAAAGAGCAGGAAAAACTGCAATGGAATTACTGCTATAGTTACCAGGTAGGATCTTCCAACCTGTCATACTGATTTTTTTACTTAAAGCAAAAGCAGCATAGATTTGCACCTTACGGACTAATGAAATCTATGCCCCTCTTCAGACTAACACAGCTAACTATTTATGTAAAACATTACCTTTGCCAATGTGATAATATCTTAAACAAACAAAGCACTCTATAGTTTAAAGGTTTCCACTTTCTAGCATTTTAAACATAATCTGAGTAGTAACCCAAACACTTAATGACTGCATTAAACACCTGCAAAATGTTTTCTTTTTTTAAAAAGTAAGTTCTAGAACCTGCATAAGAACCCAGGATTTTGTTAGCCATCCCCAGATCAAGTCTTTAAATACCCCACTAAAGATGTAGGGTAATTACTGGGGGAGAAAAGAAAAATCAGTGACCCATATTACGTGCTAGCTACAGCCAGAATGGAGACGGCTTATGGCACAAGTATATGACAAGTATATGTACCTATGGCACATCATATTGATGATGACACTAAGATGTGGGGGGATGTGGGCACTCTAGAAGGGAGCAACAGGCTACAGTCGGACCTAGACAGGTTACAAGGGTGGGCGGATGAGAACAGGATGGGATTCAACACTGACAAGTGCAAAGTGATGCACCTGGGGAGGAACAATCGGCACCATACCTACAGGTTGGGGAACTCCCTTCTTGTCAGTGCAGAGGCAGAAAAGGATCTTGGAGTCATCATTGACTCCAAGATGAACATGGACCGGCAGTGTGGGGAAGCAGTCAGGAAGGCCAACCATACCTTGTCATGCATCCACAGATGCATCTCGAGCAGGTCCAAGGAGGTGATCCTCCCCCTCTATGCGGCACTGGTCAGGCCCAGGTGGAGTACTGCGTCCAGTTCTGGGCGCCGCACTTCAAGAGGGATGTGGACAGCATCGAGAGGGTCCAGAGGCAGGCCACTCGTATGATCAGGGGGCAGCAGGGCAGGCCTTATGAGGAGAGGCTACGGGACCTGAACCTGTTCAGCCTCCACAAGAGAAGGCTGAGGGTGGATCTAGTGGCCTGTTACAAACTAGTCAGGGGGGATCAGCAGGCATTGGGGGAGTCCCTGTTCCCCCAAGCACTGCCAGGAGTGACCAGGAATAATGGTCACAAGCTGGTAGAGGGTAGATTTAGGCTAGATATCAGGAGGCGCTACTTCACGGTCAGGGCAGCTAGGGTCTGGAACCAACTTCCAAGAGAAGTGGTGCTGGCCCCTACCCTGGGGGTCTTTAAGAGGAGGTTAGATGAACACCTTGCTGGGGTCGTTTGGCCCCAGTAATCTTTCCTGCCATGGCAGGGGGTTGGACTAGATGATGTACTTAGGTCCCTTCCGACCCTAGAAACTATGAAACTATGAAATTGGTCTGTGTCACACATGGCACATCTACATGTGCACCCAACTGCACAGTTGTTACTGCACAGTCATTTAGTACTTGCTTTAGCAAGTTAGTACTTTAGCAAGTACTAAATGACTGCTCAGTAACCACCATTACTGCGCAGTCCTGGTAGCACACAGGTCTTTTCCAGCCCTACTGCACAGTAGCGTCAACGTTATGGTTCACACCTGCCAACGCTATGTCATCGTAATGACAAGCTATGGTGACGTGGCATCTTGTGTAGATGCGCCCACAGCGGCAGAGAGTGGATGCTGAAAAGGAGAATGAACTGGGGATTTGAACAGGGACTGGACAAATTCTTGGAGGAAAGGGGCATCTCTAGCTATTGAGCACAGGAGTTAGGGATACAGCCTCTGAATCAGAACTTCCTAGCCCTTATTATGATGGAGGCTGCAAGTGAGAGAAGAACAGGAGTGGGGGGAAGGGGGAAACCTGGTCATCCTCAATTGACTCCCCCTTTCAGCATCCACTCTCTGCCACTGTGTGACACAGGCCTATTTGATGTGCCATAGGGTCATGGGCTAACCCATCATGAAAAACTATAAGACTTTAGATGCGTAGGAAGTCACACAAGGAACGAGGGAAGCATAGTGCCCCTGATAAATGAAATGGGATGGCTGTTAACCAACACTCAGGACAAAACCAAACTCCTGAATACTTCACATCGGTATTCCACCAGTCCAAGAGTATTAGTCTGCTTGACAGGATACAGGGTGACCATGGTGGGGGTGACCACTCTCCCATAGTTGACATAGATCTTCTCGGGGAGCACCTACAAAGGCTAAATACCTATAAGTCAACAGGACTGGATGAACTACACCCGAGATTGCTAAAAGAACTGGTCAACATCATCACATGACCAATGGAGAAGTTATCTGAAGACTCCTGGAGCTCAGGGAGGGTCCAGAAGACTGGAAAAAAGCCAATTTGCTACCTATCTTTAAGAAAGGGAAAAGGGAGGACCCAGGAAACTACAGGCCAACCAGTTTGACCTCAATCCCAGGTAAATCCTAGAGATAATCATCAAAGAAACCATCACACACAGGCTAACTAAAGGTAGTATTCTGAAGGATAGACAACATGGCTTTGTTACAGGCAGGTTGTGCCAGACCAACCTCATTTCCTTCCACAGTCAGGTTACTCACCTCCTGGATAAGGGAAATAAGATTGATGTAATATACTTGGACTTCAAAAAGGCCTTTGACCTGGCCTCCCACAATGTCCTCATGGTCAAATTGAGAAAATGTGGCTTTGAGGCTCGACTACTTCACAGCCTGGTGGCTAGGTAACTGGTTGTGTGCTAGGACCCAAAGGGTATTGACTGACAGAACTGAGTCATCTTGGTGGAGGGTAACTAACAGCATCCCTCAGGGGTCAGTACTTGGACCAGGGCTCTTCAATATGTTCATTAAACATTTGGATTCAGGTATTACAAGCAATCTGGCAAAGTTCGCTGATGACACCAAGCTATGGGGGGAGCATTTTCACACTCAAAGACAGGCTGGCAATATAGGCCAACATGCACAGGCTCATGAAGTGGGCAGACCTCAACCTGATGTCACTTAATACAGAGAAATGTAAAGTGCTCCATCTGGGGAGAAATAATCCTCAACACACTTACAAGCTCTGCAGTGCTCTGCTTGCCAGCACCATAACTGATAAAACCTGGGTGTCATGACTGACAACAAAAAGAGCATGAGCCACCAACACACTGCCACCGCCTGCAAGAGCTTGCCATGTTCCACCAGCCTCCAGGGGCCCACAGTGTTCATGGCCATCAATGCGATGCTGTAGCTGGCAGAACTAACCAAACACTGGCATGCATCCACCAAGGCATCTCGAGCAAGGCAAAGGATGTTAATCTCCCACTCTACTTGGCTGTGGCAAGACCACAACTGGAGTACTGTGTCCAGTTCTGGATGCCACACTTCAAGAAGGATGCGGAGAAGCTCAAGAGAGTCCAGAGGAGGGCCACATGCATGATTAGAGGCCTGGAGAACAAGACATATGAGGAGAGGCTGAGGGACTTGGGATTGTTCAGCCTGGAGAAGAGAAGACTCAGAGGGGACTTGGTTGCAGCCTATAAATATATCAGGGGCATACACCAAGGTTTGGGGGAACATCTATTCACCAACACTCCCCAGGGGAGGACAAGAAATAATGGGCATAAACTGATTGAAGAGCGCTGCAGGCTCAGCATAAGGAAAAACTTCTTTACAAGCTGAGCATCCAGGGTTTGGAACAGGCTTCCCCCAGAAGTGGTAGTCATCCATCCTGGCAATCTTTAGAAAATGTCTTGATGCCCACCTTCCTGTCCATGTGCAGTGGGGGGTGGACCCGATGATCTGCAAGGTCCCTTTCAGCCCCTAACAACTATGAAACTATAAGCATCCCTTAATGAGGGAGGCCACTAATAAACTAATTTCTTGGGGCAAATAAAAACAACAAGAAGGGGAGTGAGTTTATAGGTTAATAACAAGGGATCCAGAAGGGGACACCAAGCAGAGCAGCCCAGCCAGTGCCTACTGCCCCCTGAATCAGTCAAGGAAGCCTGTGGATGCCAACCAGTGAAACTGCCAAGAGATGTAAGCAGAGGAGTGACAGGAGGACAGCCCTACACTCACTCAGGTTTCCCTCAGCCAGAGCCTCCTTCTTGGTCTTGTATATGGCCAGCTTGGCCAGAGCCAGGAGGAAGTTGACCAAGATATCCCAGAGCTTAGTGGGGCTGTGGACACAGAGTACATAACAAAAAATGTGCAGGGAGAAGTGCAGCCAGAACCTCAGCAGGAGGTTCTAAAGGAGGCAGAGGAGGGGCTGCAACCTGGCACACTCGAGGT
Source organism: Gavialis gangeticus (assembly GCF_001723915.1). NCBI lineage: Eukaryota > Metazoa > Chordata > Crocodylia > Gavialidae > Gavialis > Gavialis gangeticus. The sequence goes on along the minus strand of NW_017728997.1, from coordinate 23,617,147 downwards.
AGGCATGCGCCCTGGTCTCCCTCTGCAGGCAAAAGGGGCAGGTGTCAGGGGTGTCTGTAAAGTGCACCAAATACGTGCCCATGGTGATGGCTTCATAGAGAAGCTGCCAGCTGAGATCCCCGGTGACTTGTGGAATCAAGATAGAATACAGACTTGTCCACTGAGGACCCTCAGCTCTGCTCGTGTCATCATCTAGGGTGTCCCACCACTTGTCAGGGCAGGACATGAGGACAGGATGATGGATTGAGCACAGCATGACCATGTAGAGCTGGCAGCAGTGAATTGTTTGGAGGTGGACTGGCTTGATATCCCCCAGACTGCTACAATGGTTGGGTGGGGAGTGTCATGGAGTCTGCTGAGGCAGTGCCCCAAAACTGGCTCCAGAGTGCTGGGGGATACTGGTGGATGGGGACTGTCCTCATACAGGATCTGTCAATACAGGTGAAGGCAGTGGGTGGTAGTGCAGCCTTTACCTCCTGGAATAAGCGAAAGGGAGCACACAGTGTGGGCAGCTCTATGCACCGGGCCAGCGCAGAAGGATCTGCCCTCCCCTGCCTGGCACAGTGGAAGAGGTAGAATCATAGAAAGTTGGGGTTGGAAGGGACCTCAGGTCATCTAGTTCAACCCCCTGCTCAAGCAGGACCAGCCCCAACTAAATTATTCCAGCCAAAGCTTTGTCTAGCCGGGGTATGAGAACCCCCAAATATGGAGCTTCCACCACCTTGCTGGGTAACCCATTCCAGTGTTTTATCACCCTCCTAGTGAGAAAATTCTTCCTAATATCTAACCTAAACTTCCCTTGCTGCAACTTGAGACTGTTGCTTCTTGTTCTGTCTTCTGCTACCACTGAGAATAGCCTAGGTCCATCCTCTTTCAAACCCCACTTCAGGTAGTTGAAGACTGCTATTAAGTCTTCTCTCAGTCTCCTCTTTTCTAGATTAAATAAGCCTGGTTCCCCCAGTCTTTCCTCATAAATCATGTCCCCCAGCTCTCTCACCATTTTTTGTCACCCTCCACTGGACTCTCTCCAATTTGTCTACATGCAGGACAGCAGATTTAGGTTAGACATCAAGAAAAACTTTACAGTAAGGGTTGCCAGGATCTGGAATGGGCTTCCAAGGGAGATGGTGCTCTCCCGTACTTTGGGGGTCTTTAAGAGGAGGCTAGACATGCACCTGGCTAGGGTCATCTGACCCCAGCACTCTTTCCTGCCCAGGGCAGAGGGTCAGACTCGATGATCTGCTAATGTCCCTTCTGACCCAAACATCTATGAATCCTTTCTGTAGTGGGGGGCCCAAAACTGAACACAGTACTCCAGATGTGGCCTCACCAGTGCTGAATAGAGAGGAATAATCATTTCCCTTGACCTACTGGCAATACACCTACCAATGCAGACCAGTATGCTATTAGCCTTCTTGGCAGCTAGGGCACACTGCTGACTCATATTCAGCTTATCGTTCACTGTAACCCGCAGATCCTTTTCTGCAGAGCTGCTGCCCATCCAGTCAGCCCCCAACCTATACTAGTGCACAGGATTGTTCCGTCCTAAGTGCAGGATTTTGCACTTGTCCTTGCTGAACCTCATGAGATTCCTTTTGGCTCAATCCTCCAATTTGTCTATTTCACTCTGAATCCTAGCCCTACCCTCCAGCATATCTACTACTCCCCAGAGCTCGATGTCATCTGCAAATTTGCTGAGGGTGCACTCTGTGCCATCTTCCAGGTCATTGAGGAAGACATTGAACAGAACTGGGCCCAATTGAGCAAACCCAGCCCCACCCAAGGTCTCCAACAAGAGTGATGTTGGCCAGAACCACCCTCCAGTGCACCTAGGGCACCTCTGTCACCAGCACCATCAGCTGAAGGTTTTTCAGCAGGGTCTCGGTGAGGAGGTCAACGCCCTGGGTTACTGTGTCTGGGGACCCAGAACAACAGCCTCTAGGCCCTAAGGAGGTACTGGTAGAAGTCTGGCAAGCTCCTCCAGATCCTGCTTGGGGAAATCTCACAGGGAGAAGAGCTGTCAGTCACACCACTACCCTCAGAGGCAGTGGAGGAAAGCACAGCCGATCAGGCACCACATTGCCTGGCTACTTGCACTGTACAGGAGCCTCTGCAAGGCCTGAAGGCAGAAGGTGTGGACCTGGTTGCAGAGGCAGACCAGGCCATTCATGTCCTCCTGCATGGGGTGTCTCAGGACACCTGCAAAGAACCAGTGATGTCCCAGCCAGAAGAAACCCAGTGCCCATCTCTGGAGACTGGCCAGGAGATCTGGGGGCATGGCCAGGGTGTTGAAATGATGCCAGAGCATGAACAGGATTAGCTGGTTGATGATTAGTGTTCTCCCATGAAGGGAGAGACACTGTAACAGTCCTGCCCATGCCTGCAGCTGCTCAAACGCCCTGATCTCCAGCTTGTGTCAGGTCTCCAGATGGAGGAGTGAGCCCACACTCCATTGGATGTATTGGAGCGCAGGTGGGAGCAAGCTCACCTGCCACCTGTCACTCACTGTCAGACCAGAGCTCTTGACCCAGTTGACCCAGAGGAGGCAGCTGAGTATATGTATCTGCAGGTCTCCAGATGTACCAGGTCACCCACATCCTGGACAGTGAAGATCATGTTGTTGGCATATGGTGACAGAACCACTCTCATGGCCAGCTCCTCAAGCACCAGCCCTACCACCTGCTTGAGCAACAGGCAGAGGAACAGCTCAAAGGCAATGACATAGAGCTGGGCTGGCAATGGGCAACCCTGATGCTTTCCCCACTGTGGACTCTGTCAGTGTCCTATCAAGCCTGACCATCCACTCTGTGGAGGCATACAGCACCTAGAGAAACCACACGAAGCAGAGACCAGAGCCAAATGTCCTCAGCGTGCTTGTGAGGTACCTGTGATCCACCTTGTCAAACACCTTTTTCTGGTCAAGGGAAAGGAGGGCAAATGACAGGCTGTCCCTGCGAGCAAGCTCAAGGAGGTCTCACACCCAGGTACAAGCTGTCAAAGATGGAGCACCCTGCAACTGTATATCTGGTTGAGGTGAAACAGACCTCAGGCACAGCAAGATGACTTTTGTTATGACCTTAGTCATACAGAGGAGCGAGACTGGGTGCCACTTGCTCAGATCACAGGAGTCCCCCTTTTTGGACAGCAGTATCAGGGCAGCCCTCCCGCATGAGGAAACAAAAACAGCGGTTCTTATGTTGTAAGTGGAAAGAAATGAAGCCCCACTTCAGTTCTTCCTTTAGTTGCTAACACCAAGCTCCAGAAAGGGGCTGGACTTGGCATCCACACGGCATCGCTTACTGGGACCATTGCTGGGTCAGGTCAGTACCTCAGCTCTTCACTCAGTTTGAAGAGGGAGAGGGGCAGCAGGATGATTAGTTTCCCAGTTCCATGGATAAGTCATCATGGAAACACAGCAAGGAATAAAACAAAAACATCAAAGAAGTCAATAACCACAAAACCAAAGGCCCTTCCAGGGGACAGGAGCCAGAAAGACAGCTTTACCACCCCTGCTGCATGCAGCAGCTGAGCCTGAGAACCAAAATAACTGTTTGGGGACAGAGGAGAGGGGCTCTCGGTCACTGCCAGTGAAAGCTGCATGGACCTGCCCTGACCCCACTCCCCCTCCAACCAACAAGACACAAGGCGCTCCCCCGGGTTATGAGGCAGTGGCCTTTAATGTCCCGCAGAACCTTCCTTCTCCGGCCACCCCGTGCAGAGCAAGGGGGTGGCGCGGACCCTTTTAAACAACGCACAAGCGGAAGTGGATGGGCGGGTTCTAAGGAAAAACAACCCCGCGTTGTGACAGATGCGAGCAAGCCCCAATTAGCAGCCACGCTGGCGCAGAGGAACCCAATGGCGGCGCGGGGGGCGGGGCCGGGACCGTAGCGCCGGCCGCCTAGGTAACGCGCGGGCCGCGTGGGAACCGTCGCCGCCGCCGCTGTTGTCGCCATGAAGATCGAGGAGGTGAAGAGCACGTCGAAGACGCAGCGCATCGCGGCGCACAGCCATGTCAAGGGGCTCGGCCTGGACGACAGCGGCGCCGCCAAGCCCGCGGGCGCCGGGCTCGTGGGGCAGGAGAACGCGCGCGAGGTCCGCGACCCCCGCCCCTCCCCCACCTCGCCCCTCCCCTG
>NW_017728997.1:23583301-23608014 GCF_001723915.1 Gavialis gangeticus | reverse complement strand
GCGGGATGCATCCCGCCCTCCCCCTTCCCCCGTGCGATGAGCCTCTCCCTGTTCCTCCCCCATGGGATGGACCTCCCCTCAGCCTTCCCCCTTCCACACAGGCTGCCCACCCCCCCCCAACATCGTGAGCTCTGGGGCAGCCCCCACTTCTGCCCTGGCCTCAGTTTCCCGGTGGTCCCTGCAATAACAACCGTGCTGCCTCTCTGTATTCCATGTGTTTGAAGGCATTTTTCCGACCGGCTGGTAACTATGGATGTGTCTTCCTTTTTTCAGGCCTGCGGCGTGATAGTGGAATTGATCAAAAGCAAGAAGATGGCTGGCAGAGCCGTGCTGTTGGCAGGACCGCCCGGCACCGGCAAGGTATTGTTTTGTTTGGGGCCAAAAGGCTTCCCTGCCACAACTGTTTCTGAGGTGCCGTTTCACTAGGCAGTTTCCCTGGATGCTCCAGTCGTGCTGAACTGGAACCAGAGTGGCCTTTGCTGCTGATCGCTGTTTGACATCACACCTCTCCATGATATGTATTTTGGCAGAAACCAATAGTTCATCCAGGCATCAGCTGCATAACGGTAATGCAGAAAAATGACACTATCATAGTCTTATGAAGTCTGTTTTTTCGGAGGAAGCCCCAGGATTGGGGTTTTAAAAGTATTAACATTTTTTGCACTGCTTAAGGTTTAAGCATTTTCATGAAGGATGGTAAAAATTATTTCTTCGTACTATTCAAAGTTCTAAAATTCTTCTTGTTGGTGCTTTCAAGTTTATATATATGTATGTATGTGTGTATGCACAGGTTTGTTTTTGCATGTAAGAAACAAGGGAGAAGAGCTTGAGGATTTTTATTATTAAGAAGAATTAAGGGTTTCTGGTTTCTCCATCTACCCTGCCATTTTCTCACTTGTTGGATTCCTATTTTGTTAGAGATTTGGGGCATTGCATTAGGTTTATCAGAAAGTAAAGCTGGAAGGAAGCTCATGAAATTATCTAGTCCAGCCCCCTGCTTAAGGGAAGATTATTTCCATGTAAGCTATTCCGGTGTCCATCTAACCTGCTCATGACAATTTCTAGGGACAGCGATGCCACATCCTCTCTCTGTGGCCTGTTTCCAATGCTTAACTGTCCTCATAGTGAGGAAGCTTTTCCAAATCTCCAGCCTAAATTTCCTCCATGAGCTCTCAATGTTTAGAAAACATCTGGTGAGCCTTTCAGTTACAGATCTTGAGAAGCGGAGTGTTGCTATCCACCTTCTGACCATATTAATATAAGTAAGGATGATCATTCCCAGCTCCCTTGCCCCAGTGCTCTAGCACAGAGAAGTATGCAAACATCAGCAGGCATGGTTCATGGGGTGAATTTATTTACCCCCTACTTCCGTTTCAGGAAGGATGCTTGGTATTTTCCTCCACCTGTAAAAATGGAATGCTGTGAAGATTAAAATAGTATTTATTCTTAACTTTGTGGAGCAGTAATCTTTTTTTTCCATAAGTTCTTGTTACTTCTTCTGAAAATATATGTGCATGATCTTTAAATGTTTTGAATTTTTATAGACTGCTTTGGCGCTGGCTATTGCTCAAGAATTGGGAAGTAAGGTTCCCTTTTGTCCTATGGTTGGAAGCGAGGTCTACTCAACTGAGATAAAAAAGACAGAAGTCCTGATGGAAAACTTCAGAAGGGCGATTGGTAAGTGCTTGTTAAAAACAATGAGGGAGGGTAAAATGGCTGTTTGGCTTTTCAAAAAAGAAAGCAGAAAATACCAGGTCTTTGGACCAGTCCTGTTGAGCAGGCCCCACTGTTGTTCTGATTTTTATAATTCTCTTTTTAGCGCTGTTGGACATTCTTACCAGCTTAGCTGAATCAGGATGCTTTTCTGACAATTCCACATCTCCCCACCTTAGTTATTCCAGCTAAGTCTTCTTTCACTCTTCTCTTTCCATGCCCTCCAGGATCTTACCTCAGTCTTGTCAGTGGCTGCTGAACAAACCTGGAAGAAACTTTCTTTACAGTCTTGGCACTGACCTAGGCTCTGCAGGAGGGTTTTGTAGAAAGGGAGATGCTTTTTTCTCTTTCCCTTTAATAGTCTCAGGTCATGCTCATCAAAAACTCAAACCTAAGCATCCCACACTTAGCCTGGCGTCTTATTCTAGACAAACCTAAGCATCCCACACTTAGCCTGGCGTCTTATTCCAGATGAGCATAAGAAACTGGTCTAAGCCACAGAAATGACTATTGGATTCAGTTAACTTCCTCTTCCAATTCTAGTATGCTTTTTCTACTTAAGATGTTCTGTTTCAATGTATCTGGAAGAACAAAGTTAAGTTTGCAGTACAGCCTCATTGAGTATCTAAAATCTTTTATGATTGCTGCTGACAGCTGATAAAGTCCATCAGAAGTGGTCCATGCATGCATATGGATTGTATGGAGATAGCCTAATTGTTTTTAGTATTGAACACATTACCAGTTAACTTTCCTGTTTTGGTATCATGATTTGCTATGGACTTCAACTAGGTATCCAGTGGTGGGAAGGTGAAGACATCTCTCTCTCTTTCTCTCCCCCTGTCTACCTGTATGCAGCAACCAAACAAAAGTGACCTATTGATTTCTGTAAAAAAGCGACTTTCTGTAGTGTGCAGTGTTAAAGTTACTGTTAAGTTGCGAGGGCTTGGGGGAAGGGAGTTAGGGACAGAGAGAGAGCAGTCTGCAGTATTTCCTTGATGTGATGAAGTTCCCTGTCAGAGACTTGGAAATTTGAACCAGCAAATGAAATCTTTGTCATCCACGTTGTCATTCTGCAGAGAGAGCAATAATTTAACTCTCTCTAGTTAACAGCCAGCCACATTGTTAGCGCTCGACATTCCCTGGATGTCAGGACAGAGAAGGCATCTAAACAAATATTGGTGTTAATGAAAGATGGAAATTCTTTTAGTCCCTTCTGTTGAATTTCATTTTATATTCACCTAGCACAAATGATTGTTAAACATTCCTTTGGATTGATGAATTATTGTAAAAACATCCTCATAAACCAATTTTAGAAGGTTTAACCCACTTTTTTCATGACGTAAATAGTTTTCAGCCATGCTCAGATCTGACCAGTTGAATTTCACCTTTGTTAGCTGATATATAAGGTTTTATAAAGTGTTTCCAGGAAAAGATTATATAAGTGTTTTCCAAGTGGGAGTAACCCACAGTGTGAAGCATGTGGTGACTACAAGATAGTATACCATGGATATAAGTGGGACTTCAGTTTTGAGTCTCACTTAATGCTTTGTAATGAGGGTCCTCAGTGATAGGTCATACTAGATGCAGGGTCTAATTCATGACTCCAGCAAAGTACTTTCACTCGCTTTAGCCCACCCAAGTTTGCTGAAATGATTCAAGCTATTAATAAGCTAACTGTCAAGTGTCTTTCCAAAAGTTTCTTGTTCTTGGGTATAACAAGAGTCCTTCCTTTTGCAACCATCATAACCAGGAACGGTGCCTTGCATTTTCCTGATGTTTTGGGCCTTGCTCATTAATTTGCTTTCTAGCAATGTAACCAGTATGGTTCCCCTGTTTCCTTTTAGATCTGCTATATCAAGGCGAGAGCGCGCTGCCAGAACTGTTATTGGGATTCCTTAAAATGTGAGATTCCGGAGTTTGTTGTATACTAAGTACCATTCTGGATGCCAGTCAGCTACTGCCTGCACTGGAGAATTTTCAGTTTATAAGAGACATAAACGCACAGTGGATCGGGAAGTCAGCGGGTGGAGTTGCCCTCTTTTTTACTTGTGGGTCTTAATCCTATATAAAGGCAGTTATTGCTGAAAAGACTGGCAGAAGTTAATGGTAAATCCCAGTTGAAGTAAAAATAATAGTATAATCATAATTTAAAATGTGATTATGAGTATAAGCGTAACTGCTGCCTAAAATATCTTTAGATCTCCAACCCATAACTGAGTGTTTTACAGGTAAGCAAGACTTTACTGCCTCATTAGTGGCAACTTGAATACATAAAGGACCCTACAAGTTCCTTTTTGGAATTATACTTCTAAATACACATACAAGAAATGCCTAGGTCATCTCTTCCTCTTCCAAGCTTGCTTCCTTCCTTAAATTAAACTTCACTCCCATTACATCCAAATAAAATTCCTAAAAGCTAAGGAGCAATACTAATCCATTTATATCATTGCAGAAAAGTAACTAGATGGAGTTTATCTATAAAACTTCTCAATATGATGCCATCTTCTTTATGTAAATTATACTACTCAGAGATTTAATTTCTTATTTTGTGCACATTAAGATATTATCTGGAAAAATTAAGTACATTCCTGTAATTCAATTCTCTGATGCATGTTGCAAGATTTTAAATAAAAAAAGACAAATTATCCCACGGAAGAATGATCAAACCATTCACATTTTTTTACATTAAAATTCCCATTCTTAATCTAAGTCCAGCAGGGGGAGACAGACTAACATTTGTCAGATAACATTTTTTCACTCTCTGCAGCTCTCAATTACTGGTAAAGTCCTGATCCATGTATTTAGTCTAAAACCAAATTAAAAGCAAAGTTCTGTGCATTTCTAATGTGTTCAGACTCCACAAATTGACTAGCTTCTATCTAATTACAGCCTGTCCATATGCTATAAGCTTCTTTACCTTGTAATATTAAGAAACCTGCAAAATAAGTTGAGTTGATTATAGCGGCCACAGAAGTTAATAGGCATTCAGATAGTCAGGAAGTAGGAACCCTTGAGAAATACAGAGGTGGACACAGAAATATGCATGGAAATATCTGCATATCAATAGTGGGTTCTGATGTCACACCCTGAAGTAGTTTGGGTTTTGCATAGCAGCCAGGGGTCTGTTAAACTATATCTGGTCTGTGTTTTTCTGTGGTACATTGACTTTGAAAAATAAGAACACTGGCAAATATTTTAACCTCTCCTAGAAACTTTTCAAATAAAAAAGAATACTCTTTGGCCCTTTTGTTTTAATCCGTTGCTGCCACTAGAATTTTTAAAGCTACATAAAAGTATAGTTTGTTTTTAGTTTCAACAGATATTTATGTTTCAGTTTGGCAGATAATTTGAGTCCCTGAAAAATGTAAAAATCCCAGTTATATACCAGCATCACTGATCTGTATTTTCAGAACATCATTGTGTGGCTCTTCTACCTGTGGCACTTATGAAAAAGAAAAAAGGTTTTCTGCAAAACCCTTTAAAGGGTGGACAGAAGCATGAACTATTAGAGCTTTGTTACAGAACTTGTAGGTTACAATTTGGACTTCACCTGCATGAATATCCTTAAGCTTTTCCTTTCATGTGATCTGAGGATACATATATTCTCTTTATAATATAGCAATGGGGGAAATACCAGTGGTGTTTTCTACTTTCCAAGGTAGGAAGTACTACAAAGAATGTTGTAGCACATACATAATGTTATTTATGTTATTTATATAAATAATATGTTATGTATGTTCTCTGAGGTCTGGTGTCATTGGCAAGGATGAATGCTAGATGGCAAGAGTCTAGAATAATTAAATACAATTAATAATTGATGTATGCACTGAAATCGCTCTAAACAATTTCTTGTAGGGCTGAGAATTAAAGAAACCAAGGAGGTTTATGAAGGTGAAGTCACAGAGTTAACTCCGTGTGAGACTGAAAATCCTATGGGAGGATATGGGAAAACGATTAGCCATGTAATTATAGGACTCAAAACAGCTAAAGGAACCAAGCAATTAAAGGTATGTATGACTGATTCCCAAACCCATCCTTTGGTGTTCCAGATCTGGAGTTTCACTTCCTAGTTGCACTTGGTTACCGTTTTACTTGTTTGTGAGCTCCATCTCATTGCCAGATAAAGAGGAAAAGCCTATTTCTTCCCCCAGTCACCAAGCACAGACCCATGTTCCTTTTCAGAAATTGGTAGACTGTACCCATGTTTCTTACTGTGAATCAGAAGACTTACATGAGGAAAACTTTCTCCATTGAACTACCAACTATTGTTCCTGGGGCTTGATGATCTGGGAGCCCTGTGAAATCTCCCATTCCTCCCTGTCTTCTCTCTCCCAACACACAAAGATATATCTCTTTTGACAGCCAAAAGGATTGTTCAGGCTGCAGGAGATGCTGCCAGTTTCACAGTGTTGCTAGCCCAGTGGAACAAAGGGCTAAGCTTGGGAGCCAAACTGATCTGCCTAAGCTTGGGAGCCAAACTGATCTGCCTCTGCCTGGCAGTACAGTTTGCTGGTATGCGATATTCAGGCTGACCTCCACTACAATCTCATATTTGTCCTAACCATTAAGTGCAAAATAAATTCCTTTTTTTCCCATTATTACCCCTCTGAATTTTCAAGGTTAGCTACTTGAAATCTTGCCTGTATTAATATAAATTATTTCATTAATCACTTGCCTCCATTTCTTATCAAGAGAGTAAGCTCTAGTGATGTCAGCAGGTTTCTGGCCCTCACTCCCTGTGAATTTTGTTGCTAAATTAGACCCAGACTTGTTTTGCTCTCTCAAGACAAGTCTCTCTACCTCTTCTGCCTGGTTTTCTCTTCCTGTTGGTAAAATGGGGATAAGAGACTTTACAGCAACATCTGCCTGCTGTTTAGTAAAAATTGTCTTTCCTTTGTTCACTTTGAAAATACAATCAGAGCATCTCACAGTGAAAAATAAATGAGCCATGCTTCAAGCAATGAAAAAAAGTGTGTGCCTCTTCTATTTTCTGTCTTGCCTAGTTACGTAACCCACATGGCAGAGATCGAACAGAAGGTTCACATCACTACAGAAAGACACTGAATAGTCAAATAGTGTGATCTCTTCCAGGAACAACAGCCAACCCTTTAAAAAAAGTTTGACTAACAGCCAAAGAGCACCACCACATCCTAAGAATCAGCAGTTTAAGCGTGAAATATAATGGCATCCTCTTCCTGAATTAATCAGAGATCTATTAGGCTTGAAAATCAGGCATTTCAAGTACCCTTATAAATAAAAGTTTAGTAAATGTAGTTTAGTCATAAGAGTCTCTTCCTCAAATAGCAGGTGAAGTCAATAAGGAAATTTTAGTGTAAGTTTTCAGCATTTTTTATAAATTTGACCATAAAGATTCAATAGAGTCATCAGTTCCCCATGTTTTTTGGCTTTGTGACGATCTAAATTCTTTATTATTGCAATAAAGGAGTAAACTCCTGTATTATTGTAATTAAAAAAACTTCAATTAAAGTCTGTTCTCTTGTTGTCATTCTGGAATGCAGTGGAACTGTTTAACTACTGTGTTATATGTGTGCTTGTCTACAGCTGGACCCCAGTATCTTTGAAAGTTTGCAGAAGGAGAGAGTGGAAGCAGGGGATGTGATTTACATTGAAGCAAACAGTGGAGCTGTCAAGGTAACGCTAAGAATGGGATGACACTCTTGTTGTAGTGCAAGGCTGTCCAACTTTGGAGTGGCCAGGGACCACAGGGCCCCTGGCCACGTGTTGTGTGGGCTGCATGCCTCCTGGGCTGTGTACCACACTGCATAGGCACCCCTGCTGCACACTGCTGGTGCCCCTATACCATGTGCCTGCCACCTCCCCTTCTGCCCTCTGCATTGGGTGACGCCACCCTCTGGGGTCTACCTGAACCTCCCAGCTATGGAGTTATGTGGTCCTTCAGGTCATACCATCCTGCCTCGCCCCACCCCATCTCCAGGGGTGGGGCAGAAAACAAACTGGAAGAGGGAATGTGAGTCCAGAGACCCTGGTGGAACAGCAGCAGAGTGATATGGGGACAGAAACCCAAACCAGAAGCCTAGAAGCTGTATATTAACACCTCAGGAGCTGCACAGTTGGACACCCCTGTTCATGTGTATGCACTTGAAGGGCTTGGTCCTACTGACCTGGCAGGGCTGGATAGGAAACTTGTTAAGGATAGGCCCAGGACTCTGCGGCTGCAGAGGGAGAAATGCCACTTATCCAAAGAGGGAGCAGTCATTCAGTTCACAGTTAAGGTCACCTAGAGAGAAAGCTATCACTGCAGCTGCTTGGGCTGAACTTGCTTTCTTTGCTAAAAAACCAAGACATCTTTCTTTAAAAAAGAGAATGACTAAAGTTGTTTGGGTTTTTCTTTCTCAAGCTGAAATGTGCAATGCATTTAATCTTTCTTTTATCTCTCTGATATTTTCTTCACAAGATATATGCATGTAGAAGGGAATACTGCATTAGTTAGCATTCTTTTCATATCTGATTTAAAATGTAGTGTACTGCGATACTTGCTGTTTAATGGATGAGCATAATATTTTGTATCATATAATAAATCACCCACCTACAAAGGAGTCTTGAACAGTTTTTCCAATCTCTTAGTTAATCTGTTGGGTTTGTCCTTTAGTGAAAATTGCATACAGTAAAAAGAAGAGGAGCCAGAGAGTGGAATATTCTCACTGGAAAATTTCAGGTGTTTTTCAACAAGGTTTTTGAGCCTAGATCAGTTCATAGGATATGCATGTTGCCCAGCAGGGAATGGGACATATTCTGAATTGTCAACTGGAGCTTGTCAGGGCTAGAATTGTGAGCCAAGCCATTTATCAGCTGTATGTCACTCAAGGTCTTCACAGTGAAACCAGCTGAATACCTGTGTTTCTCTTCTTCCCTTTTTTCAGAGGCAAGGCAGGTGTGATACTTATGCCACAGAATTTGACCTTGAAGCTGAGGAGTACGTCCCCTTGCCAAAGGGTGATGTCCACAAGAAAAAAGAAATTATTCAGGATGTCACCCTGCATGACCTGGATGTGGCCAATGCTAGACCTCAGGTACTTGAGAGCCTGGAGATGGATTCAGGAGTAATCCAGGGGATGGGAATGCTGCAGGCCCTAAATCCAGTCCGACTCCTCATTGTAAACCTGTCACCTCTAGGAAGAGCAGTAGTAGCACCTCAAAACACACTTTTTTTTCCCTTCTCCTTAAGAGGAGACCCCTTTTGCAGCTGGCCCTACAAACAGCTCCTCTGCACATGTTGAGGAAACAACATTGTGTCTTGCATATATATATCTGGTTACAAAATCCTCAGTGGCTGTAATACATTTCCCATGTCTGCTTATGCCCTGTATCATACACAGGAAGTAGCCTTTTGCTGAGTGAGGTGGCAGGAAGAGAAGCAAATAAGGGGGAAAGAACAGAGTTAGGGAAAAAAAGAGATGCTGCACTGTGCCAGAACACAAACTGAGATGAGAAGGAGCATGAGCCTCAGGTATCAAAAAGGGCATCTCCCACACAAAGACATCAAGGAACAGCTGCATAATCCGGACCAGACAGTCTTCACCCCAAACGCCAAACCCCTTTGATGGCTAAAGCTAACAGACGAGATCTTTATAGGTAACATTTGCCATCACTATGTGAAAGAGTTCATTATTTTCCATCCTGAATGCCTAAAGAAGTCAGCTAGTGGCAGCCAGAAGGTCTGCACCATCTTTATTTATTAAAATCTTCTGCATACAGATTAACTTCCTTTGCTATGCATTTATGGTTTTGGTGGCTGTGAAATGGGAACTGCGAGCACTTTGATAAATGGCCTTTAAATTTGTCTGACTTCACTGTACTTTCTGTTAATGCCCCTGTATCCTTTAGAAATGGTTTATAACTTTTTATTGTGTTCCCAGTGACTTGCAGTAGAACCCTAATCTTGAAAAGAGGAAATCTCTTTATACCCGAGTAGTGGGAGGCCACCACTCTGTATCTTAAACCAGACAGCTGATATTTTGTGAGTTTTTATATGAAAAGGGACAGTTTCAGTGTTGACATCCTCACAGTTAGAAGTCCCACCATTTTAATATGCCCAGTTTCAAAATAACCTCCCCTAAAACAAAATCCTCATTTAGCCTGTGTAAACAAGATGAGCCAAAGTCAAAATGCAGCCATTCCTGTGTTGTTGGGTTGTAACAATTACACTGTAAGCAGGCAGTCTGTCTTTCTACTCCCCAACCATTTCCATTCTTGTGACCTAGGATTAAGGTGGATGGTACTGTAGAAAAGGATGTCAGGCTGTGGGCTTGGAGTGGTTCCCCTAATGTACTGACCTGCAAAGGGATCTATACAGCATCTAGTTAAAAGGATAGTGCCTGGAATGCCAGCAAAGTAGTTAATGGGTTGGACGGTTGGAGTAGAATCAGCTACTGTTAGAGGAAACTATAAAAGGGCTTCAAATAAATCACATCTTTAACTTTGAGTGAAATGCATAAAATCCTAGTTTGTTCTGTATCAAACCTCCTGCATTAAACAGTTCAAAGGATACACTAGTGAACTGTAACTCCGTCTCATCTAGGGTGGGCAGGACATCCTTTCCATGATGGGACAGTTGATGAAACCCAAGAAAACAGAAATCACAGGTATGAAAACTGCTTCCACAATGACCTCATTGCGACAGTAGCCTAGCCCTATATTTTGGCCAGCTGGCCAAGGATTTGAAAGATCTGGGTGCATTTGTTTGTTGTTGCATGCTGTGTGAATAAAGTACCTATAACGATTATTACCTTACTTAGCTTTTTAAAAAGCAATACATTTGATACTTGTAGTGCAGTGATTGGAATGAGATATATAACATATGTATTGCATTTTGTAATACCTGACTGGTGAACAACTTTTTGAGAGAGAATGTTGGGCAGACACTAATATTAGCTCCCATGCTTTCAGAAAGTTACCTCCAGAAATGGTGTGGGCCCATATGTCCTATGGAGACATACTGGTACCATTACAGACCAAAAATTCTCTTGTTATGAGGTGCAGTATGTTTCCTGTCTCATTACACAACTATACAACAGTTTGTCAAAGTAGGAAGATGGCTCCTAATGAATCAAACAATTCAGCTTGCTATAGCATTGTCCATAGCAATAGCCTGTGGATGCTGTTAAAGGAGCTGTTTTTCTGCCTCCCTACAAATCACTGAAGGAAAAAGACCTACAGTAGAAAGCTTTCCTTCTGTTTACTTTGAAAGAAATGGTGCTTCCATAGGTGCCTGCCTAAATGCCAATCAAAGTCTGTTTCAGTACCTAAATTCAGTGGTGCCGTTTTGAAGTATTCCTTCTTTGGAGGTCATTTTATCTACACTGAAGTTAAATTTTATCCATGTAACCTCCTGCACAGCTTTGAGATCTGTTTGCTCAAAAAGCTGAAGACTTACAGTTTTTGCTTCGAATACAAACAACATGTGAAATACAAGACCCACATTTAACTTTCCTTCCAGTCACACTTGGACATATTGTTAAATTCTCTGTTGAAAATGTCAGTCAAATGTCATTTGATTTTGAAGTTACTTTTTTCTTAACATCACTTAAGAGTTCCTCACAAGCCATGTGAGTAGGAGGTTTATCCCAGTTGAAAGAACTAAGAACTCAGTTCAAGCAGATTATTCCTGTACTCGTGGTGAATAGCAAAAAATTCTTTTCTTGCTCACAGTCTGGTGTCTCAGTGCATTACATTAATCTGGGTCTTTTTTCAAATGTAGATGATGTATGTATGTGGGGTATAGAACAATGAGCATCATAGGGAAAAATAGCAATTGAAAAGCTAGGAATTGCCCAACTGGATCAGACTTGCTGTCCATCTCACCCAGTGTCCCCCTAACAATGGCCACTACCAGACACTGTAGAGTGGGGTGGTATAGGCAGCTGCATTAGTCTGCATCGCCATACTGTGTTTGTCTAATGCTGAGCTTTATAGTTGGAAATTGTCTTAGGCCCTGAAATGAGGTGCAGCATCCTTTTCAATAATTACAGCATTAATTTAAACTATGTTTGATATTACATACAAATACTCCCTGTCTGTGAATCCAAATTCCTCATTGCTAGGCACTCCCTGTGACAACAAGTACCACAGTCTACAGGTTGGCACAGGGGAGAGGGGAGGTATTTTCCTTCTATTAGTTTTGAATTTGTCAGTTTTATAATTGCTTTGATTGTCCCTTTGCTCTTGTGTTGCAAGAGAGAGAAAACAAAACCGGATCTGATGTTCCTTATTGTTTATCTCTGTATCTAAATAGACACACCATTCCAATCTTTTCAGCCTCTCTTCCTGTGAAATTTCCAGACCCGTTAACCATCTGTGCCATCTGAACTCTGTCTTTCTGCAAAATCCCTTTTGAGACAGGATAACCAGCCCTGCAGGCAGTGTTCTAGGGCGTCCACATCACTGGTTCTGTGTGTTTCCACAATATTCTGTTTTATTTGTTATTTTGTCCCTTGTGCATGTAATGTTTTGTTTGTTTTTTATGGCCACTGCTGGGCATTGAGCTTTCATGATGACAGCCAGATCCCTTTATCTTGTAGAGCGTAGAAGTAGTTCAGATGTTTTACCTTCAGCATCTGGTATTTTGCAGTTATGGTCACTTAAGTTCATTGAGTCAATTAAGGTTTTATAGTTGCATCACTGTTGTCTTCTGATCTGTATGTGAAACTTGGCAGCTTAGCCTGTCTTAGTCCACACCTGGAATTTTTGCAGGCTTGCCTTGATAGGATAAGTTATCAGTTTGGAATCAAAATGTTAGAAAAGAGGTAGCACCCATTTTAGTCTCTCAGGGTTCCTCACGCAAGTCCAGAGGCCTCTAACAGGACAACTAAAATGGTTTTCTTTCCTGCTTTTTAGACAAGCTTCGAGGGGAGATCAACAAGGTGGTGAATAAATACATTGATCAAGGCATTGCAGAGCTGGTTCCAGGTGTGCTCTTTGTAGATGAGGTTCACATGCTGGATATTGAATGTTTCACATATCTGCATCGAGCACTGGAATCATCTATCTCACCCATCGTCATCTTTGCTTCCAACCGAGGGAACTGCATTATCAGGTACAGTGTCTACAGCGGAATTCTGTATGATTCACATCTGTCTGTAATCGTTCGAATTAGCTGCCTTAGCACAACGAACTATGATCTTTAAATGTTTTCATCTTTGGTGCAGACACCCCTGTGATAATCTTTTGGCTGGGTCACAAGCTCTATCAGTACTGGAGAGCTGCTTCAGGGTTGCATCAAAGGGAAAGCACTTAATTCTGAGGTGACTGCAGGTTAGAGGATGGTGGAAGTATTTTTTTTTTCCATCTCATTTTCAGGGACACACCTCTGTTTCTTTTCCTTTGCCATTCTGCTAGAATTCCTTTCTTCTCTTGCTTCCTTCACCAAACATATCTGTTCTCCAGGAATATTCAAAACACTGCTACTAAAAACTTCCTAAGTTATGACTTTCTCCTGTTTCTCCCACCCTGTCCCCTTTCAGGCCTCTTGTTCTCTCCTTTCTCCATTGCATTGGATTTAACATACTTGTTCTTGCCTTTAGGGCCTCTTACAGTTCAGTCCCTCTCCATTTATACCCCTTTTTGTCACAGTGTTGGTTTGGCCTTCTCGGCTCCTCCAGCCAGTCACTTAACCCATCTTTTCCGTAAGCCCTTTCACACTTTTGTCTGTCTCCACTTCACCAAGGTGTACACACACCGAATTTTTCAGTAAAACCACTCTCCTGTTCTGCTATCATGTTGCCTGTGGTAAATTGCCAACTGATAATGTCTAGACAGGCTGCCAGTAGGGATTGCTACTATCTGTTAATTGAGTCAACCTGCAAAACGTGCACAGAGCTCATCTATGTAACCAGCTGCCTGTACCCTACTTCTCCCTCCCCTGTTGGTTACACCCACTCGGTGCATCTGGTCTTTGTGTTTCTCCATCCCTGTTACTTAGATATCAAGGTGATAAGTGCTTTAAACACATTTGAGATAGATATTGTGTTGGCTGCCTCATGAAAGGGAAACACATCAGTGTCCGGTGCACACAACCCCCCCGGAACAACAAATCTGATTTGCTGGAGGAGGAATTCTTTAGAACAAGTATTAGTCCTACGCAGGCTAGGGCAATTATGATTCTTTAAATTCCATCCTTCAAAATGGAAGATGTTTAACATATACTGTTGAACCAAGCGATTTAAGATGTATTCTCCTTTAAATATGCCTATAGGTAACCTTAAGGAGAATCGAGCAGTGCACCTAGTACCTGTATAATATAGATGGCTGTATCCTAATAGCACTAGAACTGGCTTCAGGTGAAACAGTGACATCTACTGGGGAATGTAGCAGGAGATGTTTAAGAAAGTTTATTTTCTCATTAATGCTTTGTACCCCCCATGGCAGGGTGATGAGTAGAACCTGAAACAATCAGATAACCCACAGTGGAAGTAGAATTGTTTACTAGAAGCATAGCATCTTTGGCTGTGATCTCAGTAGATCTCATAAGCTCAGTGGAGTTGTCACAACTGGTCATGCTCAGTTTGACTGACTTCTGAAAAGCCTCACTGTTTCAAGAAGAACCTAGAATTCCTGAAGTTGTTCTTTCCTGCCAGAAACGAAGTGCTGGAGGTTCTGTACTATAAGCTTAATGCCTTGCACTGTTCAGTCAATGGGGAGTATGAACCACTACAGTAGTTGGGAGAAGAAGGGGAGGGAAAGAGCACCAGTGTACAGTAATAAACAGTAGAACAGCTGGTTTAACAGGAACAGATGCTCTCTAAATGTTCAGTGTTGCATACAGTATCTATTTAATTACCTAATGCTATGATAACGATGACTTGCTCCTTCCTGGGACACATGCTATACGCTTGGAATTGTCAGAGGTTAAGATCATTGGAGATTGACTAGTACTATATAGTTTTATTGTACTGTAAGGAAGGCTGCACCCCACTGGTTACCACCACCAGTAATATTTCTCTGCAAAATTTCTAGAGTGAAAGGAGTAGTTTCTCTTCGTGTTGTTCCAGGTTAGATTACAAACTCTGGGGTCAGTTCCCTGGTCCAGCATGCAGTGTGTATGGGTGCATATATGGGGGAGGGTGGGGTGTGCATGCCATGCAAAAATAAATCCAGCAGTCTGTGGCTCTTTCATGGCAGTCAACCAGTAGTTATTAACATTAACCCA
Organism: Gavialis gangeticus; assembly: GCF_001723915.1. Lineage (NCBI taxonomy): Eukaryota > Metazoa > Chordata > Crocodylia > Gavialidae > Gavialis > Gavialis gangeticus. The sequence goes on along the minus strand of NW_017728997.1, from coordinate 23,593,115 downwards.
GCCCACGTATTGAACTTCAGAACAAGGAATCTAATCTTTTGTCTCTCTTTCAGAGGCACAGAGGATGTAGTTTCCCCTCATGGAATACCACTGGACCTTCTCGACAGGGTAATGATTATTCGAACCATGCTGTACACGCCACAGGAAATGAAACAGGTAAGGGTTTGGAGGTTTTTAAGATCCAGCTATACAAAGCCTTGCCTGGAACAATATAGCTGAGGATGGTCCTGCTTTGAGTTAAGGGTCTGGACTAGATTACTTCCTGAGGTCCCTCATTTTCTATGATTTAAACAAGTCTTGAAAAAGTCTTTGGAACTATGGCTTGTTAGGATTAAGAATGAGCACTGTCCTGGCCATGATATTGTAATGCAGTTTGACAACAGTCTGCTCCCAGAACCTTGTCTGTACCATGTAACCTCCTATATAAGTAGTACTTCATTGCTGTTCTGTTTTATTTTTTCCTGGATGACCAGTATTGGATTAGTATAGTCTGAATCTTCTCTGCCAAATGGCCATATTGGTAAATTGTATGGAGCTTGAAAGTGACACCCAACTTACGTGAAATGGTGTGGATTGCTGCTACGCTTATCTCTGATACGGATGTGCTGCCTACAGAGTCTGTGTGCTCCAGCAGCCTGTGCTGTGTCTCTCAGTATAAGAAGTAGCACTGCAAGCTGGGCCTTCTTGCCTCCACAGGTTGCACCTGCATATTAAAGATGAGAGGAGCTGTGGCGTACAACCCTGTGGACTTTTTCTGCCACCCTTGCACTAGCTGGACTTCCTCTAGCTTTTAACCTTACAGGTTCTGCATTCTAAAACAGAGCAGTAAACCTCTTCACACTTCTGGGTCAGGCTTGGGAGTGTAAGCACAGCAAGGATGTGTTGTAGCAAAACATTTCTGAATGCCCAAGACTTTCCTGTGGGGCCATTGCAATGTATTATGTATTGATTATAATCCTTGGGTGCCATTATGATGCATCGTGTCAAAGATCCCCCTCATTAGCGTCTCAATACTGTGAAGTGACACGATACAGGAGCCATTATGGTTTATCATGTCAATTCTTTGTATTATTTAAGAGATAGTGTCAATGGAGGAGAGCGTTGTCACAAGATAATAGTCTCCCGCTGCTGGATAAGTGCCAAGGTGAAGCTGAGGCATTTATCGCATATAAACATAGAGGCAAAGCCTCGTTTCATTTGGTATGAGGAGGCTTTCTTGGATCACGGTTTCAAGTTATACTCGAGATGATTTCTGAGCACCTGAAAGAATAGCTGAAGCACTTCAGTGCAGATTAAAGTAGAAGTGGCCGGAGGGTACAGTAATACAATTGGGTTTTATCTGTACATTAAGCCAGTTTTAAAGTTTGACTTTCACTCAAAACCTGGGGATTCACTGAGGGATGCTACTGTGTCCTGGACTTATCCCTATTGTACCTAGATTTTCTGGGCACAAAGGGTGAGGCAAGATAGTGGCAGCATGTCCTTTGAATTGCCCTGCTTTTGTTGAATTAAAATCATTCCTAACACTGTAATGTAGTTTATCATAAAATAAACTACTGTCTGCTTTGCTATCATACTGGACACACTCAAATTATCCTTGTAGACTATTAAGTGATTAAAGATCTAATTTATTGAACTCTCTTATTTTCAAAGGAGCCATGTGATGGCTCTGACTTGCTCATGATTGGGAGGGGAGGAGGGTGAAGAGGAAGAGCTGTAGTAAAACTCTTGTTTTTAAAGCCAAATATTAAAGCTCACAGATCATGCTGTCTTATACCCTGGAGTCCTACTTGGGTGGGAAGGACCTGGAACTTGGCACACACACTGAGGGTGGAATTTACTTTGTGTCACTTTTTTGAGTTTGCTGCTTTTTTTTACCTTTCATGCTAGAAGGTGGTGGCTTCCACGGGCCATGCCTTCTGCACAGAAATGACACTTTTTGCCCTCACAGGATCAAGCATCAAACATTCTGTTTGTGCCACAGTTGATTTTAATCACAAAAAACAGTTTGTGGAAACTTTAACTTAGATGCATTCAAAAATGCACCTGCAAGATTTTTTTTTTTTGTCTTGGTAGTACAGATTATGCTATCGATGTAAGATTACTGCATCTTGTGTACATTTTAAAGCTATAATCAGAGATCATAAGAATGCCAAATATCTTCATTCTACCTGGATGAAGAGAAAATCCACTTTAATATGGACTTTAATGTAGTGGCAGTGTTCTGTTCAGCTTCTGTATAAGTACCTATACTTGAATAGTAAGGGGGCATAACTGGAACTTTTTTCCTGTTGAACTGTTTTACCTGAAATACTTCCCTTCCCCCTCCCTAACACCTTTTTTTATATGTATTTGCCAGCTTTAATATCTCGTTTCTTGCTTGCTTGGTAACTTAGCAGAACCTAGCCCAAGATGAAAGTTTAAAAATACCATTTTTAAATGTTGTATTAACCTAGATTAGCACTTCAAGGTCTGGTATTTCTGGGAAGGGTCTGTGTTGAACAGCAGTATCTGGAAGCTTGGAGAAGTGAAGTTTAGTCGATTTACAAGTTGGAAAAAAATCTTAAGGTTGCCATTCATACTAAATATTCTAAAAACTGCTTCAGATTGTAATGTTACGAGTAGAACTTTCTGCCATGTCAAATTCCCCCCTTCCCACAACTCTGGCTCCCCCCCGGTGCATTTTTATGGCTTTAATTTAAACGAGTGCTTCTTGATATCTTGTTTACAAAGCTGCCAAAGTGAAAAATACCTGTATTATGTGAGGCTTGCAGTTCCAGAGTTATCTCAGCACTACAACACAACATCATTATCCAGTCTGCCCCTTATCACTCAGCTGGTAATACGGACTGCAGGGGGACTTGTGCCACTTTTGTTACAGCTTTATACGCTCAGGCTTATTGGCGATATCTTGCTCTCCAACTTTACAAAGATCTTCAAACTGGTACAAGCTAGAGACTGTTCTTGAAAGATTAGATTCCTCCCAGTGATTTTTTTGTGGGGGTAGGTGAACCTTATAAAGAAACTTTTTGATTTATTTTACCATCTTGTTTATCAAATGAATAAAAAGTGTGTTGTGGAGTGAGCAGCAGAGAGGAAAGCGTAGCTTTCCATAGGATTTGTCAGAGGACTGTGCTTTACAGCAGTGACTATATAGTACACAACTGGGTTGGGAGATCAGTGCAGCTCTGTGCTTCTGTGTTCACAGGGCTCTAGCTGCCTTTGTTAATGGCTGAGCATGTATTAAGCATTACCTATGTAAGCTTTTATTTTCTGATTCTAATTAACAAGAATACTTAATTCTTTCAGAATCACCAGAAATTTTTACCATGCCACATAGTCACACTCATCTGCCACATACAATGATACGCAATAGAAAAAAATATTATGTTGCCTGTTAAAAGTCAGTCATTCTGGATGACTTAGAAATGTGCATGTCTGCCTTTAAAGGGGATACTCTAGGGGTAAAATTAAATTAACAGCGTATCCAGTTTGTGCAGCCTATTTCTATGAGCTCAAAAGCCTGGCATTTACTATTGTTCACATTACTTAACTGATGCAGCTTCATTTAGTCACCTTATTTAACCAAACAGATCATAAAACTTCGTGCCCAGACAGAGGGAATTAATATTAGTGAGGAAGCCCTAAACCATCTAGGAGAAATTGGTACCAAGACAACCTTAAGGTAAGCAGGACTCACTCCATTTTTTTTTCCTTTTGCATCCTGGAGCAACTGGGTGGGGAAACACTCTGGGATAATAGACTTTCTTCCTGATTCAGGGGTGAAACTTAGTTGCTGTACGGTGACATTTAGCTAGGTAAGAGTGGCACTGAACTTAATGAAAGGGGTTGTCCTTCCATTTTCTCCCAATGTTGGGGTGCATTGCTGCCTTTTTATACCTTTGGTATCGAGAGATCTGTGTATGAATATGCCAGTGCTACCTATATCCTTTTTGGAGTTTACTCTAATGTACTGGATTGTAACTATTAAATCAGTCTTACCCTCTTCCTGCATTTGATCATAGGTATGCTGTGCAGTTACTGACCCCAGCTAACCTGCTCGCCAAGATTAATGGGAAAGACAGCATTGAGAAGGAGCACATCGAAGAAATAAATGAACTTTTCTATGATGCCAAATCCTCCGCAAAAATCCTGGCTGATCAACAAGAAAAGTATATGAAGTGAAGTAGCTTGTTGCATGGCTTTTAACCCTTTCCAAGAGTTTGGTTAATTATTTCAAAGAAAATGTTCATGGTTAATCTCTATTGGAACAGAAAATAATTGAAATACAAGTGAAAATATTTCATCAAGACAGTTGGCTGTTCAGTATTCATCCTGTGCTGGCAAGCAATAAAATCCTTCCTGATGCCTACAATGTCTTGGTCTCCCTCATATTATGAGTATAAAAGAAATAGATATACATGCCCATTGTTTTGTTTGTCCTTTAGATTTGGTTACAAAAGTACTCTTGACAGAAGCTGATGCTTGATAACTTTATTTTCTTTATGAACTTTTGTTTTAAAATAGTGTGGACAAAAGTCCTTCCTTTTTAAAAAGGTGTTTTTTTTTAACTGAAGTTTGTTTGAAGTGATTTATAATAAAATATTTCAAGAATTTTTGTGGATTTTCCTGTGTGCTAACCTTCCTGAAGAAATGTGCTCCTTTCTTTTGACTTCAGTAAATTAAAGTTAAGGAAAAGAAAAATGGAAAAGCAACATAGAAAAAAATAGATCTTATACCATTGATGCTTTATAACATGATGTTCCATTATTTTAGAAACATCAGGAATATATAATTGTAGGTTTTAGAAATTTTTCTCTGAACATCTATTTTGAGGAACCTAAAATACAGAGTGCTGATTCTCTCGGCATGTTTCAAAACGCTGCGTTATTTGAAGACCTAGGGCAGGAGTTCTCAAACCCCAGGCCAAGGCCCAGTGCCAAGCTACATGGCTCGGCTGCTGGACTGGAAGTGGTCACAGCCTGCAGCAGCGCAGGGTTTGGCCCACCCAGGGTGGGGGTATCCTTACCTGCCTTCTGACCGAAAATTCTGGCTGCGATTTGCTGGGCCACGGTATAAAAACTTTGGGAATGCCTGATCAAAGGTATTAAATCTTTAACAAAGATACGTATTCTTTTTCCCAATTGCTTCTTTCAGTTAGTAGTGCCCATTACTCAGTTCTTTTTAAGCGATCTGAATAAAACCCACTTCTTCTTTGGGTTAACTGGGTTCTATTTTCTTGGTATGCCTTGCTAATATTTCTCTAGGTATCTGTGTCTTCTCCCAGGAATGTAAGTGTGACTAGATAATTATTTCTAGCAGTAATTGATTAGATAATACTAGGTTTAATTAGTTTAATTTCCTACTCTTCCCCCAGATTTCCAGGATGAACTTGGGCAAGTTGCTGAGTCTGTGCGTCTCAGTTTCCCTCTCCATGAAGTGCAGATGACAGGGTTTCAATACTTGACAAGGATGAGAGGACAAATGCATTAAAAATCAAGGCAATGAGTAGCCTCCAATGTAACTATGACTACAGAAAAATAATAGAGCAACTCATCTGTTGCAAAGAACTCAAAGACTACAAGAGGGCAGAATGATTTTAACACTCTGAATTCCTGTTTCAAATCTCTGGGTTTGTCTTGTGAATCATGTTAGCATACCTAACAGTGCTAACATTGCATGGCATCCTGTGACACCCTTGGAAGTATCTCAGGGGCCCCAGGTTGAGAATCAGTAGTGCAAGTGGAGTGCTACCAGGATTCTTTCTGGTTTTGGCAAACATTATAGGTTAAAAAAAGAAAAAACCTTTATTAGTCTTTAACTCCCTGAGAGTCTGAAGAAATCAGAGCAGCAGGTATTTCCAGTTCAAATTTGGTCTGTGATTCACCAGTTCTGCAAATTCTAGATCAGTGGTCTCCAAACTTTTTTGATCGCGCACCCCTATCAGTAAAAAAGTTTGAGCATGCACCCCCAATATATGTATATTTATATAAATAGAATTTCTAATATTTTCTTCCCGTACCCCAATGGATCGTCTTGCGCACCTCACTTTGGAGACCACTGCTCTAGATGGCTCACCAAGAGGAGAACATTATCCATAATTGACAGTAGGGTAATGTACAAAGCCAGTTCCAAAAGAGCGTTAAGCTGTTCCTCACACTAACAATCTTCAATTGCTGTTATCAAGTTGCATGCTGCCTTAATTTTGTTCTGACAAACTGCGGTTGCTCCTTTTGTTTCTGTGCATGGATGTAGGTGCATTTAGCAATGCAAGAGTGCAACACTGCTTCAGAGTCTTACACAGACCTAAGCAAGTGGCTGCGTCTTGTCTGCCAAGAAATTCCATGGCTATGATCTTGCCACTGAGAAATCAGGAGGGTCTAATGCCTTGTCTTATCCCTGAAACATAGTGCTGTTAGTGAAAGAAAGCTGTAGCCATTTCTCATCTCTTAAGGTCTCTGTAAGCAAAAGACCAGGACTCCTGAGCTCAGTGGTGATAACCTGCTACCACAAGAGGACAGAGCGTACCAAAGACAAGTGGCTTAGGATGAAAAGAGGCTGAACCGTTTCAACTGAATACCTTGTTGCCCATGTGGCAAATACTCAACTGCAGAAAGTGCCAAATTAAGATTTGCATCAGAGGTCCCCAAGCATTATCATACGACAAATAATCATGTTTCAGTCATATGCCACTACCAGCTCAGTCATGTAAGAGACCCATCTCATCTTTTTCAGTAAAATGTTAAGCTTTGTCAGGAACCCCTAACTAGCTTCTGTGCTTTATAAAATCTACCTTGATTTATTTCTGCACATCTACATCATCTAATAGTAGGGGCCAGGGTATGCACTGAAGGGTGATGGAAACATTTTCAGGTGACACAGCAGCCTTGCTTTTGAATCTGAGGAGACCCGTTGACTTTCACTATCATAGCAACCTCCACAAATGTAGAACAAGCTAAGAACAAGCACCTGCAGGTGGGTTTGGACTAGTTCCACTCCAGACTGCTTGTAACAGTGATCACTGGAGAGTCCTGACAAACCAGACTGCCTTCCATTCACAAATGAACTCACCTGGTTTGCCCCAATTTGAAAGTTTCCTTCTTATGGCAGTGGAAAATATGATGGTTGTGTAGAAATGAAGAGGTCATGTGTTGCCTGCAGTATTTGGGATTATCTGAGCTTTCCTTGTTTAAACAGATTAGTTTACAGTGGAGCAGCCCCAAATCATTCTGCAGGTCCAGATGATTCAAAATCCAGGTCTGAGTTTGATGACAGGGGGCTTTCTGGTAAACTGGGGGGTCCACTCAAAGTAACAGGAGCCTGCAAGTGTGTTGGAGGTTGAGGTGTGACAGAAAACTGAAATATTCTAGTACCTGTTCCCTCTTTAGACTTCAAGAAGGAGAGGACAGGAATTCATTTCTCTTCTTGCAAACTTGATATTTTTACTCTATAAAACCCTCTTTATGCAAATTCAAAATGTAATGGAAAGAAATATTTTCCACAACTTGTACAACAACAAACCTCCCCCACACCTGAACTGAATAGCTCACCAGCCCTTGAAAGTCAGGCAAAAACCTGAGGAAAAAGGGATTTCTCTTGGCACCCAGGGTTGCTGGAGCAGCGGAGGAATGAGGTTCTATACTTGGATCCCGGGGGGCAGAACTGGCAGAGGGGAGCTTTTGCAGGAAGACAGGAATTTAAAGTGCCCTTAAATATACATGGGAGGGAAGCACCAGAAATCTCCCTAGAATTCATGTTTTCCCAGAATTCAAGAAAATTTGGACTCATTGTATACAACCATCATCACCAGCCTGGACAAGGGATCTAGCTAGTCCAGTGTCCTGCCTCTGACAATGGCTGGTCCCAATGTCTCTCGGTAAGTTGCAAGAATCCCTGTAACGGCCAGTTATGGAATCGCCTGCAGAATCTTTCCAGCCAGGCTCTTATTACCAACCACTACACAGCCAGTCAAGCACCTCTATAACAAAAAAAACCTGGATAAATTCTGCAGCGGATAATGAGATTAAACATCTGTACGACATCAAGTAAACCCATCTCTGCTCTTACTATGCACCAGGTCTGGAAAACAATCTCCATATGCCATAAAATGTCTGGGAAAGACATAAACCAATGATATAAAGGGAAAATCCTTGCACACTAAATGGTAAGAGGATGTTTATCTGGTCTATTAAGTGACGTCCAACAGACTTATTGGTGTCAAAGCTCTGCCCATGAAAATAGGCTTCATATTTCTGATAAAAATAGTTCTGTTGGAAGACTGACTGCACCACTTACTAATGCTTTGACTAAGGGGCCCATTTATTTTTTTTCCATCAAGAATCAAAACACTCATGGTTTGTGTGAGGCGGGAAGGCTGTGGTAGCAAAGACTATTTCCAGCGCTGCAGGCCTAGTTTTACTATTAAATGTGGAAAAGCAAAAAATTATTTTAATTCTGCTCTTTCCACTTTGCAGCAGGGCTATGCTTATTGCATTAATCTTCAGAGCGAAGTTTTTACGACCGATTGCCTGCAGACTATGAGAAGTTTCTCCATCCATTACACGCAGGGAAACGGGCCCTGGTGGGTAGGAAAATATTTGTTACATCTTATCACGGTGACACATAATCTAACAACAATTACAGCAGGCCCATATTTTGTACTATTTCGGTTTCAATGTGAAAAATAGTTCTAATATTAAACCTCAGATGGGCAGGGGTTATGGGAACCAGCTGAATATTATAAGCTCCATGGCTGTGATTTCCTTGCAGACATAGCATACTGCCACGGCGGGATCCTGCTCTTAAGCAAGTGGATGTACATAAATCCAGGGTACGTGCTTCCTATGCAAATGACACCAAGTGTATGTGTACTGGGAAAGGAACTTGAAGGATGAGCCCCTCCTTACACACAGCAGCTTTTGAAATGCTTTCTTCCCATGTGTTATATTTTTCCTTCATGTAAATGCTCCTTAGCCAGGTCAGACCAGCCTTTTTCAGACCTACTCACTTTGGCCTCTATAAAGGCTAGCAGCATCTGAGAGATTTTTAGCCACTTCATACACACAAACATCCTGAAATCACCTCCCCCCACCACCCAAGACACACATACACCCACCCCCATGCTCCTTTTCCCTCTTAAAAATCAACTCTCTTTGCTTGTGGTTGTCCCAAGGAGCCTTGCTACATGTTAAACAGCCAACGCAAAAATGTTGTTTCTCAGATTCATCCCAACTTCCAAAAGTACCAGGTTCTGGATATGGTATGAGACTCCAGATGAGATGAAGAGGTCTCTCAGCCCAGTCATTCTATCCTGCATTATCGATCAGATGGTAATTCATTGTCACAAAACTGCGGTAAGATAGTTTGACTAATGGGGAACCATTGGGACAGAGGGCAGTTAAGTAGGCAGTTGCCCAAGGCTGCAGCCAGAGCGTGAATTCACGAGTCCCTGTCTGACCCCCCAGCTCTCTTTTCTGCCCAGGCAGGGGGTCGGACTCAATGATCTGTTGATGTCTCTTCCGACCCTAGCATCTACGCGTCTTAACCCTGTGACCAGATGTAGCCCACAAGCAATATTATATTTTTAGACTGCCCAGTTATAAGTGCCCCTCTTCTCCTCTGGCTGCTTATTTCAGAAATTTCAATCACAAAACAAACACTGGATTGGCCATACATCTCCCCATCTCAAAGTCATTCCCTCCTCAGCAGCTTTATGGAAGAGAGGAGGAAAATCCAGGAAAAACAGAAAAATAAAATAGACCTGAGCGCACACACTAATTGTATGTGAAGTGTATCGTCTGCTGGGGGGGGGGGG
>NW_017728997.1:23574717-23583188 GCF_001723915.1 Gavialis gangeticus | reverse complement strand
GGGGGGGGGGGAAATCTTTCAAGATAAAAACCCTCTACACACAGATTTAGATGAGGTTATTCATCCTACTTTCAGGCAGACAGTTCCTTAGTAATTCAAAGTCATTACTAGCAAAGACTGACTTTATTCCAGACATCACAGGGACAAAGCCCTACTGAGTTGTTTAGCCGCCCCCAAACATTTCCATTTTAATTTCTCACATGCTCTCAAATGGGAGCATTTTCATTGTTGTGCGTTTCCTATGTTGGGCTTTTAACAAAATCCAAGTTTACAGAAAGAGCAGACTAAGCTCAATATCTTAAAACCAACACAAGGTCATTAAATGGATACTAGGCTGATTAACATTGCAGCCTATTGACTCTATACAGCTGGTATTTTGTACAGAAGTTCACAGAATCAGGGAAGCCCCTCCTGCTTCCTGGTGCAATCAAGTTGCTACATGCAAAATCCACCTACTGGAGGGCAGGTGCAGCCCCTGAACGTCTCCTGGAGTTTAGTAACACTCAGGACCTCAGAGTTGAAATACTCTCTCATGTACCATGCACATCTGACAGTCCAGAAACTTCAAAGCCGGCAAGAGGTTTTCCTGGCAGCATAATGTTTCTCTATATTTAAAAGGAACAAATGGATGTGTTTGCCTCTGTGTCAGATCGGGGGAGTTGGATATAAATATGCTCCAGTCTCTCAGTTCATCATCCCTATCTCCTCAGCTGATTGATAGCTTGGGAGTCTATGCATTATCTTATATATTTTAATTGTGCATGTCCAAGCAAGTTACTAACACTGTGCAAAGAGACAGCACCTGCCATTCCAGGGATGGACAAGGTTGCAACTGCTGCATTTATTTAACAGAAAGAGGCTGCTCAGGTTAGAGAGCTTCTGGAGGGGCTGGACTTGTTCAAATCAGCAGGTCCAGATGCTCTCCACCCCAGGGTGCTGAGGGAGCTAGCAGGGGTTATTGCAGGGCCCTTGGCATGGCTTTACGAGCGCTCGTGGTGCTCGGGCCAGATGATTGGAAGATAGCCAATGTGGTCCCCATCTTTAAAAAAGGGAGGAGGGAGGACCCGGGCAACTATAGGCCCATTAGTCTTAATTCAATCCTAGGGAAACTCTTTGAGAAGATCATCAAGGAGCACATCTGCGATGGGCCGGCTTCAGGGATGATGCTCAAGGGCAACCAGCACGGTTTCATTAGGGGCAGGTCATGTCAGACCAACCTGATTGCCTTTTATGATCAGGTCACAAAAGCATTGGATGCAGGTGTTGCCGTAGATGTAGTCTTTCTGGACTTCAGCAAGGCCTTTGACACCGTCTCCCACCCCATCCTCATTAAAAAACTAGGCGATTGTGGCATTGATGCCTACACAGTCAGATGGATTGCAGATTGGCTGACGGGTTGTACTCAGAGGGTGGTGGTGGATGGGTCATATTCGACCTGGGGGGAAGTGGGCAGCGGAATCCCCCAGGGCTCGGTCCTCGGGCCTGCGCTGTTCAATTTCTTTATCAGTGATTTGGACAATGGGGTGAAAAGCAATCTGTTTAAATTTGCTGATGATACCAAAATTTGGGGTGAGGTGAGCACACTAGTAGGGAGGGAAAGACTGCAGCAAGACTTGGATAGGTTACAGGGGTGGGCTAGCAAAAACAGGATGCGTTTCAATACTGACAAGTGCAGGGTGCATTATTGACTCCAAGATGAACATGGGCCGACAACGCGAGGTCACGGTTGGCAGGGCTAACCGGACCTTGTCATGCATCCACAGGTGCCTGTCAAGTAGAGCCAAGGAGGTGATCCTCCCCCTCTGTGCAATGCTGGTCAGGCCACAGCTGCATCCAGTTCTGTGCGCCCCACTTCAGGAGGGATGTGGACAACATGGAGAGGGTCCAGAGGAGGGCCACTCGCATGATCCGGGGACAACAGGGCAGACCCTACAATGAGAGACTGCGGGACCTGAACCCGTTTAGCCTTCACAAGAGAAGGCTGAGGGGGGACCTGGTGACCGTCTATAAACTCATGAGGGGGGACCAGAAGGGTTTGGGAGAAGCCTTGTTTCCCCTAGCACCCCCTGGCATAACAAGGACTAATGGCCACAAGTTGTTGGAGAGGAGGTTTAGATTAGAGATCAGGAGGCGCTACTTCACAGTCAGGGTGGCTAGGATCTGGAACCAACTTCCAAGGGAAGTGGTGCTGGCTCCTACCCTGGGGGTCTTTAAGAGGAGACTTGATGCCTACCTAGCTGGGATCATTTGAGCCCAGTTTTTTCTTCTGCCCAGGTGGGGGGTCGGACTTGAAGATCTACAAAGTCCCTTCCGACCCGACTTCTATGATTCTATGATTCCAGGCAGGCAGGCCAGAGAAGGTGTCGGCTTCAGGCAATAAAATGAGTGCAAATCTCTTTTCCTGATGAAGTAGGATTTTTAGCCTAGCTGTCTTCTCATTGAATTTGTGCATCAGTTAATAGTTTATATGAGGAGAAGCATACATGGCATGAGCTATAATAATGCTCTGCTGATACACCTCCACCCTGACTGGTAGCCCCCTCCCCCTGCTACCCAGCCCTGGAGTCTCCCCACAGCTCTGCCAATAGTCCTCAGTCCTGACTGTCAGAACCCTAAACTTCCCTGACCCTAATGCTACCAGCAGATGGGGAGCAGGTCCATAATATAAGCGTCTGTTAAGGATTAGAGAGAGATCCTCAGGTTTATTTTCACTGGTTAAATCAGGTGGGATTGGAACCAAAGTCCACCTAGCTAGGACTATAGTTGGTCAAGAGGAGGCAGAATCACAGCAATGCCACCCCCCTGTGGCAATCTCAAAACTCAAGATAGAGCTCTAGCTTCCTCTCCAAAAATGGTGTTAAGGTGTCTAGTCCAGTGTGATAATCATTTAGGGTCCACACAGCCCCACAAACCCAGAGGTGGATCCACGGGGGATGCACTGGTGCACTTGCACTCCACTTTGATTCCTGGTCTATCCAAAGTTTAAAACCAGCTGCCTGGCAGTGGCAGCAGCATTTCTAGTCAGGCAGTACTGAAGGAGTCACTTGACTTCATGGCTCGTTATCATCTGCCTGATCCCTTCAAAACTTGTCATTCCACAGGTGTTAACAGACATCTCTTCTTTTCAACAGTCTTGATGTTCCACCTGTTCTGCACTTCTGTTGTCTGTGAGCTGCTCCTGGTAAGGAAACTCTTATTTCACAGCCCTGAACATTTTTTAACTCATTCCAATGAAGTTAGATTTGTTTTTGCTGCAATCTTAAATTGAAGAATACATCTCTAAGCCTCTAACATATTAGTAAAGCTTTTTGTTTCTTTTTAACTGGAGAAAAACATGTGTTGTTTTATATGTGATAATAGACCTCACCCCCGGGACCCCCCATTTCAAAATTCTAGATCTGCCCATGGCTGAGCAGTGCACGCAGGAGGTCAACTGTGCAGGTTCTCATGGGTTGGGAGCCTCAACCCAGCAGCCAGTGCACTGCACTCTCTCTATTATCATCTGCAATATACTTACTCAAAACAAAAAACATAAACAAAAACCCCTCTCACAAATCATATTCCCAGACTATGAAGTATATTTAAACAGAGGGAAAAGGAAATACACTGAGCAGTGATCTGGATAATTTCCAATTTATGTAGCCAGTTCCTATTGTTCCTTCCTCATATAGTCCATGCAGTCTTTGGTTTCCCCTCTTTGAGGAGAGGATTTAACCAAGAGGGGTAACCACATTCCTCTCCTCCACTGATAGATGCTGCATTATTAATGCATTAGGGAACTTGTTTTTCAGCCCAAGCCTCTGGGAGAGGGGGGTTTGAGGCTCAGTGCACTTGGACACACATCAGAGCATCTTCTTGGATGACATGATGTGCATTGAAATGAGAGTGCCTAGCAGCAGAGGGGAGTGTAAAGTGAGGAAAGAAAGTTTGCCTCTGTCTGGTCAGTCATTGGCCAAACTCTTAGAACACAGAGGTCATTTCTCTGCAGTGCAAGGATGTTGATTTGTAAGCAGGGGTGGTGGATCCCTGCTCCATCTCAGGAAGGGCAACTACCCATTAAGGACCTTTATCAATCAAGTGTCAGCAGAGACAAAGGCATCAGTCCCAGAGGGCATCTAGTTCTGGAGTCCTTGGGCACCGTCAATGCATTCACAAATTCTCTGGTGCATTGAACTACTCTGACCATGACAAGCTATCTGTGACAAGGGAAGAGGCTTGTGAGTAGAATACATGTGTGTTGGTCAATAGTTTAGCCTTTGGATGCTTGGTTTACCATTTTCTGCCCTGTGTTCATTGTGCCACAGTAAAATACAATGGTAGTAAATGTCAGCTATTGAACATATTCTCGTCTGAGCCTGTTGTTACATGGGAATCAATGACCTCCAAGGCGATACAGAGGTTGAGAATGGTGAGCATGACATTATCAGGTGGTAAAATATTTCAAGCCCCCTTAGCAAAGCTAGGACACTGTTGATTGAGGGGAAACCAGCAGCTTTACTAATATGAAACAAGCCAGATTTTATCCTCCAAATCCATGTAGAAAAGGGAAAGTGTTGGGGCCAGCTTCCTCAAAACTGCGTGCCCAACTTGAGGCATACTGGGCCTGATTTTCAGACATGCTATTCACACACAGTTATTTTAGGGCTTAAATTAAGCTTCCAATCAGAGCCCCATTGTGCTGGACATATTATACACACATGTAGTAAGCAACAAGCCCCACCTCAAAGAACTTCCTATCTGAATACCCAAGAGAGAGACTTCCTACTAATTTCCATTAGAGACATGAGTGCTTGACTCTCCTTGAACCTGATTTTCCCATCTGCTGAACTGGACACTCAACAAATGAGAGATGCAAAATCAAGGACACAATCCTTCCCACCCCTGCAACACACCTTTGAAAAGCTGGACTGTATTATCTCGTCACAGGTGAGATGCTTCCTAACACCCTGTAGCTGTACCAGGACTTCTATTCTACCTCCTGCTCCTGACCACGAGGCTTTATGCCAGCTTCCAACAAGCCATACCTCCAAGGTCCCCATTCAGCTGTATGTGGAGTAACCCAGGATGGTGTCTGGGCTGGTCATATGACAGAAACACCTATGGCTTAGAGCCAGCTCAGCTCTATACTGGATTAGCTCTCTTCCAGTGCCGTGGGAAGCAGTGGGCTGGTACAGGCGCTACTGTCCTAAGGATGCAGCTGTGCTGCCTTCTGGCCACAACTTGCATTGACACCGGCAATCAACGCTATGGTAAAGAGAGTAAGCAGTAGTTCTGTACTTGTTCAGAGCTGTTCTGCCAATGTGCAGAGAAACCTGAGTAAATTGGTAGGTGGGAGAAAGGGGAAATCTCAGTAGAACAGGCAAACCTTCAGCCCAATCATAAATCTCTGTTTGGGTTTGAGAGGCTCAGTAGGTCATTTGTTTCCAGTGCCCAAGTCCATATGAATAGTGCAGGGGAGAAAGCTTGCAAATCTCGCAGCACTACAAAACCAGAGTGGGAGTCATTACGCTCCAAAGTTTCTTTCCTGAAAGTGGAATAAAACTCAAAGCAGGAAACACCTCCTTTTCCCAGGTCATGAAACCTTCTCCATTATTCTTAATCCACTGAGGACCATAAGCAGCTGCCTATTGCAGCTCTGACTTCTTGTTTTTAAAGCTTATTTCAACCTCTGGAAATTATATGCAATCTATATCGCTCCAGAGATCAACAATATACGGGCTTGGTGGGGGAAAAAATTATACAAAGTGGGTATTTTCCTCCATTGAATCATGTGGAATTCTTTTCCACCTTCAGTTCTTTCTGTAAGAAGTTATAGGAGGATTTATAATAAGCATATTGTTCAGTGGTTAGAACAGGAGCTAGGACATCAAAACTCCTAGGTTCAATATCCAGCAATACTGCTAAGGTCTGATTTACACTGAAAATTCAGATCTACATTCAAGCTACACACTGTGCATGTGGGCACCTGAGAACTGGTAAAAGGATCTTGCTAACAACAGAGCAGCACACTACAGCAGAAGAGACACTGTAGTAACAGGCATTCTATGGTGCTCTGTAATAACAGCATGGAAAGGCTGACAATGGTGCTAAAGGCTAATTGTAGATCTGCAGACCATATATCTTCATTTAGCAGCCCCAGCCTCTACTTAATGGACTTACATTAAATTGCTGTAGAAGTGCAAAGTATTATCACTGCTTTCCCCTTTGGACTAAGTGGCAGAGATGTGATTGCTATTGCTAGTTCAGGGTGGCTTCTTAATAAAGATCTGAATTACCTGGAAATATATATATACAGTATATATATTTTTTCCAGGTAATTCAGATTTTCATTAAGAAGCCACCCCGAACTATCAGTGTATACTATTTTATACACACACACACACACACACACACACACACACACTCTCTTTCTCTCTCTCTCTCTGTCTGTCTGTCTCTCTCTCTCTCTCTCTCTCTCTCTGATACAAGGCAAGCTACTCTTCTCTGTGGTCTCCAGCAAAATTACCTAACTTGAGATGTGAGGCCATCTACACAGTAGGACCTCAGACCAACTATACAAGGGTAAACCTCCTGTCCTTGCTTCAAATCCTCCACAGCTGCCAGGCACTCTCCTATCCAGGCATGGCATCCAACCTCTGTATCCAACAACAGCGAGGCTTAGCCCAGCTCTGTGTTCCTCAAGGGTAGTGGCATAGCACTCCCTGCTAAGACTGCTGCAGGACTGGGGCCTATAATGTCAACCCAAACCTTCATTGTAGAAAGTGCCACCTTGTGCCCCCTTGAGCATGGGCATTTTAAATAAAAATCCTATAAATGATTTTCATCCCACTGTGGTGACATATGCTGAATGAAAGACAAGTTGCCAAATTAGGCTCATGACAGAAAGTCTTGAGTTTCTTTGAATGGTGGTTTACATCTTCCCCTTCCTGCTCTCTCTGCTCTGCTCCAGCCAGCCCTGACACCTATCCCCATGCTCTCTTGTACCTGGAAATCCCTCCTTCACTGCATGCTAGACAGATGATTTCCAAAGTCCACTTTTCCACTTCAACTACCCCAACATCTGTTGGGAAGATCATTCAGCCTGCTTCAGCAGATCAACCAACTTCCTGGAGACTATAGATGACCTGTTCTTGATACAGGCTATGGAGGGTCCAACTAGGAGTAAAGCCACTCTGGACTTGGTGCTGACCAAAGGAGAAGACGTAATAGGTGACCTGGAGATTGGAGGTACTTTGGGTGACAGCGATCACAATCCGATCAGTTTCACCATCCACCGAAAGGTTGGGAACTCTATCAGCAGAACAAAGTCCTAGACTTCAGATGGGAGAACTCTGGTTAACCCAGGAGTCTAGTTGGAAAGGCCTTTTGCAACCAGCCTCTGGATTACTTGGGAGCTCAAGAAGGATGGCGCTTCCTCAAGGAGGCTATTCTTATAGCTCAAAAACAGGCTATCCCCACGCAATCAAAAAGAGGGAGAGGGGCCAAGAGACCCACCTGGCTCAACAGAAACATAAGGGAAATTCTCAAAAAGAAAAAAGAAGCGTACATCCAATGGAAAAATGGTTGGGATCCAGAGAAGAGTACACTCATGTGGCCAGGATCTGCAGACACAAGACAAGGAAAGCCAAGGCATCCATGGAAGTCCAGCCAGCGACTGAAATTAAAGATAACAAAAAATCCTTCTATAGGTACATAGGGAGCAAGAAAAATTCAAGCTCCACTGTGGCACCCCTACTGAACACAGAGGGGAAGCCCACAGCTGATCCCTGTGAAAAGGCAGAGCTCCTCAACAATTACTTTGCATCAGTATTCCTGAAACCGGGAAAGAACTGGTCACCAGACCAAGGGTTCAGAAAATGCAGCAATGACAGCGGTCCTCAAAAAATCAGTCCGGAAAGATGAAGATACTCTTAGATCAACTGGACATTTTCAAGTCGGCTGGTCCAGACAACCTTCACCCAAGAGTGCTGAAAGAGCTGGCTGAGTTCATAGTGGTGCCTCTGACAAGGCTGTTTGAGGAATTATGGAACACAGGAGTTGTCCCTAATGACTGGAAGAAGGTGAGTGTGGTACCCATTTTTAAGAAGGGAAAGAGGGATGACCCTGCCAACTATAGACCAGTCAGTCTGACTTCGGTCCTGGGGAAGATCTTTGAAAAAACTGTCATAGAATCAGTGAGTGGGAAGGGACCTAGACAGATCATCGAGTCCGACCCCCCGCCATGGGCAGGAAGGAGCACGGGGGTGGGAGGGGTCATAAGACCCCAGCCAGGTGCCTGTCCAGTCTCCTCTTGAAGAAATCCAGGGAAGGTGAGAGCACCACCTCTCTGGGGAGCCTATTCCAGGCTTTGGCCACCCTTACAGTGAAGTAGTTCTTCCTAATATCTAACCTAAACCTATCCTCCCTCAGCTTGTGGCCATTGTTCCTGGTGACTCCAAGGGGGGCCCTGGTGAACAGACTTTCCCCGAGTC
>NW_017728997.1:23563197-23573700 GCF_001723915.1 Gavialis gangeticus | reverse complement strand
TGGCTGACTGCTCCTCCCAGTTGATGTCAGGGTAATTCATATCACCCATGACCACAACATCCTTTGCACACACGGCCTCCCCCAGCTGCCTGAAGAATTCCAGATCCAGCTCTTCCTCCTGATGTGGTGGCCTCCTGATGTGTGGCCCCTACCACCAGATCCCTCTCCCCCCGCCCTCCTTGAAGTTTGACCCACAGGGTCTCAGTTAAGCCTTTCTCTGGTCATGGAGGACATCACCCACAAGCTCGCATCTGGTAGGGTACTGAGAAGGAAGCAGCATGGCTTTGTAGAGGGGAGGTCATGCCTAGCAAACCTGGTGGCCTTTTATGACCAGGTAACTAACCACCTGGACATGGGACAGGAGGTGGACATTATCTACCTGGATTTCAGCAAGGCCTTTGATATTTTGTCCCATTAAATCCTCTTAGTTGGAGAGTACTGGCCTAGACCAGGCTACAGTGAGGTGGGTTGGGAATTGGCTCAGTGGCTGATCCCAACGGGTCGTAATTGATGGGGTGGCCTCATCCTAGAAGGCCATCTCCAGTGGTGTACCCCAGGGATCAGTGCTTGGGCCCATGTTCTTTAATATCTTTATTAATAACTTGGATGAAGGAGTGAAAAGTCCAATGATTAAGTTTGCAGATGATACCAAATTGTGGGGACAAGTGGGCACATCAGAGGACAGGTCACGGATTCAGGAAGACCTTGACAGGCTGGTCCTGTGGACTGAACAAAACCAGATGAGGTCCAACAGGGACAAATGCCAGGTCCTTCATCTGGGTAAGAAGAACCCTCACCATATGTATACAATGGGTAGTGATCCATTGGGTGGCACTGCATCCAAAAGGGACCTAGGGGTGGCAATTGACCAGAAGATGAATATGAGCCACCAGTGTGACAAAGTCGCCAGCAGAACAAATATAGCTCTGATGTGCATCAGCAGATGTGTCGCCAACAAATCGAGAGAGGTGCTCCTCTCCCTCTATTTCCTGCTGGTGAGGCCGCAGCTGGAGTATTGCATCCAGTTCTGGGCACCACAATTCAAGAAGGATGTAGACAAGCTTGAAAGGGTACGGAGAAGGGCCACCCACATAACCAAGGGCCTGGGGGACAGGACCTATGAGGAGAGATTCCAGGATCTGGGACTGTTCAGCCTGAGCAAAAAAAGGCTGAGAGGAGACTTGATAGCGACCTACAAATATGTCAAGGGAGAACACCAGGACCTAGGTGAACAACTTTTCAGAAAAGTCCCATCCCCCCAGAAGACATGGACCAATGGACACAAACGAGTCGAGGAAACGTTTCAGCTAGACATAAGGAAAAACATATTTTCTGTATGGGTAACTAGAATCTGGAACACACTTTCAGAAGAGGAAGTGCAGTTGCCATCTCTGGAGGTCTTTAAGGGGAAGCTGGACAAATACCTCGCTGAACTCATTTGAACCCAATTACCTCCTGCCCATGGCAGGGGATAGGACTTGATGATCTTATAGATTGCTTCTGGTCCTTTCTATGATTCTATGATTTTCCTACAGTAACTCACTAGTGAAATGTTTGTCCCCTGTTTTAAGGGCTGCCCTCTGATTTCAGTTTCACTGTTGTACAGCTGGGCACAATGTACTGAAGGCAGTGGAGTTACTCTGAAACTACACCAGAGTAAGGCAGAAGACAGTTGGATCTAATCATGTATTTTTGTCCATTTTAGTCTGGAAGCTCATGGTGGTTGAGACTGCATCTTTCTCTGCACAGGAAATGCCTGAGCCCATGAAAGACATTATATAAATAAGTAATAACTGACCAGAATGCCTACATGGGTCTATACAACATCCATCTGAGTACACCTGCAGAGAGTGTCCCACAACTGTACCTTCTCAGAGAGGAGCCAGAAAGCAGCAGATGTGTCTACACCATGTATTGCATCAATTGGGACTATTTTACTGTGTAGGATTCCATTTTTCTGAACTCACCCGTAACCCAGATGAATAGTAGAGAGGTCTTCATCACTCTCAACTGACTGTATTAGGTTGGTGGTTTAGGAGTCTGCTGTGGCTTCAAGTTAATGGATCTCAAACTATTGAGGCTCATACTTTGAGATCATTTAGTGGGCACCGTCACATGCATGCTACATCTGGAAAGTGACATATTTCTGATTGTTTGTAGCTGACATGGCCAGCTCTGAGACAGGGAGAAATTCTTCCAATATGGATTATAATCGTTTTGTGCTGGGAAGAGCTAGGTGCTTTTTTTCTGGACTCTGGCTGGTTTGAATGGGAAGATAGGATAGTTTAGTTGCCACCTGCTTCTAAAAGCTGCCTTCTCAGGCAAGAACTTTATAAATAAGGGGCCTTCTTAGCTATTAACTCTAAAAATGAGCTGATTCCTCATGAAAACTTCCATAAACATTCAAATCTAGAAGAACTTGAGTTTATATCCTGTAATGAATTTCTACAGGGAAGTGTGATCTACTGATAACAATAGGAGATTAGCAACCAGGACAGGAGTCTTGATTCCAGTCCATCTGACATTTTGGGGCACTCAAGTACCATTTGACTAGAGAGCTGTGGATACTTGTCACCTAGGCACATTGAGGTATTGGTGTTTCAAGCTGGACAATCCTTCATTGAGGAAACCAAAAAATAGTGAATATCTGAAAACTTCGACACTGTTATATAAAAGTTTCAGAAGCACCTAACTGATTTAAGGAGCCCAAGGCCATGTCTAGATGACAAGTTGACCATTCCTGGGACTGGTACCCTCCACCAAGCTACACCCACTCTGTGCATGCTACTATTCTGATTGGAAGCAGTGTAAATGTAATTCTGCAGTGGGCTAATTAGCTCTGCTGGCTGACAATGTCAATTAACCCACTGGGCATGCTAATTTGTCCTTCTTTGATACTATCCCATCAGGAACCTTGTGTGCCTGAAGCTCTACAGCAGGCTTGAGGCCTGATAAGTTTGTCATCTAGACATGACCTAAGTCTCTCAGATCAACTTAACCACTAGTCACTTAGGCCCAGCTTCAAAATGGGACTGGTACTCAGGCATCTAACTCCCATTGAAATCTGGGCCTTTAAGCACTTTTGTGGAGGCACTTTTGTAGAGGTGACACAATATCACCACCTTTGCTTTCTCTAGAAGCTCATTTTATCCATCAGCGAGATGCCCCCTGCTCAGTGGGAGAAAAGGATTCATTCACACATTAGTGTTTATGGGTGCTCAGGAATCCCAGGGTATAAAACCCAGAAGAACAGCCCAGAACCATTGTTTCCTGTTCTTCTGCTTTGTTCCTATGGAGGTTTGCATGGGAACAGGGTCTTTATTTCTCTGCCTATGCTCTTTTCTTTCATTTATGGCCCTCCTCTTTTATACTTATCAGTGGCTCTTTAAAACTTCTTATCGGAAGTTTATTTCCCCCCTCCCACCCCTCACTCCCAAGGTATATGTCACCCATGTGGTGCATGTAACCCTCACTGCCACCAACAGATGCAATGCACATTAAAGGAAGGTGACTCAAAGTAATCCCCATTCAATGTTTGGAAAGAGTACAGAGGAAAACAAGTGGTAGGAATATTCCATGTAACATCCTCACTCTCCTGTCCTTGCAGCCTACAGCATTTGAGACAATGAACTAAAATCCCAGCTCCTTAAGCTTCTGCAGACAACTATTGGATCCAGATCCACCTGAAATCCCCATTTTTATTGGGAGTAAAACAAAAACAGGTGCAAGTTAGTAAATCAGCAGTAGATCCAAGGCAGAGAATAAGCAAAGTTAGGGATCAGACTGCCCTACAATAATGCTAAAGAATTCCAGCCCAAAGGCTTCTTCTGAGAGCACCATTAACTGCAAGACCAAAGCAGGTAGTTTGGAAAGCTGGTAAAGCCTCAGGAGAGAATTACCATCCAGTGCTCTGTTGTTTTTACATAAAGAGATGGATAACAAGGGTGAGCCACCCCTGCTGCTGTCACCATACAGACCCACTCCTCTCCTGCTCTTTCTAGCCCATGCAAAAGCAAATCAAGCTTTTCCTTTATGCCTCATTTTGAATCTTAACTTGCCTCTTTACTCTTCCCATGACTCCCACCCAGTGGTGTTCCTGGGCACAGCGGTGGTTCTGTATTTTGCGATGCTGCTGCAGACTGGATGGAGAAGATAAATTGGACAGTGTTTTGCTAGGAGGCACAGGTGCTCCTGGATGCAAGACAGATGTAATGGAGAATCTATAGAACACAGTCTAAAGGAGCCTGATAAAGCCCTAGAGGCAGGATCAAGCAGGGCCAACCTGTATCAGAGCACAAGAAGATAAAAGAGCTGTCAATAATAAAGGATCAAATCCCAAAGTCATAGCTCAGTTCTTACTCCATGGAAGTTCGGGTAGGGCAAGGGCTGTAAGAATTAGCCTAATATACAGATGTAACTGCAGGCTAAGGACCAAACAACAGAAAGGCAAGGGTCGCACCTCCTCCACCTCCTCGGTGAAACACAACAGCTCCCACACCAGTTCTCAGGAAGGAGGGGAGCGAAGACAAATTCTGTGGCTGAGTCTACGAGGTGGAAGTGTTATAACCCAAGGGAAGAGATGGCAAGAGCCTCATTCGACAGCTCCCAGCTCCCGAGGCCCCTCTCTGGGGAGAAGGGAAAGAAAGGCTCCAGATTTAGCTACTCCAGACAGCAGTGGAACTGCTCTGGTTTGACACCACTGCGAGCGCAAAGTCTGGCTTCCTCCAGGTGGGGGATCTTTCCCAGTCCCTTCAGTCATGCCCAACTCTCAGTGGTGCAGAAGGAAGAAGGCTTCAAAAGAGGATCCTCTCTGGGGGTAGGAGGAGGGGCTGGCTGCCCCCACCGCGGGTGCATGGAAATGTTGAAGAGTCAGGAACATGACACGATATTTAAACCCAAAGCGCCCCCCACCTCCTGCCTGCATATTGATGGCACTGTCGCTCCGAGCAGCCGGCATCACCTCCAGCTTCACTTTTTGATTAATGTTCTTCCAAACTTTCCTTGGCTCCCCGTGCTCCCACTTTCTGTCACACTTCTCATTACAGATGTATCTTTGCATCAAGGAAAGCGGGAGGAAAAATTGTTCTTTCAGGGTGACAGCTGAGCGAGGGCTATATTATTAAAGGTACCAATCATAGGTGCCGAGCTATCATCGCACGATGAATGCACTTGTCAGGAGACCGAGGCGGCCGGGGGAGAGAGGGAGGGAGAGAGGTGGCGGGACGGCAGCCTCGCTTTCTCTCTCTTTTTTTTTCCCACCCCCCGCTCTCTCTCTCCTTTAATGTTGGCCACCTCTGCTCGCCTGAACTTGGACCTTCAGCGGCGACAATTTCTCTGGCCTCGACAGCACGATTAATTTCTCCTGCCCTCCGCGGGGCCTCCGAGTGCTGTGGAAGTCCAGCTGGCCTGCTGCTGATAAGATGTACCTTTTGATTTGTTTTGTCTTTGATTGCCTTTTCTGTCACCTACAATGGCTGGCCGCCTAGAGACCTCCACATTGCCTGACTGACGGATCTATTTATCTATAGGCTGCTCCCCAGCTTCTCCTCCCCCCTCCATATCCCCCTCCTTCTCCCCACCCCCCCACCACAAACCACCACCTTGTACCACTGAAGTCCCAGCCTAATAGAAGCCGTGAAGGCTCATCCACCATAAAATACATCTGCCATCCTCCTTCTCTCCAAGATAAAAGCCTGTCAGTGTTACTTTCCAATTCCAGGCAGCTTGATTAATGGTGAAAAGCCACTGCAAGATCGACTTCTGGTTTTTACAAGTGCTGTCAGCCGGCCCAGGGTTATGCGAAACACACACTCATACAAAACAAAACAAAATGAGAAAAGGTTGGGTGGGGAGGGGGAGGGGGAAAAGGAAGGAGGGGGTGAGTGTAACCAAATCATATTAGGCTCAAGACTAAATAAAATAGGAACCTGGAGCCATCAAACGGCTGTCACCCGGGTGCAGAAATACGTTCTGCAGCTCATTGTGCCCAGGCAAATTATGGCAATAATAAATCATTGTTGAAGGAAGATGGTTGATAAAAAAAAAAATTTTTTTTTGGATGGTGGCATTCAATAGGGGCACTGGGACACCTGCCACTGGACTTGGAGCGAGAGCTGGAGCAGGTTATTAGCCTGTCATTCACCCCACCCTCCACCCTGTCGGAAACAGAAGGAGTAGGGCTAGAAGAAGAAGTCTGGAAACAGAGATACTCCAAGAAACCAAATGAAATAGTGAAAATGTTCCTAGCAGCAAAAAGGGGTGATGAAAGGCATCGCAGCAGCATTTGCAATCTGTGTTTGCAATAAATAATATTTTACAGTCAAGTAGCATCTCCCTTTCCTAGGCCTGCTTCATGAACTATATACAGGGACCACCGCATCTGCCACTGATGTACAGCCACCTCCAGAGTGTGATGCAGCTGCTGGTTAACAAGCATGTAGTGATGCTACACAACAGCATGGAAAAAGAAGTCCAGAATTTTGTATCCCTCTAAAAAGCACACCGGCATCTGGGGACAAAGAATGCAGCCAACTAGACTGGAATTTCACCAAGGCTAATTCTCACGCTCTTGTGACAACTGATATGGGAGTTTTAATGCCCCAAAGTGGCTTCCATATCTTAGCAGAAAGATGAGACCATCGTGTCTTCTTTACTGCCACATGGAGGCAATGGTTCTGAGTTCAAGGGAAGACTGTCCCCCTACTGAATCTCTCACTGCAGCACCCAAATTTGCTGGTTGAGTCGTGTCCAAACACTGACCGTGTCCCACCCTGCTTAGCTTACGAGATTTGACTGGATCACGTGAGGACATGGACTGACTGCAGGTCCTTTGTGAAATAAAGCCACTTCCCTCTTCTTCCCCCAAGAAGAAGCCATTTTCTTCTTTTAGCCCACAGAACGTCTAGGCCAAGAGAGGCCAAATCAGGCAGTGGCAACCTTCGCAGGGGAGGTAGCAAAAGGAGAAAGCCTCATTCTGGTGACCTCACACAGCCAACTATTCTGTTCATCTGCTAGGATGATGTGAGAAACAGCGAATTATGGGTGGCCCTCAGGAACAGAGCAAGTTTTCAATCCAGCTCTCCATGGTGCCACAGGCAGGGACTACACTCATCTAGCTCATGTTTTGGGCATACCCCTGGAAAGACAGTGCCACTGCCATAACAATTTATATAGCATCTACTTGCTTGGCTAAAGGTCACCATGGCAGATCCATTTCAGCCCAGAATCAGCCAAGGCATCAGCTGGACATTGTTCTTTGTAGCTCTCACAAGCCCAGTTGCTCCCACCCAAGCAACCTACTGACATTTGGGGGGTTGTACATCCAGGCTACAGAATAATCAACCTATGGGCATCAGGCTAGGTACCTTGAGGGATTCACATAGGATTCCCAACCCTCCAGGATTGCCCTGGAGTCTCCAGGAATTAGATATAAATCTCCAGGAGACTGCCGAGAGTCACCTGGGTGAAAAATAATAGGGTATTCATTAAAACAAATATTAAATGTTGAATCCAATTTATACAGCAGTCCAGGTGGGTTTTTAAAATGTAATAATAACGTGCATTTGCCTTCCTGACAAGGTCTACACACCGTAATCTGTAACTGATACATGCAAGCACGCGGGCACATTTGCATTTTGTGTCACAGGCATGTTGGCATTCTGGAAACCTCCCAGCATAGATTCAAACAGAGCAGCAACTCCAGATTCATGGCACCACCCAGCAGATGGAGCAGAACCAGCCTTCTGGCAGGAGCGTGCTAGGAGAGAGGTTCCCCAGGTGAATGGTCGACACACCCAGCTCCAAGCTGTCGGGCTATGATGCGAGTTGCTTGCAAGTGGGCAGCAAACCTTGCTCTTCACGGTGGCTGGGAAAGAGTCAAAGCAGAGAAGGCCTACAATGGAGCAACACACGCAAGTTGTTCATGGTGTGCTCACCCATTGGCCTGCACTCTCTCTCCTCCCAGGTATCTCACTTCATTAATATGGTGCTGAGGATATGAGTAGATGAAGAGAGAGACTGAAGGACTGGGGAAGAAGGGCAGTGGAAGGAGAGATTGAAAGGGAACACAGTGAACTGAAGGTGTGAGGGGAGAGTAAGATAATATAGGTAGCTAAGGAAGAACAGACAAGATGGAGGGGAAAGACTAAAAAAAACATTAAGATGAAAGAACAAGCAGAAAAAAAAGGGAAAGCAGGAGGGAAAAAAAAATCAAGGGAGTGTAGATGTAAGAGAAAAGAAAGAAAATAGGTTAATGAAAGGGAAAAGAGGGATAAAGCCAGAGGGAAGTGATACCACTGCATTGTATACGATACCAGAGGGAGCAAGAAGAGACTCAGAAGAGAAAAACAAAACATTTACAACACAATTGAACATTACAGGAAGAGATGGAGAGAAGAGCAAAGGAGAGAAAGGGCTGAACAGAGAAAAGCCAAGAGTAAGGAAAGCACACCTGAGAAGGATACAATTGCTTCACTGACAACATTTTTCCAAGAAAGTTTGATGCCAGTAAAATGCAATGAAGAGGTTTTTAATATAGAAGCTACAAAGGTAGCAGATAGAGGCTGATTCTAGCACAGTGCTGGGTTAGTTGTACATACCTGTGTTAATTGTACACATATGCTTTCTGTACCAATGCACAGGGGACTCCAGTCCCTGCCCTGTCTGTTATTAACATGCAGCTGGCTTCAGTGGCTTTGTTTCATGCAATGACCCACCTGGTAAAAATGCTGTAAAAATTCACTCCCACTAAATAATGTCTTATGCACTTTCTATTCATGGCTGTGACATCAGAGTCACGTAATCCTGCCCACCGAGTGTGCTGGAGCCAGGATACGGGACTCTCCCTCTAGCTGGTGGGGGAGGAGGAGTCATCTCTCAAGTTTAGAGACCATGCAGTACATACAGAAACCTTGGCATAATGTCCCCATTGTCAGAAAACTCCTTGATCTTCCTGATTCGCATACCAACGATGAGAGAGTCTCAGCAACAGCCGTCAGACTGGGACTGTGCTGTACCCAGAGCTTGCACAGATGTGAGGGAACATAAATGAGAGTTGACAGAGGAGTCCAGTGGAACAAGGGAGAACAGAGACGGAAGGAAGGAGTCAGAGGATCAACAAAAGAGAGCAGGGCAAAGCTACCACCGCATGTGTTCCCCATGCAGAGGAAATCATCAGAGGCAGCCCCCTCTGGAGCCAGGGCATGAGACAACTTTGCATCCTGGTAAAATTAATGAATCCCATACAGAAGGGGGTGGATGAGATCCACTCAGGAGCACCAGCCATGTCTAAAGCCTGTGGAGACCACAGAGGGACAACTGCCTCACCTCCTTCCTCAGCCCCATAGATTGGACCTGAACCAAAGCTGTGGGGCCTGGATCCAAATTGCAATCCCTCTTTGAAACCCAGGAGGGTTTGTATCCAGGATGTGGCCTCAGTCCCATCTGAAGTCAGACAGATTTGCATTTTCCCAGCATGAGCCTGAAATGCGCACCCAAAAAGATTCCTATCCTTCTCGGGCCTGTACAGCCAGAATTCCCACCCCCCATGGAGATGAGGAACACTAAACTTGTGCCACATTTGCAAGCAGCTGAACCTTATACTTAGTCCTCTTCAGCTCCAGGACACGGTCATCTACAAAGGGCTGGGATGCAGCATGCAAGCAAGAGCTGTTCCCTGCTAAACTTTGATATGGGGACAAATTCATAGGAAACTTTGTATTGGGCATGGAGGGATGGCAGTAAACAGGAATAGCTAGCTAGACCTTTCTCCTGCTGCTCTCTGTGAGAAAGGGAGCATACCTTTAACACACCAATGCAGGAGAGGAAAAGGTGAGATTGATGCTTGCATAACCAGTCCTTACAGGGGTTTGCTCAATGCAGGTTAGTCTGATGCAGCAAAGCTGTCTTGCAGTGTCATTACACCTTCAAACTTATTGCCTTGAGCAACAGAAACATCATAAAAATCACTTAATCAATAGACCTTTGGTCCAATCCTTTATCACAAACAAGAGTAGCACTAGCTGTCCAAAACAGGTTTAGTTAGCATTACTGAAACTGGCATAGCCAAATGCTACCTACAGAAACCAAGGTCCATCTCCTAGGGACAGAAAAGTGTCTGCTCTGACTGTTCCCTTGTCTGCTCCCGAGGGTCCAGTGTCTCTTCCAATGGGTTGTATAACTTTGTTATAACCCTCAGCCACAGGGAGCCTGGGAACCACCACACACTAAGGCTCTGTACTTGTCAAGTAAAGAATAGCACCAGTTTTACTGAATGCATACTCTGCCTGGACATCTATATTGTACTAACTTGGACACAGGTGATGGGCACCTAAGATCAGAGAGAAAGATAACTAAATATTCCTAAATTTAGGGCCTGTCCTGCTGGATAGATTTCTCAGGGCCTGCATTTACTTTGCTCAGTCCAGGACACATCCAGGGATGTTCAGGAATCTCCTTCCCCACACACTCTCCCCGATCTTTGTATCAAAAGTGTCAGGCACCCTC
>NW_017728997.1:23506815-23558197 GCF_001723915.1 Gavialis gangeticus | reverse complement strand
CTCCAGGCAACCCAGAAAGGGGGTGCAGTGTATTTAATCCACCATACGAGTGAGAATTGATGATGCATGCACGTGCAGGCTACCCAGTGACTACAGTCAGTCTCTCACTCTCTCTCTCTCCTTCAAGTCATTTCAGTCCAGGTATGATCAGCTGTGATATGATTTCAAAGACTAGAGAGATCCCCATCTATGGGACCTCTCTTGTCCTGTTATGCTGGTTCATCCTACAAACGCTTGCTTAATCTAGGCACCCTCCTCCTGTCTCCTGATCAACACATGAACAAATCCAGCCAACTTGAGGAAGTAATAGTTCATTGAGGAAGCAATGGTTTTAAAGACGCAGAATATTTTTGAAGCAGGGAGTACTAATTCAACTTCAGGCACCTGTAAGAGAGCTTCAGACCTGCAACAAGCAAAAAGTTTAACTCAAAAGCCAGTGGCTGCGAGAAAGAGTGGTTGTAGAAGCCGTAACACAAGGAAGCTCGGTGTGCAGGTAGCTCATATCAGGCCCTATATATAAAGGCATGTCAGGGAAGCTGAAGGGGTCCTGTCCGTCCCAGCCCTCAGATACTAAGAGGATGAAGCTCCTGGCATCTTCCAGAACACACTGTACTCTCCATGTTGAATGTGTGCAAAGCTCTGATGTGTTGAGGGGGAAAAACAAAGCCTTCTCCATGACCTCCATTGAACCTGTGTCTGAGCATTCATCTCTTCTCTCAAGATCTCACCCAAGACCTTGCATAACCCCTTCAGGAGGCATTTGGCAGGAGGTTGATGTGCCTGCCAAATGACTCACCGGGAGCAGGCAGGGAAGCCGTGTTGTCAGAACCACACTTTATGGCTGCAATAGCAACCCCGGTGTGTAGCAGGACATACAGTCTCTCTGAAGGGATGAGGCGCCAAGGCAGCAGCCTGTACTACAGCCCTGATCTTGACCAGCCTGCAGGAGCGCTCCAGCTGCACAGGCGAACACTAATGTATGGGAATGGTTCCCCATAAGCACAACTTTCTGAAGCCCTTTAACTGTTTTAGAGGCCTCCTCTTCTTCCACGGCAGTTTTATTCATTGGGGGCATAGTGGCCAAAAAGCCTAGAACAAGGGCTTTGGGGTGGCCAGTACAGAACAGCCTCAGTGGAAGGACTTCACCATGGGAACCTCCTGTGCAACCCTGTCTCCTCTCGCACACACCCAAGAGTGATGGAAGAAAACAGGGTCAGGCCTAGCAGCATTTCCAGCTGATAACACAAAGAAAATGGTACAGTAAAGGAGGAGGGAGAAAAAGGGTGTCCTTTATGGACATACTGCCACATTAAAGCTGTACTTGGCACCTAGGTACCTAGGATGGAAATATTGGAAACAGAAGGGAAAAGACAAATGAAATATGGGAGGTTAGCTCCCGTCCCCCTCCTCCTTCCGCTCTGAAATGGCTTCTGCTGATGATTTACTTATTCTTCTCAATTAAAATACCCATGCTGTTGGTCTGTGCAAATGCACCACCCATCCTCCATTCATTTCAGTCATTTGTAGCAACTTTTCTTATGCTGCAAGTAAAATTTTAAAAAGCTCCTAAGTGACTCAGGAGCCTTGTCTCACCAATAGTCCACCTGGCCGTGAAGTGCCTAAGTCACTTTTGAAAATGGGACTTTAGGCTCCTAAGACCATAAACTCCCCAGGGCAGGAACTCGTGCTTACCACAGTGGGCTCTGCTCTCATTGGGCTTTCTTGATACTGCCATAATACGCATAATACAGGAACCCCTTGGTTTCCGGTACATTGTTACTCAACCTTCAGCAAAAGACCAACATAAGAAACGTTGCTGCTCAAGAGACTTCTCATCGGAAGCAGTTGTGGACTTCCTTTGAGCTATTTATTATATAATATACAGCTCTTCTACAAACGTTCTTCCCCAAGTGCCTTTTCAAGATCCTTTGTTAATGCCTTTGCACATCCTGCTCTATGGAAGGTAAAGTCTAACAGGTAGATACAGAATGATTAAGACCTTGTTTGTGCTTAGGTCGCTGGGCACAGAAGTCCTAATAGCAGGCAGCAGCTGGCACCACCACAATGTGTGCACATCCACCTGCTCTTGGTGGCTCTGTGTGGCTGTACCCTCACAGTTGTGCCACCGGAGCCTACAGCCACCCAGGGCAGAATGGAGCACAGCAGCAGCTGAAGGTGCGGGAGTGTCTACACTCTTGGTTGCCGGACAGAAGCAGAAATAGTACTTCGTTCTGGAGATCTGCCTGAAAAACTGCGCAGTACAGATTAGGCCCAAGTGACTTGCCTTCAAGGTATCACAGGGACTCTGTGATGGAGACCAAACAGATCCCTGGTGCCCTTGCTTTTTGTCCCCTGTGCTAGTCCCTAGACAATGCCATCTCTCTTTTACTTCAGGAATGCAAATCAAGTGCCATTTCCAGTAGAGCATCAAGCATTAAACATACAGGAGGAGATTTCAAAGGTACAAATGGCAGGTAGACCTTTAACTCACATTGATGGTCAAAGCCCTGCTGAGCACCCAAATGCCATATGCCTCCTTGGAAACTCTCCCCCTCAGCGATTTGAATGGAGAGTAAAATCTGCCCTGTTTTCTAAGGAGCCAAACAATTTCCTCTGTACAAACCTATGAACCCAGCAATGCATTACAGGCATACAAAAATGATTTCCTTCTCACCATTAGGCATCTAAAGAGTTGAGCATGTTAATTAAATCCTCCCCACTCCTGCCCCCAACACATCATGGACATCATGCCCCAAAAGAATGAACCCTCTGATGTCTTACAAGGCCCTCATTATCATGGCATCTAGACATGGCTGTAATGTATTTATCTTCAACAGTCCTGCAAGGCAGGCTGTGCAATTCTTCCTGTTTTCTAGTTGAGAGAGAGAGGTGCAGAACGTCTAAAAGTGAGCTCCACAGTGGATGCAGAATGGGATCAACAACCCAAGTGAGGCGTCTTCACTCACATGGAAAGAGATAGGCACACCAGGGCAAGGTTCACAAAAGCCAGCACACTGAGCAGGAAGCTGCCAAAGCTAGTCAATAGAATCGCTGATATTTTAAGCCCTGCCCCACTCTGAGGCTTCAGCACCTGGTGGTGGGTTGCTAGGAAGTGTCACCGTCACATGGGATTCACAAGACCTGAATTGTCTCCTGGAGTTTGTGAGCTAAGCTTGAGCCCATTCTTTTAAAAAATGTAGTAGTTTCTTTTGCAAGCTGCTGAGAGAAAGGAGGAGGAAGAAGACTGGAAGTCCCTCCTTTCAGTATGATATCCCAAAAGTTAAAGCACTCACCTGGGATATAGGAAACACAGGGTTATAATTCCCTCCCCAGCCTGAGGGGTTCATCTCCCATGTCACATATTAGGTACCAGGCTATGGGCTATTCTGCAGCAGGAGTACTCTTAAAGCCTCCACTTTGCACAAGTGAATTACAAATTCATCGGGCAAGAGGAAAAGAAGGAGCCAGCATGACTCTAGCCTAGTGTCTAGGATACTTACCTGGGAAAGGAGACCAAGGTCCCAATCCCTGCTCCAAGAACAATATGTGTGTTTTTCAATGACTGTTCAATATCAAATGACATCATCCCAAACTAGGTGCCTAAGCCCCTTTGTGAACCTAGCCCTAACCCTCTTGTCCATAATCACAGGAGTCCATGGACTTTGTGCCCAGGCCTAACACATTCTAAGTTACAGCCTTAATCACAGGACCATCATCTTTCCTTCTTTAGAGAGTCTTTCTGCTTCAACCTACTCATCATATAAGGCTCCCAACTGTGTAGCAATATGGCATTCTTCAGGCTGATTAGGTCAAGAATAGGTGGTATCATTATTCCTTCAATAACCACTTGCAGAACCCGAGGGCCCACACCATGAATCTGTCACCTTCACTTGGCACAGAACAAGGCTTGCAATTTTTATAGCAATTATTTTTGAGTAAAAAGAGCAAAGAGAAATTATTTGGTGTTCTCTTTTAGAAAATGTAAGTAAAAGTGTGTTAGTAAAACTGTCAGTGATTCACAGGCACTTCAAGCTCAGACCATCACTTAATGAACTGTATATAAAGGAAGGACTCACTGCCAGTAGAGATGTTGAACAAGAGAAAAATAATGTCAGGGTTGGGATTGCACAATAATCCTACAAGAACAAAGACATAACTGTGCTCAGGCAGAGGCAGAGCTCTCAGCTCACCCCATTAGATCCTCTGACCTCTGCTTCCTAAAAGCAGAAGCAAGAAGTTTAGGATTGAGGAAAGAACAGAACAGAGGCACCATTAGTCAGCTCCCATTTACAGTTCCAAAGCAATATACAAAGTGTCACAGCTGTGTGAAGTTAAGTTGTGAAAGAGTCTCCATCCAGTCAAGCATCTGTAATTCTGGACACTAGAGAAGGAAAAATAAAGGTGGGTTGGAAATTAGAGGCAAGAACTGCACAACTCAGATCTGAATCTCTCAAGAAACATACTTGAATCACAAGTTTGGGCCTCTTACTGAGGTAGGAACAAAGGAGTTTAGATCTGGCCCCTGACTTCTCCCAAATTTACATCAGCACCAGAATACTCTCCCAGTGCTAGCCTGTGCCAAGAGATAAGGTGAGGGACATAGAGAGGCAAAGAGATAGAGTGGACAGAGCACTGGAGTAGCAGCAAGAACGCTGACAGTCTAGTCTGGAGTTTTCTCATTAATATGCCCGAGAAGGTTATCTTCAAAATGGAAGTTTCTACCAAATATGAAAATTTCTCACAACATTTTGCCCCAATCCTTTTTGATTTAAAAGCTTGGGTCATACTAAAGGCCAAGTCTTGCTGTTAAAGTCAATGGCAAACTTCCCTGTTGATATCAATGGGAGCAGGATTTCACTCCAAAAAATTAAATCATTAACACCCAATTCCTCCCCTGTAAAATTGGCATTATCCTCATTTAACACATCAGAGAATCTGAAGCCCATAGAGGTGCAATGGCTTGGCTGAGGTCACACAGCAAATCACTATCTAATCCAAGTCGTCTTCCTCTCAGAGCCATTCGTTTTGTCATGGGCCATTCTACCTCAAAGTTACTAAAGATACAGGAAGCCACCCAGTAGTCTCTCTGATGAAACAGAGTAACTGTCCTTAACTTTATTTCTGTAGGTAGCCCCCTTGAAGTGCATTGGATTATGCTTATAAGGCAAGCGTGATTTGGCCCTTATTTTTGTAGGCAGGGCAGAGTCACATGCCCATGTAACGTCTGTTATTATATTAGTATTGACAATGAAAAGTATTTTCCTACACACGGGGTCTAGTTCTTCTATGACCACTGATTTATGACTAGCTCCCAAGACTCACAGAATCACATGAATGGAGAAACTCACAATTCCCTAGTAAATAGTGCCTTTCCTAAAACCTCTGGCCAGTGTTCAGCCTCTTGAACCCTTAAATGTCCAGTCCTTCTCAGTGATAGAATAACTCTTAGCATAGACTGAAACTACAGGCTGTAATATTCACCTCAATAAGTAAAGAGCTTGTCCAAAGTTCTCTTCCTACATAGATCCAAGGAGCATCAAAGTTTCCAAGCAGCCCGTATAAGAACACATATGAGCAAAATTAAAATAAGAGTTATATTTATTTCTCCATTGGGTGCACAGGCCTCATCTCATAATTAAGTGCATTATCATCTCATCACTAATGAAGACCAGTTCTATTACAAATGTTGGCCTGCTTCTAATAGCACGTACTGCTCAAGGAGTAGAAGGCATGAAACAAATAAGAAAGCTGAAGAGTTTTAAGATGTGGTTCTCTTTTATCCAGCCAAACAGAAGAAAAAGCCAGGAGGATCTGCAAAGAGTCTCTCATGCAACTCTTCTGCCTGGAGTTGCCACAGGGCCACGTTCTAGGCATTTCTCTTAAAAATTAAACACCACTGATTAAAGCCCCTACCTAGAAACTGGAGAAAACTAAAACTTTCCTTGAGTGCCCTTAGCAGATACAGTAAACTCTAGTTAATTTACTGCTTCAAGGTGAAGTAGGCAATAGCGGTCAATTAACCAGAGTTGATAACAGGGGATGGAGGAGGAGGGAGGTGATGGAAGAGAATGAAAACATGGCCAGTTAAAACATAGTGGTGAATTACCCCTTAGACAAATTAGCCAGAGTTTACTGTAATACTCTTCTGGCTTGTGAGAACTGAGCATAGAAAGCACAGAAAACTTCAAGAGGGAAAGGAGTACAACACGTGTTCTGGAAAACACTGTGACAACAAAGCATGCGTCTGTAAGAAAAACAGTGCATCTACTTCCACAGTATCTGGGACAAATAACTTCCATCTCAGATGCCCTCCTCCCCCTGAACCTGTTGGGAGAACGTCCAAGAGACACCTCACTCTGCCACTCCAACCACTGCCTCCGGCTCACCACACTCACCATTCACTGTTGATGGTTTGTGAGGCTCCTAGCCTGGGAATGCTTTTGGGCAGGTCCAGCTCCAGCTTGCAGGATAAAGCGCTCCATGAAAATACATCCGTCTTGATGCCACTCTGTACTGTGATCACCTCTAGTCGTGATCCCATGTTGCCTGGCACACTCTGCCTCCTTTCACAAGGCCGTCTCTACACACCCAGGATTCTGGCCATGCTACTACTTCCACTTCCAATACCCAGCTGGGTCCTGCAGCGCTCTCACAATTACAGCAAGGAGAGACCAGAAGGGTATTGGATCCTTAAGTCTTTTTTTTTTTTTTGGAAAATTTTTCGTATTTCAGTTCAAATTAGCCAGATCAGTTCTGAATCCTCTTAACTGAGCAAAACTCAATCATTCAAACCAGCAAGCATCCTCCACCTCGGACTTTTCAGCCCAGAACTTCAGATACTCCCAAATCTGTTGGCAGGCATCCTACGTGCAGGCCCAAGCCCAGAGAGCTCGGGGTTTGGATGCCCCCAAGTCTCACTTGCCCTTAGGCGTGTAGCCAAGATCCTCCAACTGGAAGCTGGCCTCTGGGAAGCTAATCGCAAGACTCGTAGGGTGTCCTGTCGGTAGTGCATTAGACCAGGGTGCACCCTCCACTATGCAATGCCCAGACCAAAATGGATTTGAATGGCAACAGACCAGTGCAGTGACTACACTTGACTCTCTCTCTCTATATATATATTTTGTTTGTTTGTTTTTAAAGAAATGTTTCATGTTCCAAGCCAAATCCGCCCAAACAAGTCCAAGCCCATGAGTCAGTCCAGAACCGTAAGTGGCCTTACAACTGGGAAACACCTTTCATCCCCACTAGGGGCTTCAGGCATTTCCAAAGTCTTTTGGCAGGCATCCCAAGTGCTGGCCCAAGCCCAGAGTTTTAGAGTTAAAACACCCTCAAGTTTCACCTGTCCTCAGCTATATGCCCATAGGAGCAAACTAGACAGGAGTCTGATCTATAAGCTATTAGAAATTTCCCTTTTCTTAACCAACCTAAATACTCACTCGTCTCATACACCACTACCCAGTGATTTGTGACTGAGAAGCCAGTTACAGTGAATTTTCCCTCAGGCTGCACAAGGCCCAATTCTGTTACTTTTTAAACTCACAGTAAGGATAACAACATCTAATCATCCCTACAGCCAGGTTTAAATTAATTTTAACCAAAAGAAACATAATGCCCATGCTAGCAGAGTGGGTAGCACCTATGCAAATTAGTCCTGCTCAGTCTGTTTTTCGGTTCCATCCATCAGTAGATAACGCCTTCCTTTCTGCATTTCGGTCTGGAAGGCTATATCAATGCCACAGAAAACAGAGCTACCAAATCTACAAAAACTGGATGACTGACGACACGAGGACATTCAAACATAGGGAGACGGATGTTTCAGGTTCTGAATTTCTAGCAGCTTTCCAACAGCAGTGGAAAGCCATTCACATCATTCTTAGGAATTAAATTTGGCCAGGGCATACGGAACAGGACAGACATAAGACAATCTGGTCCCGTTAAAGCAACGCAGAGGAGCTCAAAAGCATCACTGTTTATATTTACAGCCAAACTTCATCCCCTCTATATTTAGATTTTATCCTTTAGTGAACACAGTATTGTGGGAAGGTTGTTGGGGCTGGTTCATGAAGGCTGCTCCCTCACCTTCCCACATCCCAATCACACATTTTTGACCACGAGCAACCACTGTGCGATGACAAAGTGCATGAGTTTGTGTTCATTCAGACCCTACCCACTCTGCCGTAACTGCCAAGAGGTGCCAATTGTTGTATTTTCTTTCTGCCAAGTGCTGCCAGTGTGGCTGGCATGACCATATTAGCAATACCCAGAGGATTGGCAGAGATTGGCCCAGAGAACAGTTCAATTTTACTTTTAGCACATTCTCAAGTTGTGAAACAGAGGCAGACTACTTATGCAGAAAGGAGTCTTTTTAGGGCTACTCTTGCCACATTTCATTTTATGGTTTCTCTACCAATTCTTTGAAAATTATCTGAATGTTGGCATTAATCCCCAGCTAGACTGAGGGACCTGGACAGCCACAAGCTCCCTGATAAATACAGATCGAGTTTGCTTTCTTGGGCTGGAAATAGACATAGCCAAATGAAGTCAATCAGCTGTGCTGGGATATGCCAGACCTGTTGTTCTGCCTGTTGATGCTGCAAGGCAACAGGCGATGCGCAGGGTTTGAGGGACCCTGTCCTGTGTGACCCAGGAATTCCCACACAGGATAAAGCCCCTCGGGCACTGGGAGTGCCTGCTTGCCTTTCCCCTCTGACAGAAACGTGCCCCGAGGGAGGGACGTGTCTCCATAAGTGGGGAAAACTGGGCATATGCTCCTGGGGTTTGAGGCACTGGCTGCCTGTGCTCTCATGACATTAATTGCCATTAATAGCCATTCAGCAAATAGATGTCTGCTGCTAAATAGCAGCACAGAATGAAACCACCTTTGTGACAGCCACAAATTTTCGGCACTTGGGGGGGCGACAAAGAGCACAGGAATCTGTTTTCTTGGTTTTTGTGCCACCATAACATTTTATAATGGCACAAAAGTGGTGTCTGTTTCTGCCCCTAGTCCCCCATTATGAAGGCTGGGTTATTTTACACATTTACATAGCACAGTCAGTCCTTCCTCCAGTTGCTAAGAACCACTGCTGCAACAAATACTTAAGCACTCTCTTCCCTGCTTTTACACCATGTTGAGCATGGGTGCAACATGCATAAACTACAAATAAAAAATACTAGAACTACAGATCTGGTTTGTGCTTTAACTGCTCTTCTCTTTCAACTCCAGGGAACTGGTGCCTTGAATTACAGTAGAAGAGCACCCCCAAGTGGACAGCAGCAAATGTTACTCTAGAGAGCACTTCAGGGAAGTTGAGTTAAGCTGGAAGCGCCTCTGTCACAGAACAAAAAAAAAGAAAGCCTAACAAGCAGTCATTGTTTGAACACCTGCAGATCTCCCTCTACAGCTGGGAGGATGCCAGCAATGCGTTCCTTGCTGGCCAGAGTTCAAACTGTGACCTTTTAAAACAGGAAGCAGGTGAAGGCTGGGGTTTCATGTCAGAAATCTGGCAAAGGGAAAAGCAGAGAAACTGAGAAGGTAGAGGGGTCCAAGCTGCATACCAAATAAAAGAGTATTTCAAAATGTCATTAACCTTCCTGCCTTACCCTGTACTCACCGCCACCTCTTTGTGAAAGCACCCTCCTCCTCTACCTTCTCTATTGGCATGTACTTGCACATGGCTAGTGGGGTTCACACCATGTCGCGAAGACAGTGCTCAGTCCTTATGCTTAGATATATCGGGAAACCATTTTAGAAGCCTACACTTCAGAAATGACAGAGCACCTGTCAGTTATGTCATGTCACATCAGTAAATCAACAGCAGTACACACTGTTTTATGAGGCTGGACAAAACTGAAGCCTATTGCTGTGTCGATATGCTGGCAGACTGGGAGACCAAGTGGTTAAAGACAACAACCGAGAGTCAAGACTCCCACACTTCATGAAGACTGGATTGTGGGTAACTAGCATCTTTCACAAGTGAGAATCCCAGTTTACCGTCCCATGACAGGGATATACACTACTTCTCTCCTTCAAAAGAGGCTTTGGAAATTCTAGGTGTAAATGGAAAAGAAGAGGACAGCTTAGCTAGAATTTGGTTCGCTTTCCTTAAAAATGAAGCATTCAAGAATCTTCCAGGACAAGGGTAAGATTTTTTTCCCTTGCAA
Organism: Gavialis gangeticus; assembly: GCF_001723915.1. Lineage (NCBI taxonomy): Eukaryota > Metazoa > Chordata > Crocodylia > Gavialidae > Gavialis > Gavialis gangeticus. The sequence goes on along the minus strand of NW_017728997.1, from coordinate 23,548,033 downwards.
TTATAAAAAATAATAATCAGAAGATTATTATCAGAAGATAATAATCAGTCACAGTGAACACAGCTCAGGAAGGGAACTGTAGCGGGGCTGTAAGGGGAAATCAAATCTTAACATGACTGGTTTGACCAATCTGGGACATATGGAGTAGGGGAGGGGGAAAGGAAGGAAGCCCTTTACACATATTTTCTGTTGACAATGAAGCAAGGAAAAATGCTTAAGCATGTATTTTGGCTTAAGAAAAACATCAAGCCTGTCCAAAATTCACAAACGTTTTATTCCAAGTAACACTGAAAAAAGAAAAAGAAAATCAAAGGGAGCACCCTGGTTGTTTGATCTCTATGTAGGCATTTCAAATTAAGTAGATTACATACTTCTAGATGCTCCTTGTCAGTAAGAGTTTTACTTCGCAGGCGGGCTGGGGCATAAAAGCTGTAGCAACCTGCTGCTGCAAGGATGCTGTGCTACAGCTACAAGTTCCAGTGTGCTCTTTGCTGAGCAGGGTCTCAAGCTGTACATGGCTGTCCTGAGCTAACTAGGGAATGCAAGGGACTGCCCCTTTCTCATACAGCACGCTACGAATATTACCTGCACAAAAAAGTGCTTAACCTTTTCTTTCTGTGCAAACATTAATAGATTTTGTCCTGTGGACATCTCCCCTCCCATTCACAGCACCCTGGACCACTTCCTTCCATTTATGATCACATAATAGCTCTGTGGCAGATGCTGGTATTGCTTACAGGAGAAGTATTTGTATTTTTCAGCTGTCCTTTATTGCAATTTAGCAGCAGGGAAAAATAGTATGATAGCATCTTCCAGCTATACATTGACCGTTGTGAGAATCGCTGTGCTGTGGTGACTTTACAAATGATAAAGCCCAGGCCAAATTTCTCAAGAGCAAGGAGAATGTCATCTTCAGAAAAAAATGGAGCAGAGTAGTGGCATATGCACACAAAGGTGTTTGTACCACAGAAAGTTAAACATCCTCCTTCCCTATTCCATAAGGAACCTGAAGCCTGCCAGAACATTGCCAAAAAACCCCGTCACCCTTTAAAGTCTTCTAAGAATTACTTTTAAGTTATAGATTTAGCAATGTGGAAATACTGCTTTTACCAATAACTTCACAGATTTTACTACCTCTTCGTCATAGTCCTAATGCTATTCGCATGTCTTCCACCTGTTGAAGTCTAGGTTATACCTCAATTCTAACCTCTGGAGTAGGACCTGCCTATTTGTACAGTACTAGCATAAAAGGGTTCCCCCAAACCAACCATAGTAAAAAAATAATATGTTTCAAAATATCAGCTTGATGTACTGAAAAACACTTCTGAAAATAAATAGGTTCCTGCCCATCTGGACTACATTCCTTTGCACAGTTACTTTAAGAGGCATACTTATTTGTAATATTCAACATTCACCTTCAGAATTCAAAAGCACCAAGTCCACGTTAGCTCCAAAGTTGTACTTTATTTAATTAGAAAGCAGAATGTTTAGGCATAAGCTCTTTTTGTGAATGTCCCTTGTACAACAAGCAGGTCCTGTCTTGAGGACATATCTACCTGTAGGTATACCAAGGTTCCAGCACTAGACAACGTAACAGGTGCATTGAACAAGCACTCTTTACCAGACACGCAAAAACTGATGGTCTACCAAGTTGCTGAGAAGGTATTTGACAGAAAAATGCAAGTAACATCTCCAGCTCAGCCAGAATGATATGCCCAGAACCAAGGTCTTCTTCATTTTAACAGTGAAAGCTTTGATTGGTTTTATAGGGAAAATTCTTCTTCCCCTCAGAAGCCTCAGGAAAAACATTCCCTACATTTGCATCAAAAACACACACTGTTAATCCTAAAACAGACTCTGAATAAAAATAAGAATGTAGTGTGAAGTAGCAGCAAGCTTGTTGTCATAACAGTACTCTTTATTCACGGGTACTTCACTGCATCATTTTCACCCCTTTTCCAATTCTGGTCCTTGTCCAAAATATGAGGGTGGTGGTATGTGGGAGGTTTTTTTTGATTTTTGGGGGTTTTTTTAATTTTAAAGTAGAATCTTGCATTTTATTTTAAGAGGTATGGCTCTCACAGAGCTTGCAGAATTCTCATATATTTTGTAGCTGAATTAGATGGTTCATACAGCAAGAACTTCTGGACCTTGTCTACATTTTTCTCCATGACATGCAGTAGAGAAGCTCCCATCACTCAAAGCAGAACAGTATTTTACAGTTTCAGAGTAGCAAGAGAAAATACACAGAAACTCAAAATTGATGCAGTACAGAAAAATACGCCAACATTGCTGTCTCCCACTCTGGTTCTCAGGCTGGCAATACTGCTTGGAAGGAATTTTGTGCGTGTCAGGAATCTTGCAAATAAAGATTACTGCATTTGGTCATCTAAAAAAATACTGAAGGCTTAAACGAAAGTGAGATACTACAGATTTTTCAGCTCCCTTGAAGTCTTTTATAGACACTGCTCCAATATGAAAGACTGGCCCTGAAGCATAAAAAGGAATCCCTATACTTCCTTGACAAATGTTTTCACTATCAAATAATCAAGTCAACATGAATATACTTAAGCATATGCTGGAGATGGAGCAGAGAAGTCTTCTGTGTGGAAGAGACATGAATTACTTGACAGCAACTCTGGATCCTGGACTATAAACTGAACTTCAAGATATAAATTCCACTTGCAGCATTTCATATGAATGAGTCTCTCACAATTGACCAGAAACAAGTAGTCAAATACTTGTCCCTTCATTGCTGCTAGGCCAGCACTTATTTAAAAATGAGAATACCTTGGGTTTAAATGCATGGGCACAAGTGTATTTGCATCCAGCTAGCTGTGAGATACATTTCTCAACTTGTGTCAGAGCTGGAAATTACTATGGTCAAGGTGGTGATGAAAATGGTAGCTTGAGCATTTACAAGGCTTCCCTGTCTTGTCAGGTTTAAAGGGTAAACTCTTTAGGCACAATATCTGCTTCCCTGGAGGAACCAAGACAGACCTGAGTTTTTCTTCTCATGAAGAGAGGGGAAAGCATTTTTATTTTTATTCTCTACAGAAACTAGGCAACAGTCTGAAGCCAATACTCATCATATGACAAGACCTAACTTAATTTACAGGACATCTGGAAATAGAGGCAGTTTTGTAAAGACACTAACAAACTGCCTCTCCCAATCTGCCATATTAAAAAAAACAAAACTAAACAAAACAAAAAACTGAACATATTAAACAGTGTGTGTGCTTACAACCTTAATTATGGAACTCCAGTGCCAGAGGGAAATCCTTTTCTTGGCACATCCACTGTGGAGATGCAAACACAAGATATACAGAAAAAAAATCCCTTCCAATATATAACCCTCCCCACTCATGCCCGTTTACACCAAAGCCTGTGAAAGCTTCAGATCTACCATTTCAGCAAGGGCATAAAAAAAGTTAGAGCTGTCAAACAAAATCCAATTAAAAAAGATGGATTTACTAATAAAGTAATTAAAATACATTTTTCTTTAAAAGGGGTTTTTGCCATTTTCCAACCCTTTATAAAATGCAAACGGTATGCTAAAAAAGTCTGAACCAAAGGGAATGTGCTTTGGAAACATTATTAAAAATACATGTTCCAAAAGCATGATGTGCCCGAGTTTGTTTTATTTTTCACCTGATTGGGTAATTCGAGAACACTCTTCCCCCTTCCCTGGGTCCATAAGAAGCTGGCTTTAGAAAAGAAGAGCTCCCATGCTGCCAACTTCACTCTGTTCCTTGACAAAGATTTCAAAGTACTGGTAAATGATAGTGACAGCAAGCAAAATTCCAGTTCCAGACCCAATCGCCCCAAGGAAATCTGCTAGGACAGAGAGGGCACCAATGCAGAGACCACCAAATGCAGCAGCTGTGGGAATATACCTGTAAAATACAATGGTAATAAGAAAAGCACTGTCAAATTTCACTTTGGATTTGAATCACACTACTTTTCACATGCAAGAGTGCAGTACTGTTGTAGGATAAAAGGTACCTGGTACTGTAACCTAAAATCAAGAGCTGAGTGTTTTTCCTATAAAGGAAATACCAACTCCTTTAAAACACGAAACTAGACTTCAGGCAGCTAGGGTCAGAGTGCTTTTTCAGCAGCTACCGTACAATTTGATACCATTGTTACTAATAAACATAGAATTTTTTGTAACAGAACACCCTTTTCCATCCTGGTTTCAACAACCAGGAAGGAGGAACAGGCATTAGGATCATACTAGACAAGGTGGGAACATAGCTTGGCTCAACAGAAGGACAAGCTGGAGTTATGGATAAGAAAAGGCTGTATTAGTAAGCATAAAGGGCCGGTCTATAGCAACTGGCTCACCCAAAATACAATGCATCTTCTCCCAAATACTTTAAAGTTAGGATTGTGATGGACCAATACATACTGGCACCTGTATCCCACCACAAATTACATGTTTATATTATGGATCAATACACAGTGGGAAGCACTGCAGAACTCAAGAGATCCCTTTTGTTCACCTCTTGGCAAAGTATTTTAATGATTAAATATTTTTAAAAGTATTTATGTAGAACACAGAACTCTGACCCAGAACTGTATGTAATTGAGGGATCTGAATATATTTAACCTTACTCATCAAAACAGAGTGTTTGAAAATGTAAATGCCTGTTTAAAAGCCAAGTGTATTCTTATAGGTAAAAAAATAAAAAAAAACAGTAGGAATATAGGTGCATATGCATGATCACATGGAAAAGCTTTACAATGACCTGATGTAAATGTTTCACCTGACTACTCACCTATTCCACTCTAGATGAACACTGTAGTTTAACTGTACTATACAGTACTAGCATAGGAGTGGACAAACAAAACAATGACTAGTTCAGCTAAGTATTAAGATCCAACCATTTCCTTTAGAAGTTTGCATTACATCTGTCCATAGCCTAAGTTATATTACTCACATTTGTGAAGTCCTTAACAGCCATACGAGGATACTAAAAACAGTAGAACCATCACAATAACTGCTTACTAAGCTGGGCAATTGCATATACATGTCCTTAAAGGAGACAATGTGGGCCTTAATTCAACAGCTCTTATTCTGTCCAGGGAACCCTAAATCCCATACATCCCACAACTGTCAAACAGTACTGAAGCCAGGATGTTCACTACCGCAAATACGTTTCTACCACTTGAGCCATGTCCTTTTGCTGTGAAATAGCAATAGGTTGCACTACCTCTGGGCCTAGCCATTAGCAGATGAACACATGTGCTAGGCCAGAACGTTACATGAAGACTGACCTGGAAAGAACATGATGTATTTTTATCTCACCTGTTTAGTTCATGTACCATGGAGGTTTCCCTATGGCCTCTCATGACCATCTGTTGCTCTTTCAGTTGTTTGGCAACCTGCATTAATGCAAGAAGTTGAGGTTATAAATTTGATGCCAGTTTAAAAGATACTATCACAGAATCTGCCAGCAGTTTAGAATTAGTAGTAAGGTCCCTTGTGGGGCTACATGTCAACCATCTTCCAAAAAACAATATTAAAAGCAAAGCGAAGCCATTTACAAGGATTATGTTTATTTCAATTTGTCTTTTTCCACTTTTGTAAGCCAGGATGGGCTGAGTAAATAAGAGGCATCTCTACACCATCCATTATTGGATGCTTTTGGGGATAAGTCAAATTATGCTGAAAAAGAAGCCACCACTGGGAATAGGCAAACTATAAAAGAGCAAGTTCCTAGTGGAATCTTTTACCAACCAGTAAGCAAAACTAGGTAACCTTTAACAAAGTCAAACGTGGTTCTGTATAACACACTGCAATTTTTTTGTGCTAGCTCTTGTAAACTCCACAAATAGAAACTCAAGGAAGTTTAAGCCCCCTTTTGTTTGTTTAATGCAATTAGGGTCCAACAGTCTCTCCTGTAGTGCTGAGACAACATTCGTAGCATATTTGGTATTTTACGCACAATAAAAAAACAAAAACTAGTCAACGTCTTATGACTGCTGCACAAAGGTCCTCTCACGCACCTAAGCAGCTAGGTGCAATCCCAAAATGAAAATGTTCCAGCTGTTATAACTATAATGAGAACTGTACATTACTCATATTCCATTTTTTAGTTCATACAGTTGCAAAACAAAAAAAAAAAAAAAAAAAAAGCTCACCTCCTTACCAAAACCACATACCCTCAATGTCAGCCATTTTTCACTTTTGATAACGCCCAGCAATGCAATTTAAGAATGAAACATTTTGCCTGAGCTTCAAGCGTCTTGGAACAACTGACCCTCCCTGAGGCCAGACAAATGTATATGAGATGAATTATTTTCATGATACTTGGAAACACTGTGACAACTAACTATTATACCCAAAGAGGCCTCAAGAGAGCTTATTTTGGCCAGATGCGTGTTCAAATATTGCTTTTAAATAATGTAATTACTGACACTATGTAGCTGTGTTCTCTCCACTATGCTGGAGAAATGTATGACTTTCACATTGTCTTGTTTTCTTCTATACTACCCAAGTGATGTTTAAGCATCTTTTTTCCTAAGCTGCTCAACAAGACCATTTTGTAGTTTTTTGTTTTTTTTAAAGAGGCAACGAGCAAGGAGACAGCAAAAAGGACATAAAGAAAGAATCGGGAGACCAGGATTCTACCTTTGTGTGCCCAAATTCTCCCACTTGTAAAATGACAATGGAAATGCTTACTCACTTAAAGTCCTTGAGATCGTCAAGACAAAAGGCAGACTATGTATGCAACATTACTGAAGCACATCTGGCACTAGTCTATAGTGTCCATTTCAGAATATTACTGGGAGGGAATAATTACTGCACAAGAATTCTCCTGACTTAATGCTGCAAACTTATTTCTTTTACTTACATCTTTGGCAGAGGAGCCAGAGACTTCAATCCATGTCTTAGAGAAGAACGCACAGGAGCCCAGCATAAATACTATATAAACAACGGCATGGACAGGATCCTCTAACACTGAAGTAAAGGACTCAGGGGGTGACAGATAATAGCAAAGTCCACCGACTGGATAAGCACGAGCAGGACCTCCAGATGACGTGTCCTAAAAGGAAGAAGCAGATTTGTCCTACTTAGTTTCATCTCCCCGCCTGTTAGCAGTTAGACTAGCCCCCACAAAAAGCACCACCACACCTCATTACTGGGTAATATTCATGCAGTGCACAGGGATTTGAGTTTTCCCAATAAGAGCAGTTTTTCAATGACATAGCAAAATATAGTGACACATGAACCAAATGAATTAGGGTCAGCAAAGGAGGAAGAAAAACCAACCAGTTAGAGATTGAACATATATATATTCAAAGGAGAAAGCTACACACTCTACAGTCAACAACAAAGGAAAAAACATCAGAGGCTGGACTATTAGTCTCAGGATGAATAATTCTGCTTGTGAATAAGTGGCCTTATTTTTAGAAAGGCTGTCTCCCAGGCTGGGCATTTAAGTGGGGCCCTTATACAGCAGATTATAGAAAACAGCCAAATACTTACAGACCAGGTACCCAGTAGGCTAACCAACAAGTTGCCACTGAAGCGAGCAGACAGCATCTGGGAGATCACGTACAAATTGGATACCAGGGCAGACTGAAGAATGATGGGAATGTTGGAAGTATAGAACAGCTTGATAGGGTAAGTGTTGTACTGGCCACGGTAGCGGGCAGACTTGATGGGGAGGTCCACTCTGAAGCCCTAAAATAAATCAGAAGAAAATCCATCATTATATTTTAGAGTTGACATAGATAAAGAGTACAGCAACCCCACTATTTCAACAAGACCTCATCAAAAGTCCTGCTGGGAAACCTGCAGGTGTCATGTGCTCTGCCAGCTAAGCCATCCACTTAAAAAACTTCTGCCAAGACCCTGGAACAATTACAGCTGGGCAAGGCAGCTTAAACATACAAATGTATTAAATGCCACGGTTCTTAATAGACAATCTTCAGTTTGCTGGTAAACAAATTCAGCATAGCATCCAGGGGAGGAAGCTTTAAAACTTAACTAGATTTATTTGCTGTTTGTGGACTTTTTGCTCCATTCAACAATGAAAGGACACAGATTTTTAAAAAGTCTAAGGTGTTTTCTGTCAAAATGGCCTGGTCTTTTTGGCAAGGTCTACTACAATACACATATCCATCAGCTCTGTTGGAGAGTAATGACAGATCGCAAGCCTTTGGTGGATACAGTAAGCCAAGTATAGAAGCCTGTAGCCTCTGCAGATCAGGTAACTGAGTACCAGAAGCAAGAAGCCTTCTGAACACATCAGCAGGTGAAATGTAACCCTGAAAGCAAATCAAGCTTTAAAACACTCAGCACATCAAAATTTTGTGGAAGAACAGAACCACCAAACACTGAACTAATTTTATTTGTATTTATCTTCAGAATCATCCGCTTTTCTATGGAGGCATTTCTAAAGTCTCTACCCAAAGTACATGAAAATGCAAGTGATACCAGGTAATGTATATAAATATAGTGAGCCATGCAATCCTTTATTATTTCCATAACAAGCACTTTTTAGACAACGTTCTCAGTTCCAACTGACCTGGAAGTAAATGACAATTGCAAAGACAAAGATGGTGGCAATCAGGTTCATGAGGTTGGGAAGGTTCTGGCGGTAGAAGGCTTCACGGAGAGCTCTGACTTTATCTGTACGAGTAGCCAGCAGATGAAACAGAGCAATGATGGCGCCTTCAAACTCCATTCCTTAAAGGAAAGAGAAATTGCAAGGAAGTGAGTTCAGGTATCTTGTGACCTTGAGACTTTGTCCTATTAACTAGGGTTTGGAAATACACTGTAGAATAGGATTTTAAAAGTACTTGCTTTTAAAAGTACTAAATCTGCTGTCACTAGCGAGTTTTACCAGAGACCTCCAAGGAACTGGTCAGGCCACACACTTGCTATAGGAAAACAAATGAATATGGAAAAATGCTACTAAGTCCAGATGCTAATAGTCTAAACATGGATTTTATACCCCATAGCTTTTTTACCACAGTGCCAAAGAACACACTTTAACATGAAGTAACAATTGTATAAAGTAAAGGAATTTAGAGATGAAAACAGAGCACTTAGTAGCTGCAGAATGCAGCATATCTTGAAAATCTGAATCATTATTCAAAATAGTTTTGGAACTGCATTGCTAAGCAAAGTTATTCAGAAACCCAGATTTCCCACAAAACAAAGCAATAAGCACAAAGGGCAATGAATTACAGAATCAAAGCCAAAATGACTAAGTGACATTTCAGAGGAACACGGTACTTTATTTTTTTCCAGCAGGAGTCAAAATTGTTTGCTTTGTGAGCATTGGGTTCTCCTGAAGTATAAAAGACAACTTGGATTAGGGAAAAACAAAGTCACATCAGTAAAGCCCAAGGCTGTGGAAGAATAAGTTTTGAGTGTCATAACTACAAAAAAAAGAGTCTCCTTTGAATCAGTGGCACTTGCAGCAGCAGACTCAGATGGCCCCTTTTGGGCAGAGCAATCTTACATTCCATACTTTCCCACAATCCTCAGGATTACCATCCCTCCTGCCAGTCTCTGCTAATCATACATGTAACCAGTAACCCTAAAAGTGGTGCAAGTACTCTGAACACTTAAAGGGCAAAAACAATGCAAGTGGAAAAAGCTGCAGGTTAAGTATTAAACACTCACAGCTTATTTTTACACCTCAAATTGGCTGACTTTCCATAAGTAGGTACTATGTTACAAAATTAGAGTGTTCTATTTCCTTCGCCTCATCTCTCCTTGCAGTACCATAGAGTACTTTCATAGGATTTACACCTAGCGTGCAAACATTCCCCTCATAACTGGGATTCCATTTGATAAATGCTACAGGTTAAGAAATCAGGAGCAGCTTTTGATGGTTATTTTGCCACATTGTTTTTTTTCCTTTTTTGGGCTCAGAAATAAGATCTCTCTAAAACTCAAATGTGCTTTGGATGCTCACCACAGAGCTATGAATACGAAATTTAGGTAATTGATACTTCAGAATGTGGAAGAATGAATGTAAATGTACAAGGGTAGCCTCTTCATCTTCCATAAATAAGTCCTAACATGAGTAAAGACCACAGAGAATAAAATATGTTACCTCGACCAGTGTTCACAGTGGTGGGGCTGAATGCCTTCCATACAATAGTCTCACAAATGTTAGTAGCAATGAAGAGAGAGATGCCAGAGCCAAGACCATAGCCTTTCTGCAGAAGCTCATCCAATAGCAGAACTATCAATCCAGCAACAAAAAGCTGCAGGAAAGAAAACAGCATTATTCACCCTTTTTATTTTCCTAACAATGCTCACTCTGTACAAGTGTTTTGTGCTACTGGAGGTGGCAAAAAAGAAAATCACCAGAGGTTAAGCAGCAAAAATCCGATTTAGTTGGCAGACACTGGTGTCTTGATCTCTTTTTACTCCATTAGAAGTGGACAATGGTCCTTGAGGCTGTTTGTTCACACCTTCTACACTCAGGCTAAAAAGGGAGCATAATGTTGAGGAATGACATATGGTCTGGTATAAGGATTACCTGAATTGTGATAAGCAAACAGATACCAGCACCCATCTCCGATGGATCTCCGTACATCCCAGTCATTACATAGACGATAGATTGACCGATGGTAATAATCATGCCAAACACTGTAGAATAAGAAAAAGCACTGGCTGTTTAGTCCAGAGATTTACACCCAGGAGGAAGGTAGACTAAGTAACAGAGGTTTTTCATTGTAGGCTCTGAATTTAGAGGACTGTTTCATTAACTCCTTTCCTAAGTTAAAATTAATTTTAGTCAGTGAAATCGGCTGTAAGACACTACAACACTTACAAATATTTCATAGCCACAGTGAGAGAAAACTGTCATAAGACAAGAAGCAGAAAAGTTTCCACGCTTGCAGGAAATACTTTTAAGAATATCTTGAGTAATAAGCTATTGAGCTGATTCTTAAGCATTTTAGATTAGGTTTTTTCCCCCAATAAACAGATTTGTGTGTGTTCCCCTTATTTATTTCACAAGTTGCAATGAAGACATAACTAAAGTTATCTAAAAATTTACCACTGGGGCACTAATAGGACCATTTATTGCAAGGAGTCATATCAAGAGTCACAAGAATGAATCTGCAACAAAGAACTGCCTCATTGTTTTGCCCTGCAAATATGCTTCAATCCTAAGCAAGGGACCATTTCTAGGCAGCCAGGGTTGAGGGCTGGCTTTCCAACATGCATTAAATGCTTGGCTTCTCTGCTGTACGTGCAGAGGGACTTAGACACATATCCACTAGGAATGTGACTGAAGCTTACTAGATAATAGGCCAAACAGCAATCCAACAACAAATTAGAGCACTAGAGTATTGATTTGGAATCAAGGGAGACCTGTATGTCAGACTCTACGATTTGTCACAGGGTTAAGTTCACAGCTTACTGCTTCCATTGCTACAGTGAGGCCCTCTCCGAAAGAAAAGAAAAAGCATTCTATACGAACCTCCTTCATTATCAGTTGCTACTTACATTTCTGCGCTCCGTTGAAGAGAGCTCTGTCTTTTGGGGTGTCACCAACTTCAATTATCTTGGCACCAGCCAGCAGCTGCATGATGAGCCCAGAAGTGACAATGGGTGAAATACCCAGCTCCATCAATGTACCTGTCATATGCAGAAAGTGGAATGAAATAGAATCAATGCAGTCCAGCCATTTCCATGGCAAAAAACTGACAGGCTTACCTCACCAGGGTGAACTAATGTGACACAGAATTAAAAATAATACTTTTTACTTTATAAAAATTATAAAGTCTAAGTCAGTTTAAAAATAAAAGCTTTCAATGGAAATTGAAGCTTGATGAAAATCAGTTTAAACCATGCATCATAGCATCACTCCTCAGAGCTTTCAGAATGATAAGATCAATCCTTTTTCAACAGGTATGCCAGGTTTAGATGATATAAAGCTTCTTTCACTTTTTTTTTTTTTTAAACAAAGGACATTCAAAGGAGTTCTGAGGACAGAAATGAGCAACTGTACAAGTGTTCCAAAGTTATATGGTAGTCTCTTCCCTTCCTACTGCACTATAGTTAACAGATATTGAAAACTGATATTATATATACACTTGTGTGCACATGCACACACACACAGACTGGTATCAAAGTATACTGAAGCAACTATACTTCACTTGAATTGTGTCAGCATTAAAAAAAAAAAAATCTTCAGTGAACAACCAGCCAAACTACACCAACCACTAAGGATTTTTCTGCCCCATGATTCACTCAAAGGTGTCACTAAAACAAAACTAAAAGGTTATCACATAGCTGGGAAACTGCATTCAAATGCACTGTACTTGCTGCAGAATTTAGAGCCGTCTCATTCCCCTTTTGTTTTCAAAGGCTATTTGGCTACACTGTAGATATTTGCAATATATGCCCATCCATATATGGAATTTTTTATACTGTTTATGCCAGCTCTAATCCCCAAATTTGTTTGTTTTATATTTTATCTGTGTTTATTGCTTTAATTCAGATATTAAACATCATTACTAAAAACCTGCAAACCAAGATAAGCCCCAAATGTTCAATGGAGCCAAATTATGTAGCAACTAGAAATACAACAAAATCATGCACTAGGAAGTGAGAAATTTCCCCAAGAAATGGGATCATACCTCTGTTTGAAGCCAGAATTACTCTCATCCAGTAGAAAGGATCTGCTGAGTCTGATGACATGATACCAAACAAGGGAATCTGAATGTCCATGCAATGAAAGGGAAGTGAGGTTAAATAAAATTATGGACTTGGTTTCCCTTATTTTAAGGAAGGGTTGAAGGACTGTTACACACATACCTGGCAGCATACTAAAAAGATGAAAAGAGTGATAGCTGTCCATAGCACTTTTTCTTTAAATTGAATCTAAAGCAAGAGAGATAAAAGGGAGAATTATACTGAGTAAGCTGTCACTGTCAATGTCTGATCTATTAAGCCAGTTAACTAAACTCTGATAGCAGCCTCAGCTCATTCTACTTTTCCACCCTTTACAAGATAAGTAAATATAGGCTTCTTGAAGAAAATTGCCAGTCCCCCTTTCATCCCTTTGATGCTGTATAGAGGTTTGAAAGAAAAAAAGTGCCAAATCTTTACTTAAACTTCTATTCAATTAAACAAGCATAAGTAAACAATAAGGTAATTCCAGTGTTTTTACTGAAATTGATACTTATAATTTAATATCCTAAAGAAAAAAAAAAGCTTTTAGCACCAAACTAAGATTGTCTGAATTAGCTGCATTTCAGAGAAAAAGATAATTTTAAGTTTAATTTTTAGGTATACAAGTTCATATGTCTCACATACATAGCCATAGCTTATGCCTGATCTACAAGGTTGACTGTTTTAGCTATATTTACCAAAACAATTGCTCACCACAGTACTTTTAGCATAGATGCAGTTATGCACCAGTACATAAAGGTACTTTTTGTATCAATACCATTATACTCACAGCTGCAAGGGTAGTACTACTATAACTATTTCAGTTAAAAATAATCACATTGCTGACCACTACAGTCACGTCAGTTCAAAACCTATATCAGCTAGGCCTTATACATTTTATCTTTCACAAATAAAGAATGATGAAGGACAATTTCAATAACATACCTTCCTTTCTGGCTTTTGGATTTCAGGCAAGATAACACAGAAGGGCTTGATTACTTCCAGAAATTTTACTGCAAAACAACAAGTTAAAAAGGCAAATGAAACACAGGTATGAAATTGATAGCAAACTTGATTACTAGGCACTGAAACTTGATAAAACACAATCTGAAAAGTTAGTTTTTACAAGTCTTCAGGATTCCAATTGTGGGCTTAGGGCTTTCACACCTTAACCCCACATGGATAACCGCACTGACAAGAATGAGAACGAGTGGAATGTTACAGGAAGTGATTCTGGGTGTTTTCTGACTATCTTTGTTGAGAAGGACTGCAGGAAAAAAAAAGCCTGTAAGTTTTGCTACGTGATGTTTTTTTCCCCCCCTCAAGAGACACAAACATGCTCTTTACTTTGTATTTAGGATGGCTACTTCCTTAATCTGATGTTGGCCCAAGTGTCTGTTCTCCCATTATTCTTCCATGTCCACATGGACATGAACATTTGGTTCCCTGGGAACAACTAGCCAAGGCACACTCTTTGCTGCCTCTAGCTGTCCCTGGGGACCCCCTGTGCCATGTGTCCTCTGGCACGTGGCAGGTTACCCCAGATGGGGTACAGGAGGCTGCAGCCAGCACTGGGCTGGCCCCAGCAGCCTTACCTGGGGTCCTGGGGGCTGCTGGGGCTGCAGCAGCAACAGTCCTGATGCTCAGAGCCTGGCTGGTAGCTAAAGCATGGCTCTGGACAGCCAGACACTGGCTTTGAGTGCCAAATGCTGCCCCTGCATGCGCCACTCTTTATTTTGCATGGCTTTCTGTTCTTGCACTGCAGAGAAGAGCTGAACATGCGGTAAGTGGCACTGCGGACACCACACAGCCACGCTTGTCTAGACACGGCCTTGGCACATCAAGCAGAAGGTACAGTTGGGCCACACAGCTGAATTTGGGCAAAGTTACTCCATCCCAAAGGACTTATGCATGAAACTGCTCTCTAGGGCAGCAGTTCCCAAACTCCAGCAGTTTGGGAAAACGATGTAAAACGATATGACCCTATGACAAAAATGACATGACAAATGTAAAATGATATGCCCTTAACTACCACCAGCAAACTTTTCAGTTCAACCTTAAGTAGCACCAGCAAATTTTGGTCATTTAAAGGAATTATAATAAATCTGTTAACGCGTACCACAGATTGGGAACCGCTGCGCTAGAGCAAAACATTTCCTCTGAGAGAGGAAGGCAAACCTCAGCACTCCCCTCAGCTCACGAAAAAAGGAACTTGTTAGAAAGCCTTGAACCCCTCCAAGGTGGAAGGGACACAGGGAAGCATTTTCCCCCTCCAAGATAGGCTTTCAAGGTTCAAAAAAGACCCAAACCCAACGAGTCTCACACCTTGCGCCTTGCCATCCCCGCACAAGCTCCAGGACAACAAAAGGCACTTGCAACCCTCCTACAGAGATGCAAGACAAGTCACTTTCACAAGAGCCCAAGTCCGGACAGGGCAGAGTTTCCCACACGCGTGTTAAAGGCTCCGGAGCCCGGGACCCGGGGGCGCGGGGGGGGGCCCTGCCAGCCCCAAGGGCACGGGGAACGCGCTGATTGGCCCCGGCGCAGCCCCGGGTGACTGGGGGCAGAAGCGACCTCAGAACGCGGCTGAAGGAAGGGGGTCCCCTCCAGGACACCGCCCCCGCGCGCGTTAAAGGCTCCGGGGACCGGGCCCGTCAGAGCGGAACTCTGCGGGGAGGCTCTGGCTCCCCCCTCCCCACCGCCGCTGCCAGGACCCCGGGGAGAGGCCGCGCCGGTACTCACTCCCCATGGCGGCCGCCGGCGCCGGGCAAAGAGCAGGCGAACAGCAAGCGGCGACTACGAGAGACACGTCAGTGCTCGAGCCGCCGGGCCTCCTTCCGCTTCCTGCCACGCACGGGGGTCGCCGGGAGCCTCTACGCACGCGCGGCGGCCATATTAGTGCGGCCGGAACTATAATCCCCGCTCTGGGGCGGCCCCGCGAGACACTACTATTCCCGGCATGCACTGCGACAAGGGAAAGCGGGCGCTGCATCCCCGCCCCCACCGGCTGTACTAACGTTCGATTGGCTATAGGGTCTGTCAATCTTAGAGCCCGCGGGGGGGGGCACGTGAGGGCCGCTCGGCATGCTGGGAGTTGTAGTCCCTGCCTGCTCAGGCGCCGTAATGGGAGGAGAGGGTCTGAAGTCTGGGTGGGGGCGTTTTTCAAAGCTCGTGAGCAGGGATCCTGGTTTTCTCTGATTAAAAAAAAAAAATCCCCAATTTTTCGGTTAAAAATGTAACGCAAAATCCACAATTTTCTGTGATAAAAATGAAACATTACTATCTATCTAGCTATATCTAGATATATAAAAGTATATGTATAAATATAGGAGTTTTGGGTTACTTTTTTTTTTAACCAAAAATTGGGGATTTTTTTTTTAAATCAGAGAAAACCAGGATCCCAGGCAGGGGGTCAGACTTGAAGATCTACAAGGTCCCTTCCGACCCTACTTCGTTGATTCTATGAGTTAGGCCCTCCCCTGTCATAGCCTTGACTCCAGAAGTGTAAATACGAGCACACACAAGCCAGTGGGGCTGCTTTTTGCTCGCCTGGCTTTCCCCTGAGCACTGCAGGGGCTCAAGCCTTTTTGTCTGCAGCCATGAATAGATGTAGGGGGTGCAGATGGTGAGGGGCGGCATCCCATATGCATTTTTCTCTGGTTCCAAATGAACGCCAGGTTCGGGGGCTGTGTCATCCTGTCTAAGATTGAAGCACAAACCTACATGGCTTCATTGGAATGAGCTAAAACCAACCAGCAGGGCTGCAAAATAGGAGTGTCCTTAGCAGGAGCAGCTCACAGACAGCAGCACTGCAGAGAAAAGGCTAGCTTGATGGGTGGAACATCAAGACAGTTTAAAAGGAGAGGGGGCTGTCAACACCTGTGGAATGCAGAGTTTAGAAGAAACTGGTAGATTATAATAAGCCATGAAATCAAGTGACTCCCTCAGCACTGCCTGACTAGAAATGCTGCTGCCACTGCCATGCACTTGGTTTTAAACTTGGGGTGGAGTAGGAATCCAAGAGTGGGTGCAAGTGCACTAGTGCACCCTCTGCCCCCATCTTCAGCAAAGAAACTGTTTCATTTCCACGACCAAAAAAATAACCCACCAAAAGCTAAGGCTCTTCTGAAATCACAAGACTCCGGGAGCTGGAGGCTTTCAGGAAAACATGAACTTATCAGCCCTACAGCCAAGGATTTGTGTTATGTTCCCCATACAGTGGGATGGCTTCATTCAAAACATGATGGCAGCATCAGCCATGCTGGTATATGGTAGTGCCAAGAAGAGCTAGGCACTTTTGAGGCATCTGTAAAGGGACAATCTTTGTAGTGAAGATCTTTGCAGAGTAAGAGTTATGTTGCTGTAGTCCAGGAATCATACAAGAGACAAGGACTCAATTAGTGTGATATATTTTATTGGACCAACTGCTTGGTTAGGATAGTGTTAGACGAGCTTTTGAATGCTAGACAGTCTTCATCAGGTCAAGCTTTGATCTGAGACCTGATGAAGAACGTCTTGTATTCAATAGCCTCTCTAACTCTATCCCAACTATGCAGCTGGTCCAGTAATAGATAGTGCACTAAGAAATTCTTGCCTCTTCTGGTGTATAAGGACAGACACATAAATAGACAGAGGGTAGAGGAAGGGGAACAACAGGGGTTTTAATAAAAGTCAGCTAGACTTATTGTAAGTAGGTAGAACTGGGTCTTTCAGAAGATTGAAACGTGGACAGCTTTGAATTGCTGACAGGACTGCCTTACACGCGTAGCAGCCACATACTAACACATCATGAGACGGCCACTGACATTAGGTTGATTGTACCGTTAGATACAAGCATGAAAACACTGAGGTAGAGAAACATGTGAAAACATTTTGTTACATCAAGATATCCTCACCTGCAACATGGTACAACTGCATTGTGTATACAAATGTCATTTGGTTATGTCAAAACACCATTGCATGAAGACAGAGATTGATGACAGTTTGGTTCAGCAGATTGACATGGCATCAGAATGCCATCACGCTGTGACACAATATGTCGAAAAAGTGTCACACCTCTTTGCAATGTCATCCTGCCAAGAGACAGCATGGTAACCTTATGTTAAAAATTAGAGGTAACTATGGCATAGCATAGTAAGCATAGTGCTGGAATTAGTGTTGTCTTCCAGACTCAGCTGCTGTCTCTGTGTATTTGGTTGATTCACATACCATTTCCACACCTCGGTTTCCCTGTTTGTAAAATGAAGGTAATGATTTCTCATCCATTTCTGTAAAGTCATTTGTAATCCTTGGCTGAAATATGTAATAGAAGCACAAAGTCTTGGGATCCTTGCCAAGATAAACTGGCATGTCATCAGATGTGACAGAATGGCCTTATGTCAAATAAAAATCCTGCAGCTACTATAATCCACCCTCTCCTGGAGGTGTTACCTTTTGGTCAGGTTGGAGCACTTGTGCATGTAGAGGCTGGAAAAAGAAAAGAAACTTCCCAATCTGTTTCCTGCCCTCCACTTGGACTGTTAAAAAGATAAACTTCAACTTTTAGGGATCTCAGTTCAACTCCTTTCATCAGAATTAATCTCACTCTTAAAAATTAGCTTCTTGGAGGTAGACAGTCCCACAGATTGTTCATACTAGTAGCCTTTATCAGTGATATAAAAATAGCTGAAGAAACAGATTGCGTTATTCTGGGCATTGGCTAGCTGTCAGATTTCTTGGTTTGTTGCTTGTTTTGAAAAATTAATTTAAAACAATGAAAAGCTTTGATGTGTTTGCCATTGTAATAATAAAAAAATGTTTATAACCAGATATGGACCTGAGCTGGATCATAGGGATGGATCATTTCTAACTCCCTTCACAAGTTGGTGGGAGACTAGATTCAAATCCAGATCTAAACTCAGCAGCTCTTGTTTATCTCAGTAATTAGTCCCATCTGGAACACTATAACTGAACAGCCTCATTTTTGGGGCAAGTTTGTTCCCAGATCTGAAATGTGCCAGATACAGCCCTAATTATAAATAAGATTCCAATAATCTAATCTTTTAGGGTCCCAGAGTGAATAGTCTTTCCTCTGCCAACCAAAAGCAAGGCAAAGCACACTACAGTACAAACCACATTATTTCTCTTCCATAAATAGGCATAATTCTGTCAAACCACTGAAGAGCAAAAGAAATTGAAAACATAATTACAGTAGCATTATTGGGATGGGGCAAGCAGAGTACTAGCAACATCCTGCAGCTCTCTGTACCTCCACCCTAGCACTCAACAGCATCAGTGAGCCAAAATTGGTAGTTACACCTCTGAATGGACAGAGGACACTATTGAACCAGTAGGTCAAATTCTACCTGCAGCAACTCCCAGCAACTTTGGTAATTTATATTGGTTACAAATCTGACATGTAGACTGTTGTAAATTGAGTGATGAAAAAGGAACATCACATGTGAGGACTATTTTTTCCCCTGTGCTTGTAGAGCACACCTAGTACAACAGGACACCAATCCTGATTGGTGACATTTGGTACTACTGGGATAATAATAATGATGCTTAGGATTATAACAATAATTAATAAGCCACTCTTCAAAGGCAAGCAACAGCTGAAAAGAAGCAGACATAGATTTTAAACAGCTTATTCTTTTCATGCCTTGCTATTCTTTCTTGAACCAAATCAGTCTCTCTTACATAACCAAGCTAATCCTGCCTCAGAAATGAAGTGCAATTTAGGACCATTAAAAACATTAATATTCACTTACTGGCTCCAAAGTCTGTTAGCCAGTGCATATTCCACTGTTTCACACAGTGAAAATCTTGAGCATTTGCTGCAAAATTATATATCTACTTATATTTTGATTACATTAGTACAGAATTGACATTTAATTACAGCTTTTAAATTTGGGCTCCATTCTGGGGTGATTAACTTGGGATGCTGGACCCATATTGCAGTTAATTGTCCCCTAATGGAACCTGCAAAGAATAGCATGATTGCTTAAATAGCCAGGTGGAAATGGGCAAATAGTTGAGGGTGGAAGGGTTGTAGAGTGGGAAGAAGGGTAGTTACTCAATGTCTCTGTGTTGTATTGGTATACTTCCCAGTTCCATTTATATCGGCTGAGTGCAGTGGGCTAATATTCTCCATTTAAAAAGTCCACTTTCTTAATCTCCATAGCAATCTCCTGTTCAATTACCATTTCACTATCAGCATGATAAAGCTTTCAATTTTCAATAAACATAGGCTTTTACCAGGTGGGCTAAAGGAGATTTGTGTCAGCTGTTGCGCTACCAGGTCTTAGATCATCTGAGCGCAGCAGTCACTAGAGGGCAACATAACTGCATTGACTTATTTACATGCATACATACACATTACACTTACCATCTATATGTTCATATGGCTGACATTAATATATTTAGTATTCACTTACAGGTGAGGATTTGCTGTTGCACTGGGGGTTTGTGTGATTTGTCTATTTAATATGACTGTCCATAAGTGATCTCTGACTCTGATACTTAATGCAAAACTCTGGGAGTAATATTCTGTTTAACCACAAGGTGGAAGAGCTGCTTTGCTTATGTTGCCACCTCTGTTAGCTTGCATGAAATATGCACACACATTAGACAAGTATCATTAGTGTTATTATTTAATGGCTAGATTACAGCTGTGTGCAGAGGCCCAATTCAGAATCAGTACTCCTGGTGCTAAATGCAATTCAACTGTAGACCGGAAACAGCACCATGCACGTCGGATCTCTGTGCCACACAGACCCATTGACTTCACTGAGGCTTCTCTACCCAGAGCACTTTGTAGGGTTGGGTCTGTGACCATAGGATGATTCTAGCACAAAGGGCTAGATTCAGAAAAGGCCATAAGTGCTGAAGAGCAGGACTTGGATGGACTTCAGGAATCTACTAGCCCCAAAGCCCTATTCAGTGGCTATCTTACCCTGGAATAGAAGAACATAAAATTCACTAGGTATCTCCTTGTTTGTCCTGAGAGTTACCTAGATTCCTGCAGCTGTGGTTGTACAGTGTGTGCCCAGTTATCTGAGCAACTACATACCATGGAATGCAGAAACTAGGCTGAATGGTATTTAAGTCTATGGAGTGGTCCGGTCAAGTAGGCATGCTTAGAGCACACCTAACACAACAGCATGGCCAAAATGTAGTCATACCTGCTTCTTTTATTAAAGCACAGCTAGGGGTGATGAGTTCCTTTATATAATAAAGCCTAATAGTTAGAACACTACCCTGGGAAGCCAAGGCCATGTTCCTATGACTTCTTCAGTCAAAATGATTCAGACCTACATCTGCCTCCAAGGAGAGTGGCCTAACCAACAGCTACAGGTGGGGAAGAGCAGGATGCTCCTCACTGCCTGTTCAGAGTGATCCGTTGGGCCAAAAGGAATACGAGATTCGTGGGTCCAGGAAGAGCACAAGAAATAGCAGAACCCTGTAGCCCTATGGTTAGGATTCCCAAGCAGAAGAGGGGAGACCTGGATTTTGGCTCTACTCCCAGGATTTTTATTTTTTTTATCCAGTGACTGCTTAATGCAAAAGCATAAGTAATTATGAGATCATGGACTAGAACCCAAAACTTTCCTCCTCCCTGCTTCATTCTCTCACAGTAGATTGCAAAATCATGTACTCTCCTCCTGGCTCCATACATTGTGCATTTCTTTCTGCATAATAGCCTAACTCCAACAGGACAATTGATGAGTTTGCCCCCCACCCCCACTCCAGCCTGTAGCTTAATTTCTGGAAAGGCCCCATTTCTGGAAAGCACAGTTAGGACCAACCATGTTCATGACAACACCTAATAACAGGCTTTATAGAAAAGCACCTAAATTGAAGGCCCTTAAGCCTTGTCTTGGATCTAGCCCAAAGGATGTACAATTTAAGGATTGATTTCATTAAAATCTAGGAAAACTTTAAACAACTAAGAAAACACTCCTATTTTTATCAGGTTTTGTAAAAACTTAAAAAACAAAACTTTACTTGCAATTTTAAGCAATAGAATATTCCCTGCTTTAATCAAACAGGGGCTAAAGTGTACTGATCTAGCCACACTTACAATAGTGGCTACTGTTCCATTGCCTTCAATGGTGGAAGAATTTCCTTTGGAGTGTTTATTCATATTCAAGAGATGTTTTTTTTTCCAGCGTCTACATGAAGCTGGGAAAGCAGCTGTGCCAAAAGGCAGATGGGAGAAGGTCCTCTGTGGCACACAGATGTTGGCAATTATGTTCCTATTTTCAAAACAGGTAGAAAGTAACAGTTTCTTTAAAAAAAGAACAAAACAACACCCCCACCTGGTTGCACAGTCATTTACCAAGTAATTAAATGGTATATGTGGCCAACTGGGACATAAGTGCACAAAGTGGTATGCTAGTCTTTCTCTCTGCAAAGACATGCTTGAATTAAAAAATTTTCAGCAAACAAACCGCCTGAGTGCTTAATGAAGGGGGTACTTTTTAAACGTAATTTTCCTTTAGCCTAGCAGATTTCCATTTCAAGGGTCCCATTGTCAAAGGTGGCATCTGTAATTTTTGTGGCCTATGAAATTCATCTTTGCTGCCTGTTCTAAATACAGATAGAACTGAAATGCAAAATTTGAATCCACAGTTCACACATCCCAAAGGTCACATGAAATTTCAAATCTGAGAGTATATGCTAATCATTTCCAGCTTGGGGGTGTCAACCATCAGGCACTTAAATCCTAAGGATTTTGAAAGAGCTGGGTTTAGCTTTCCCTTCCAGCACAAGTACGATGCTTTACTGTGCCCAGGATCTTCTAGGAGGATTACCAGGACATGAGGGAGTTTAACTGCATGACTTTGTGTAGCTTTGCGTAAGTTGTTTTGAATCCTGAACTACAGTTATGACTCACACCTCCATTTCTCCCATTTGATCACAGGGCTTCTGGAACATCTCTTTATTGAATGCACTTACAGTAGTGCTCTCTTCATAATATATAAATGACATTTTATAATGCTGTACTTGTTTCAGCTATGCTCTTATCTGGCAATATTACAGCTCTCTCTCTCTCTTTTTAATAAAGCTATAAAATTACTAGGCTTCTCTTTTCTGGCTCTCATTGTTAATATAACCCATCTTTATAAGATCTACCTTGCACAACACAAAAAACCCAATGAAAAACAGCAGTCCCACTGGCAAAATAACAACAAAACTCCCATTGACTTCAAAGAGGCCAGGACTCCATCCCAAATCTTCACATATAGCCTCTCAGTTACAGGTATGGGCACATACTGGTTAGGGTAAAAAGTGTATTGTTATCATTTAATGCAAGAAAGCTCTATCATACATATATTTATTTGTTAAACTGCATGCTAAAAATGTACATAATAAATAAACTAGGCAGATTAAATGACAAGCAGATATTTTCTCTTATCATGTGAAAGCACAAATAGGTGCACTGAGGGCATATAGATTAGGGGAAGCATGAGATTTTCAATCTACTCCAAAGGATATGGAGCTTACTACTGTTAGGAACAGGATTCCAAAACTGGGGGAAATCTGTGGTTGGTTTCTGTTGGATAATATGGAGGGTCTATAATACATAAGTCAATATTAGCCAACAAATTAATATCAAAGGAAAATTACAAAGCCCCAAGAAAAGTACTAGCATATACAGGGGTGTGCTTTAATCAGCTTCTTATTAAAGTGACGTTGTGCCCTTATATGTTACCTGAATGCTTGATTTGGCTATAGTTTTGCATCTGTTCCCTTCCTTTGCTTCTAAAAAAAATGCAAATTGGTTTCTTGGGTCCACTTTAATAAATGTGTGTGCATCAAGAAATAAAACAAAACTCTTTACTTGACAGAAATGCTTTTTTCACTGTCTTATTTTATGATAGCTTTTCTGATTGGGCTTTGTAGAAGGCGGTAGGCTTGTTGTTCAAATCTATGCCTGACACACACAGAATAATACTCCCAGGGAAAGATAATGGTTTCTTTATTATTTTTAGTTTTGGATCCTAGGACCATCATTTAGAAAAATGTGTTTGTGTTGGAAACTTTTATATAGGTTATTTCTTAGTGATTGCAGCACTCAAAAGTCACAAGATTCACATAATTCTGATTATCACCTTGTTTTCCATATGCACTTCATTCCCAACCTGATTTTGCAGCTGCTCTCTTGAAATCAGCTAGGCATCAATAATTGTTGCTCTATAAAGCTTTTACACCATTGGAAACCCAGATTTTGGTATAAAGTATTCATTTCTCTTTTGCATTTCAAAGGGCACTGGCCAAAGCACCTTTAATGCTAAAAACACATTACAGTTAGGAAGGAGAAAGCAGGAGGAAGAATGATGTGACTTTAAGGCCGTCTGGTTTTGAAAATATTTGACCTTAAATCATAACTGATCCTTCTGTCTAGCAGATCTATTTTGACATTAGATCAGGAAGTAGAAACCTCTTACCTCTTGTCTATCAAAACAATATTTCAACCTGCATTTCAAAAAACCCATGCAATTGCATGTACATTAACCTACCCCAAATTACGAGCAATTTGTTCAGAGTTACTTCTGCTGGGCACATAAATTAGGTTTCTGGGCAAATGGGCATTAGTGTGTCTAACTATGCTTGCAATTTCAGTAATTGTGTCTGAAAATTAAGCAGGCAATTGTATGTGCATTTTTGCAGACGCTGTTGCTTGCCTACTTGAAAAACAGGCCCTGTAGATAAAATTACATTGTTGACCCTTAAAACTAATCACCAAATCCATGCTATTTATCCCTGGGACTGTTTCAGTTTCCAAAGTAATTCTTTTAATCTTGCACTTCTGGTCTCATGACAACATCAGCTTTTAAATCAAAACTGTTTGTAAATCATTCTCTTAGCAATTGTGGTCGTCTGATTTGGAATTCTAAGAAGCAACAGAAATTCATCAAGCAAATTCCCTTTCTGGCTTTAAAACCAAAGCTGAAACCTGAACAGTTTTGTTTGGTGCACAATGAATGAGCTTTGGTTTGATTTGATTTTTATCGTATTTCATTTGAACTTTACTATAAAATAGCTCCCGGAGGCTCTTGTGTATGAGGCTTTATAAATAAAATCTGTATTGTATTTCCAAACTCCATATGATTTTTCAAAGTTATTTGATACTTTTTTAGGCCACAGAATCTTATCTTCATAAATATACAAATATGTGATAGGCAACTGCAGATGTTCAGAAATGGAGCTAGATGTCTGTAAGGTTTTCCCTAATGTGTTTGCCTTTCCCTTACTAAAAAGTGGGTAAACTGTATTTCTAAACCCAATATATACTTCTTCTGCACCTTGACTCATGTGCAAGTCCCAGGAAGCTATGGATAATATTGTCACTCTTTTCTGACTGTAGCTGTGTCTCTAGAGGTTTTGTTGACACCAAATTAGTTGTACATTTTTTCATTAACATCACCCCAAAAGCTGCCATAATTTAACTAAGTAGA
The DNA here is from genome assembly GCF_001723915.1 of Gavialis gangeticus. NCBI lineage: Eukaryota > Metazoa > Chordata > Crocodylia > Gavialidae > Gavialis > Gavialis gangeticus. Next base: position 23,522,932 of record NW_017728997.1, on the reverse strand, counting down.
TGGTGTTCTTAGTAGTTCAGTAGAGTTATGCTCTTAGGGTCCTTATGCTTTTTTCCTAAGAAGTTGCTTCCCTTCTTTGAAATGATCCTTCTGGTGTTTTTTCAGTGGAACAACAGTGAGTTCCAGTAATGGCTAAGTTATTCAGGTGTGTATTCCAGACATATACCCAAAGAGATATCCTAACATCTGCTTTTCTACATGGAGCTCATAGTTTGAATGCGATTAGGTATAAATAACCAAATCTGGTCCATTTTTTAAGTCACCTAATTGCTACTGATTTCCAGATATCAAAGTGGCGATGTATGGATCCTAGTGGAGTTACAACACGGTTCTGATCCTGCTCACATTGCAATCAATGCAAAAATTCTACCGATCTCAAATACAGCTGAAACAAGCCACCTCTCTCTTCCCCAAAATGCTACCCTTCCAATCAATGGGATATAGCAGATCACAGCCCTATTATATCTGAATGGGATCATTAATAATTCACAGGAAGTTCAACCAAGCAGCCACTGTTTGCTTTGGATTTGGATTTTATGATTTATTTCTCCCATGCTGAAAGAGATCAACTTAGTCAGTAAATCAGAATATACACGTTGACCTTTCTGATGTTGCAGTAGCAGAAGAATGTTAAATATTCTCCTTAGATTTAAAAGAACAAGGACTCTGCCCAAGTGAAAAGTGTGGGAGAACAGGCTGGGTCCCTAGAAATGTAACACTCTCAGGTTTTACAAATACAGTCAAGAGGCTTAGGAATTTGTATTGAACATTTTTCGCTCTGGCTTTTCTGAAGGGTTTGTAGTTGTTGCTATTTTTGTTTCTACTCAGTTTAAAGATTGAGCAGTTCAAGGGAAATATCAAGATTCCTGGGAAAATAAGCATTATTTAATGCATCAGATGACTGCTCCAAACCACTTCGCTTTACACAAGTGTGCTATAAACTACTAAAACAACAGCACTTTAACTAGGCAGGTTATATCTAATACAAATCCTGGGAAGGGTTGAAGCCTCTGTACCACATGGCTTTGTGCCTCTGCTCCTTGGTGTCCTGGTATGAGAACATCAGAAGGCCAAGTGGTAAAATGCCTAAGCTATTAAAATGTGAGTCACTGAGGAGCCTAAGAACTTGTGCATCATGATCATTGCTGGAGGTGTAGTCTTCTGCCTCCTTATCTGTGTGAAAGGCACTCTGCAGAACTAGAATTCCTAGGCCAAGTTTGGAGGGGAGGTGCATGCTGGTGTGTTTGTCTTAGGCTATGTTATTGGTTCTCAACTTTTTTAAACTCAGGGCACCCCTCAGAAATTGCCAGCTCTTTGCTTTCATTCATTCCTTGACTATGGGAAAAAGAATAGAGCAATTCTTCTGTTACAGAAAGACCACAACAGGTCATATTGTTTCTGACACTATGGAGTCCTGTTTGAAATCTCTGGGTTTATCCTGTGAAACGTGTAGACTTTTATTGCAATGCACCCCATGGCACCCTTAAAAGAATCTCATGGCACCCCACCTCTAAGTGGGCCTCACTGTCTCAGGGATAGTCCACTGTAAACACTTCAAAGGGTGATTGTGGGCCATATCTTGGAGACAACTGGAATTTTGTTGCTGATTTCAGGGGGAATCAAGATTTGTCCCCATGGCCTCCCTACTGATGGGATCCTGGGAGAATAAGTATACTAATAATGCCCAGGTTATTATATTTTCTGAATTTTGAGTGAAATTTGAGATGTCATAGAAGCCTGGAAAGCATATGTTGACCGGCTTGCAGATCAGCTAGACCAGCTCAGAAAAGGCCTGTGCAGATCTGCCTGCTCTAGCCTCTCTCAGCAAGCAACAAAGCTTACGAGCAGACCAGTAACCCCATACTCCATTCAGGGAGGACAATAGGTACTTTCCACTGACAGTTTAATCTTGGCTATTCCATAACAGGTGAGGTTAGATACAAATTTCCCATTACTTTCATATATATAGTAGCCAAATAAATTCCCTGTACAATAATTCATAGAAGCAGACTCTTTCATTGGTTTGCAATGAGACTTTTTATCACCAGGAAACTCAAAGAGATCTAAGGATACTGCCAACAATCACTCCAGCTCCACAATCAAGAGTTTCTTATTCAGGTGCTATAGATAACTATACCATACACTTCATTGCTGAAGTGTCTTTTGTGACATTTGGAATCAAGACTAAATATTATATTTTTCTTCTTTGAGGACATTAACCTTGGTCCTAAAAAATTTATCATGAGCTTTTTTTCCTGGGATTCCACCTGAGGAGGCAAGACTTCAAATAAGGTTCATTTTGAAGCAAGGTTTGACGTAAGAGTCTTCCTCTCCTTCCCTCTGCCCCACCCATTTATATATCTCTTCTTACATCTCCAAGAAGTTTACTGCTTATGAGAGATAATGGTAGTCCTGCTAGTTGACCCCTTACAGGTACAATTCCAGGCAACAACAACTTTACAGACTGCCACATTGTTGTATTTCAGCTCTGATCGAAAGGAACCACGTCTGGGGGTGAGAGCAGATAGTGAATGCCATTGGCCCGTTTAGTCCTTCACCTCAATGCTCGGGGTGCCAACAAGGAAGCTAGCTAACAACGGTACTTTTTGAGCCCTTTGCATACCAGTCCATTTGGGGCTACACTAAGACCCACAACACATTTCACAATCAAGAGCCACCAGCTGGGAATGACTTTCAGTCACTACTAATCTGCATTACATTTGAAGCAGTGGCTAAGAAGGAAAGGCTCCCTACTCTATCACCAGTCCCTCCAACCACCTATTCCTTTTTATTTCCTTTTCTAATTTACCATAGAAAAGACTCTCAAACCATGAACCTCTCCTAAGATGAAACTGGCTTTGAGGGAAAGTTTAAATTAGATTTTCTTCTTATTTAGACATATATTAACCCATGCAGTCCCACTGACTTAAAGAATTACATCTGATTTATACCACAATGGATGAGCACAAAATGAAGTGGCTTCTCTTTTCTATGTTTCTATTTATTCATGTTTTATTTTCTTTTTATAAGTTTCCAGTTCACTTTCACATGAACATTGTATTTAAAAGGTCAAGGGAAAAAAAACAACTAGAGCAGCTTCTTAATTAAGATTAGTTCTGTCCTGCAAAGTAAATGCCTATACATTTTAGCACTGCATAAACAGGAAACAGATCAACGTACTTTGCTGGCTGATTAAAAGAAATTTGCTGTAAAACTTTGTCCATGCCTGAAGGAAGACACCTTTTAGGACTGCAGAGTTTAGGCATTGCAAATATCTGTCTGTTCAGCTAAAATTAGATACATATGCAGAGAGACGGATAAGACCACAGTCATCTCCAGTATAACTCCAGTGATCTCAACAAGTAGATCCCAGTGTTTACATCTAGAAAAGTCTGAAGCTCCATCTAATAATTGTTCTTCTGAGTCATTTCTTGGACACATCAGTGCCTTTTAGCAACTAGTTAGGTGAACTGCAGGTACATATTCTTTATGGGAATCCCAGAAGGTCTCTAACAGCTGCTTTCCTCATCAAAGCTGTGTGGTATGTAGTCTAAATTCAGCTCAGATATCAGTTACCTACTACATCTGCTACTCTTCCATAAACCACCTTCTACTTTCTGTCTATTACCAATTGTCAGTAGCTCTCTGTGCACTTTGTCGAATGACATAATTCACTAAATCAAAACTGCTTTTTTGTGAGGACAGTTTATCTATGCTTAATGATTGCAGCTCAAATTTATCCCCAGTAAGAATCCTGTAGAGTTTTCTGTGATTAGTTCTGCATGTCTAGGAACACTCTGAGCAGCCTAGGAGCATACGTGTAAACCCTGTTTCTTTCCTGATGAATAAATACAGTGGTTTTTATTACAAGACTTGATTTCCTTTACTGCCTATCCTGTGAAGAAGTATCTACAACACTCTTGTCATCTGCTCCTAACTGACTTCTCTCTCAGGAAGAATTGGTTACTGAAACTGCAGAAATGGGCCATTATATGTTGATAAATATACATGGCAAATCCATAGTGCTTTTTATCAGCTGACCTCTGTTGGTTATCCCAGTATACACCTTATATCTGTTTAACTCATAGATTAGCTGAGACCCAGCAATTAAGTGATTTGCCTGTGATGACAGACCAAAAAGGTACAGCTGGAAGTAGAACCCAGGGGGTTTTGCTTTCCATTCCTGTGGTCTCCCCACAAGACAACAATCCCTCCACTTCCCTCTGCATTATAAATTTCACATTTATTTGCCTGATACTAATGGGCCATCAGTGTTTTAATATTATGCCACAGTGATCTCAGCAGCATTTCTGAAGGAAGGAGTCAGATGTAGGGTTCATGTGGGAAGTGATTTAGCTTACATTTCTGTATATACACTGAAGTGCATTTCCATCACTCTGGAGCTACTGAATGAGAACATGAAATGGTGCAGAATGAGTAATATTTTAGCAGCAGTACTTTCACCCTGACAATCAAGAACCAGCAGCATCAGCAAGCCTATTTAGGGTATGTTCTTTATAGAAAGGTTGGAGAAAGTCATATGTGTTTTTACAAAGGATGATTGGGAAAAGACAAGTCCAGAATATGTATCTGTATTAATTTATGAATTACAAACTGGGTTTTCTAGGGTGATCTGCCTCTCTTGAAGCCACAGATGAGAATCTGACTTTAGAACTAGACCTATATGGCAAAAATAAAAAGTGTCACCATTCATGCTTTACTCTGAGCATCAGCCTGGGTTCAAAGACCCAAATATAACAAGACCTGGCACTAGCTGCTATTATTGGTGGGGCGTGAACAGCTTCTAGGCATTTCATTTTATTCTGTTTTTCTAGATCCTTTCTTCCAGGAATCTCAAAGACACTGCAAACAAACGGTGGCTCAGAATCATTACCCCGTTTTCAAGAGGGTAAAACAGAGGCATACAGTGGCAAAGTCACTTGCCCAAGGTCACATAACAAGAGTATAACAAAACAGCACCTTAAACTTAGCTCCCCTGAATCTCAGGGCACTGGCTTATGAGCACAAAACTAAAAATAATGCAGAGCAGAGTAAACATTAAGAAAGAGGAGATCTTTATTAACCATGAGGCAGAGGACAGGTCTACACTGCTGGTATACCATGCCCAGGAACACCACTCTGAAACATGGCTGGTACGCTGACTCCTGCTCTGCATACATACACTCCCCAAAATGATGAAATGTAGTCATCTTAGAGTGGTGCTGAACCCACACCCGGAACTGCTTTCTGTCTTAGGTGTCCTTATTGGCATGTGCTCAGGGCTGGTCTTAGAGCCCTTTCACCCAGGATTTGGCAGGGATGGAGCAGAAGTGCATGGAACATTTTTCACAGCAGTAATGAAGACAAGCCATGAGATGCAAATTCAGGTTGTCTGACTCCAGGGACTTGGTTTGGCCTCCTCCCTACTTTCTAAAGCTGGTCTGGTTCATGGAGCACTGGGTCCTAACAAAAGCTTTTGAAGGAGACATAGGAGGCAGCTGGGTGATGTCAGTGGAAAGGCTGTTCCACGGATGAGGTGCTGGGAGCTGGGCCAGGAGACAGTGGGAGTACAGCAGTCAGGACAAGCTTAAGGCAGAGATGAGGGCAAAGATACAGGGACAGGCAGCCTTGCACAAGACCTGGAAGATAAGCATATAAGGGCACTTTCACACTTGCTCTGGGGGTTGGGGGGTGGGCGGGATGCTTTAATTAAAGCACTGCAGCGTCTTATGTATCACCATCCCTGCACTTCAAAATGGTGGTGGGGGTGCTTGAACTAAAGCTTGTTTGATGAGTTTTAGTACAAGTGCCCCTGCTGCCATTTTGAAGTGTGGGAACATGGATACCTGAGATGTGGAAGGCTGCTAGAGCATGATAATTACCATGTCCCAACAGACTTAATTAACCGAGTCTGCTCTGACATGCTGTAATTACAGCATGTCAGAGCAGCCTCCACACTTGTGTACTGGCGTGAACTGGATTCGGAAAAGGAGTGGTGGTCAGCCTAGGACTGGAGGAGGAGGAAGACATGGGTAGAGCAACTAAACATGCTAAATTGCATGGCTTATAAATATTTAAATCTGATTGATTTAAAGCCAAGAGGTGTTAGAACCTAGAGGACTTTCCCACCCAGCCATTGGTACCAGTCCAGCCACATACTTAGTCATGTGTCTGACTTTAATCATGTGACTTAACACAAATACGCTTAAAGGCAGGCTCACACTTAATCATCCTGCAGAACTAAGACCTTGGCAGGATCACTAGGTACTTGGTAAGAAGGATCCCATTGCCCACAGCACAGAACGTCCAACCAAAGCTGGAAATAAGAAACTCCTCATATATGTATATGGTATCTCTCTCACACAGATAGCCTTATTAGGTGCTAGAGCTCAATACCATTTGCTCTAGCAAGGCAGGTCTGCCCGTATGGAAATACAGCCTTTTTGTTCTGCTGCTTTTTGCACTGTGCAACATAAATTTGTGACCCTTACTCCAGAGTACCTTGTGGTTGAAATCACAGGGTGTTATTAAATCATTCCATCAAACAGCCAGAGGGAATGCTGCAACACACAGAGATGAGATGCTTGCCAAGGAAAATAAGGGAGGTGCACTTAGGAGTACATTCTGCATATATTTCAGCCATTTTTTAAAAATACATCCTTTGCTTTCAACCTCAAAGTATCAAATGGTAGTAAATTGCTAACGTGCTAGCTCCAGCTGAGCACAACTGGTGGTAAAATGGCTTCTTTTTGAAACTGCTGATAGATGATCTGTTATGGCTGCTTGAAAATTCCTAGCTCCAGACGCTTGCAAAAAAAAGTAGCTGGAATTCTGACCAACGAGTTCAAAGCATCATGATTCATGAATCAAACTGCTGAAAGGCCTTCAGGTGCCATAGGAGACCAAAATGTAGAGTCCTAATAGGGAAAAGACAGAAGTCAACTACAGGAGAAACAACTGCTGAAAAGAATACCCTTGCTTTAAGAGATTATCAGGAAAGCAATAAAGATGTAGAGCTTTATGAATATGTTTTTAACATTGATTTAAATGCCTTGTTTAAAGAAATAATTTTAACACACGCTTAAAATGGCACATAAGATGGTGGAAGGACTTGTTACACATTTCAAATTGTTCAGATGAGAAAGGGTATAAATGTAAAAAGCCAGGGCTCAATCCTTCTACCTGTGTGAAAAATGAGTGTCATTTCACACCAACTCAGCTTCTGCATGTAATACAGCAGGCTAGGAGAATAATATGTATTGTAGCATATGTACTGTAAAATGTGGCATGATGCACCTCACCATCTGCACCCCTCTTTTCAAAATTCTAGATCCGCACATGCCTTGCATGCAACACCTTCAGTTACTATTTTTATTGTTTTCACAAACAGTGACACTTAAATTAATGCCTGTTTTTGCATAACAACTTCTGGTTATTTCTACAGTGCTAGAGCTTGCCAGTGCTTCCTTGTTTGCACTCTAGAATCATAGATCAGCGTTTCCCAACCAGTGCGCCGCGGCATAAAAGTGTGCCATCAGAAATGAACAGATGTGCTGTGGAATTTTGCCATGGCAATGAGCTACAACAGGTATGAGGATGGGGAATGCCTTTACAGGTGTGCTGCAGAAAATTTTTATTAATGTAAGTGTGCCTTGGGCTGGAAAAGGTTGGGAAACACTGTCGTAGATGATGTGTGCATGGACCTAATTGAAAACTGAGTTCACTACTGTTTCAACAGGCAGTGGCTAAAGCAAGCAATTAACATTTTAGTGAAACTCACAAACAGTGAATATATGTGCTATAATTTTTGGTATCAGGATTTAAAACAGGAAATCAAGAAAGGGGAGGATGTTTCCAGCAGGGTGACATAACATACAAACTCGTGAATGTATCACTCAGGTTTGCAAAGTCTGTGGACATTTGACGTTGGTGTGATAGAGGCGATATCTTTTATTAGACCAACTAGATAGTTGCAAAAAATGTTCTTTATTTGTAAGTTTTCAGGCTCATGAGCCCTTCCTCAGGCAAAGGAGAATGCAAAGACTGTAAAATTTCTCCCAGGTAGAAATGACACTTCATATTGTACAGAAGAGCTGGAGGGCGCTATAAGTTCTCCTGGCTGGAAAAATTCAGTTTATGCAAATTAGGCTCGGGTAAAAGTTGGAGCAGTTTATTTACCTCAAAGGTGTCTGATGGCAAGCAGGATGTTGAATTATGCTTCTTTCTACAACCTTTATCCCTGGAAATTTGTGGAGAACTTTGGCTCAGATATATACTTCTCACTTTCTGTTTCTTGTTCCTTCTGTCAAATTTCCATTACAAACTGTTGAATTAGAAAGTTTAGTAGAATTGTAGTTGTCAGAATTTTTGGAGTCACCATAGAATTTCCAGAATTGTAAGGACATTCCACCTTGAGATGAAGCCCCATCTTGGCACCATGAAATGGCTGAGTGATGCCAGAAAAATCAGATATCAACATGAACACTGCGTGCCCCTGGAGGCTGGTGGGGTACAGCAAGCTGCTGCAGGCAGCGGTGGCAGTGCTGTCAGCAGTGGGAGCATGCTGGCAACAAGCATGGAGCTCCTGCAGGCAGCCGTGGTGCTGCAGTGGCAGCCCAGGGTGGGTGGCAAGTGCTGACCAGTGGTCAGTGACCACCCATAGACACCACCAGCAGCATCGGCAGTGGTCAGTGGCGATTGTGGATGACCTGCAGATGCTGCTTATGGTGGCAGCAGTGAGAGGGAGCGGTGGCAAGCAGCGACCACCCACAGGCGCCACTGGCAGTGTTGGCAGCGCCTTTTTGCAGGGGGTTCATGTGCACCCACGTGCAACCCTATGGACCCCCTCTATATATATGTATACTGGGAGAATAACCACTTAAAAACCTTCCTGTTGCAAATGAATTCAGGGAATTGGGTGTAACAGAGAAGGAGGGAGATGAAAAGTCTTGCTACTGGCTAGGATTTTGTAGTGAGACTGCTGAGCAGTACTGAGTACGTGCTTGGGTTGACTGAGCTCTGGTGTCTCCTGAGGGACCTCTGATGGGGGAAGGCCACACAAAATGACAGCAGCCCCAGAACTCCAGTTCTGGCAGCTGAATACAATTTAGGGTGGTTAATTTATCAGTTCTTATCTCCACCAGTTATCAAGAGAGACCATGATGGATGCATTGTCATTGTCTAGCTCTTAAGATATCCGTGACAGAAACAACATGTAAAGAGTGGGGAGGAAGTGTCAACTCATCATTGGAATACAAGCTTGATGGAGGGGCTGTAGCTGTATTTAGGCTGCTGCCATTATTTGCAGCAGTTCCATGAGACAGATTGGGGTCCCTCTAATGGCATGTATGTCAACGCTCCAATAGATCGAGTGAGGAAAATTAAAAGCCATACCAGGAGTGCTCAGAAAAACAAACACATAAATAAAAATAATAAGAAACAGTTGGATTGTTCCTTTCTTTTTATTTTTCTCAGCTGTTAATAAAAAAATGAAAGAAACAAAATCGGCAGATGCGGAAGCGGTGACTGAAGTAACCTGCAGGACCTATTCATACCAACTCTTGAAGAACTATCCACTTGAATGAGTTGTGACTCAGGAGCATCAATTCCTGTAAACTTTAAAGCTGCATAAAAACAATTCTCATGCCTGAACACAACAGACACACTTGTTCTGCAGGGACAGCAAGGCTTAAGCAATTAAAGGTTCTTTACTTCAACATGAGGAACGGTGGGCGCTCTCTGCTATTTCTTTTTTTATAGTTCACAAAACTTTATTGTCACCTCAATCCTGAAAAGGTATTTAAAAGCCTGAGCATCCAGGTGTGATCCTAAGAACGAGCTACTTTTGTTATTACCACTGGGGCTCATCTTAGCTACAACACTACCCTGAAGTTTTAATGAGCTAAATGTCAACATGGGAAAGAAATCAGGATGATTTAAAAATATGGAGATGATGCATACACAACTGTGAGTGTTTAGACTGTCAAAGGCATCCTGCCTACAGAACATGCAGGGAGACGGAAGCTGAGTCATAAGGATCACAGCCTCACTTCTTCTTTCCTAGATTTTTTCCTAGTATAAACAAAGCAAAACACATTTGTTGGGTCACCCTCCATACAGCATAGCGTATACGGTGTGTACAGAAGTTGCTTTTTTCACCATTTAAAGCCCTTTGCCGTGACTTAACAGAAATGCATGGCTTTATAGTAGGGCTGTGCAAAATTTCGCCGGCCGTTTTGTTTTGACAGTTTTGACCAATTTCAAGGTCGAAACAGGAAAATTGGAATGAAACAAAGGCCGTTGAAATAGCCTCAAAACAAAACGAGGCTAGTTGAAACATTTTGAAAGTTGAAATGTTTCGATCATAGGCTGGGGATAGGAAGTCAGTCCAGCTGGGTTGACCTCCCATCCCCCACGCTAGATCACACTGGGGACAGGAGGCAGCCCAGCTGGGCTGCCTTGTCACGCCTGGTGTGATCTAGCGCTGGGAATGGGAAAGCAGCCCAGCTGGGCTGTCTCCCGTCCCCCCCCATGCAATCTAGCGCCAGGGATGGAGAAGCAGCCCAGCTGGGCTGACTTCTCATCCCCAGCAAAATGCTGAAACAGCATCAAAACAGCCATTCTGTTTCAATGGAATGGAATGGAACAGCTGTTTCAACTCAAAATGAAATTCGAATTGGAAGGCTGTTCCATTGAACTGTCAAAACTGAAGGCAAAACAGAATGGTGCCCTTTCACACAGCCCTACTTTATAGCACTTTAAAAATGGGCACAGAGCTTTAAATTAACCCTTGTTAAATGAGGTATTAAACTTGAAGCACTGTATTTTACAGCACTTTAGCAACCTACAGTGCTTTAAATAACTTCTGTACATTGGTCAAATTTCTCACCAGTGGAGAAGCCCCAGGAGGCTGCCTAGGACCCCCTGCCTCCTAGCCTGGAAAATGCAGAGAGGCTCAGAGGCACTCTCCTTCCCCAAACACTGCACTTCTGTCATGTTTAAGAGACCTGTCACTTTATAGTGCTATAAAAAGTGCTCTAAATTACAGCATTGTAAAACATACACAAAGCATGCCTGCAATGAGCAAACTTTGGTGTCCTTCTTATTGAGTGTTGTTACAGGCAGGCTGACAGCCCCACAGGGCAGTCCAGGGAATAATTGATGAATCTGATAATTTAGTCCTAGCAAAAGGGCTTCTGGGTCAACTTTTCTAACTTCCCCTGCAATGACTGCAGGAGAGAAATCAACTGCTGAAATATTTGCTACCAAATATATGATTCAAGAAGAGCACAAAGAGAAACCACTCCAGCCTGAAAATTTTGCCCTGCAAATAACTGTGCTCACACTACCTAGGGGACTCACTCTTTCTTTGCTGATCACTTCTATCCAGGTTTGCGGTTGCCCCTGTGACTCTCAGAGGCAACCTCTAGCTGGAAATGAATTGTGGACTGCTTCAGTGCTTTATAATATATTTATACGTTCTCCATTGATGATCTCACTGTCTCTTTAGAGTAGCATCCTCTCAATTGCAGCTTTGACCCAGGAGAGCTGCTCAAGCTTCCAGCCGTCTTGCCTGAACTGCCTAGGAAATGACACTCAGAAACAAAGGTCAGACACAAGAGAACATACAAAGGGACATTATTTATTCAAACTGGAGCTCTGTTACTGGGTGAGACTTCAGAGCATCTCCTGGCTGCTGTCATCTAACCTGCTCTACTTAATGCTGCTTGAGGAAGCTTAAAGGAATCATTCTATCTGAACTACTCCTTTTCCCTATGGAAACAGTTGTACCCCTCTCTCAGTGCAGTTTACCTCTGATCACACGCACACTTCTATTTAAAAAACAGCCTCACTGAAATGGCAATGGCTTGGTCTGTGTATGGCACCAAATCTGGTCTGCTAAGAAAACTGGCTTAGTTGTATTTTTACTTTTTGTTTCATTCCTTTCCCTGTCCTTCTCTCAAACATTAAATCAAAGAGAAGAGAAAGGCTTTCAAACAGCTATGTTGGAGCTGTAAGGCGCTGGTTCCACAGCAGGTTCTTGCAGCAGGCCAGATCCTTGGAGAAGTCAGAATTCTACCTGACTCTGGTGCAGGAGGGTCAAACCACTGCGAAGAGACACAATCTTTTCTCCTCTCAGTACCGGCCCCTGAGCATGCCTTAAGGGGTCTTTAAGCTACAGTTACAGTTTGCTGTAGCCTGCTCCTCAGCTTGTCTATGCTTGGCCCTTAGACAGTGTGAAAAGTTTTGTGGCCTATTCTCTTCTCCAGTCCCTGCTTATATGTAGGAGCACAGGGCTTGCTGCTATCTGTCTGAGCTATACCCGTGTGAGGCCAAAAGCATCCATGCTAGCCCCACTGAACACTGCATGGGGTACAGCCAAGGCAAAATCTTCTCCTGACACTATGTTTGCACCTTCAGCCTTTCTCTGGACCTGCTGCTGCTTGCAATTCAACTATGTGGCTCTACCCTGGAATAGGACTTGGGTTGCAACTAGGAGACTACAGCTTACAGCAATCCACAATGCAGTCTAAGCAAAAGCTTGTGAAGGTGGATAGAGGAGTGCATTACAGAGTGCCTGGGCCAGGCTCAGAGGCTGAACAGACTAGGGAACCTATAGTGTCATTCAGTAGTCTAATATACTGGGGCATGTAGCAGCTGGTGAGAAACACTGGTACACTTGCACCCGTCTCTGATTCCTGTTCCACCTAAAGTTTAAAAACAACAGTCTAGCAGTGGCAGCAGCATTTCTAGTCAGGCAGTGCTGAGGGAATCATTTGACTTCATGGCTTATTATAAGCTACCTGATCTCTTCTAAACTCTTCATTCCACAGCTGTTAATGACCATCCCTCCTTTTTAATGGTCCTGATAGTCCATAATCAAGCAAGCCTTTGTTTTGCAATTCTGTGAGCTGCTCCTGGTAATGAAGCTCCTATTTCATAGCCTTGCAGATTGGTTTTAACTCATGCCAATGAAGTTATATTTATTTTAGCCCTAGGCCCCTTGCATATTAGTAAAGCTTCTAGTTTCTTTTTGACTGGAGAAAAATGTGTTGTTTTAGACATTATGAATGCATCTCAACATCTGCACCCCCTCTTCAAAATTCTAGATCTGCCCATGGGAAGCACCATTCAAAAGCATGGCTGTGCCTAAGCACATGGTTACAGTGCCATCTCTTTAAAACCCAGCTGTCACTTCAGACCAGTTCCTTTGTCACTCTGCCTCCCTCTCTTTATTCTGAGTTCATCAGCTACAGCAGACTCTGGAGCCACTAGAAACAACTGCATTTCTACTGCTCCGCTAGATCAGAAGGCGGGGGGATCAGATCTCGTGGGTTCAATCTGGCAACAAGGCAGACGTCATAGTTGTCATGCATGAGGACATTGACGGCCACCACATTCCACTGGTTTTCCCACGTATCCAGCTCTAGGATCTCTTTGGTGATAACTTCATGTCGAGCTGAAAAAGAAAAAGCGGCAGCAATATAAAACCAAAGGCTAAGCCAACAGGGTCAAAGGAGTTTCCACAATTAATGAATAAGTCCAGGTTCTGTGTGAAGTGTCTGTTAAAAGTTCCTTTTTGTGGGGTTATCATCATTCTGTTGTTGTTATCAGAAGGTAGGTTGACTAATGTGCAGTCCATAAACAGAATAAAGCACATGGCATTCTATACTGATCATTATTCCCTCTACTCTTCAATGTTGGGGTGCAACATGGAGACAAAAGGTCCCAGCATGCAACACTTAACTTTGATTCAAGTGGTTCAGCAGCATTGCATTGTGGGATCTACTGTCTTCTGTAAGGCACTCTGCTCCTGGACACTCTCCAACAATGTAGTTTCAAAGAGTGCAAAGTCTGAACACCCCTGCTTTGTGCGATTCAGGATGGAAACAAAGGTAGAAGAAACCTCCAGTGCCTTAAATACACTTGGGCTATTTTGAAGAGTTGAAAAATTTGCTATGAGCAGTCAGAAGAGAACAATGCTACTAAATCAGAGCCAGTCTTAAGACAAGATGCTTTTTAGCAGGGCTAACAAAACTTAACAAAATAGCCACCACATAGGGAGAATTTTGCTTCTGTCAGCTAGCAATGCTGCATTAAACTTCTTGTAAAAAGGAAAAGGAAAAAAAAACCCTTTCTTTGCTAATACAAGTCCTGTACTTTCAAGCAGTTTTGCTACTCAAAGCTAACCTCTTTCCTATAAAAGAAAAAGGGTCTTTCATTTCCCTCACTTTTGCTTTTCATTTTAAAGTTACTTTCTCGCAGCAAGTGACCTTAACCTAAACTTTTCATAATTTGAAAAGATGGCACAGATGTTCTTTGCTGTCTCCCTTCTACAGTTGATGAAACTCTAGATAGTTTTTCCTGGATGCTGAGTTGCAAAGATTCCCAAGTACAGACATTTCACAGCCAACAGGAGAAGAAACTTTCACAACACCAAACATTAAACACCCAGCACTGTTCTCACTGAGATTGGGTGATCTGGTGCCAGGTTGAATTGCTTAGTAGGGCTATGTGAAATTTCAGCGGCTGTTTCATTTTGATGCTATTTCGACTTGTTTCAAGCTCAAAACAGCAAAATCAAAATGTAGAGCTTCGAAACAGCCTCAAAACAGAACGAGGGCAGTTGAAACTTTTCAAAAGTTTCGAAGCGTTCAAGTGTTGTAACTCAAGCTGGGCTTGCCTGCAGGGAAACAGAAAGTAAGGAGAGGGAGGAGGAAGAGTGGGGAAGGACTGCTCTTATCGACTGTGTAGCTGGCCAGTGAGTGTCATCTTTTTCTGACAGTGCTCTGGGGGAGGGATGGAAAAACTGCATAAAAAACAGAACTGGCCTGCTTTCTGTCACCCATGTCATGAGTTTTGCTTGTCAGCAGCCTGAGGTGCAGTTTCACATCTTGCACCTCAGCACCTATCTCCTTGAAACTTGGCCTCAGAAGGGGCTAGCATGCCCGCAAGTTTCATCCAAAGCAGGCAAGAACTAACAAAGTTATAGGCAGTTTTATGGTTCCCCATTATAGCCTACGGGTGAAACATCGAAACAGCATCAAAACAGCAAAACAGTTTCAACGAAACGAAACAGAACAGCGGTTTCAAAACTAAACAAAACTCAAAACAAAACACTGTCCCGTTGAAACAGAAGTTGGAACGAAACACTGCTGTTTCACACAGCCCTATTGCTTAGCGTCTGAACTGGAGCTCCTATTCATCTCTTCCTTCTTGGTTACACTTGATCATTTTTCACATGGCTTCAAAAACTGTTCCCTCACATCTAGTGACCGCACATCACTGTTTATACCATGCCACTGCATGAGTAATTCTGCTTTGTGGATCAAGAAAGAACTTCAGGAAGAACTTTCTGACAATGAGGGTGGCCAAGTGCTGGATCAGGCCATCTGAAGAAGTTGTGGAATCGGCATCCTTGAAAGTTTTCAGGAGCAGGTTGGATAGACACATGGCTGGGATGGTTTAGTCAGGGCTGATCTTGCTTTGAGCAGGGGGCTGAACTAGATGACCTCCTGAGGTCCCTTTCGGCCCTACTTTCCTATGATCTTATGATGAACAAGCAAGGGAAAGAAGAGGACAGAATCAATGAAAAGGACAGCAGCAAAGCTCATATCATCTCCCAATTACTAGAAGCACAGACAGCTTCTTCCCCCTATGAGAACAGTCTTGGGGATTTACCACTCTTCCCTGGAATATCTGTATTGTCTTATCATGATCTTGAGCCATGGTTTTCAAGCTTCCTGAAGTCACAGAACCTTTTTATATAAGCCAGAGAAGCCTGACACCTATTTTAAAGACTGACGTGGAGCCAGGTGACCTAGCCTGGCAGTGGCATCTCACCCCTCCTAGACTGTTCTGCCATTGCCTCCAGTCTCTTTGCAGGACTCCAGATGATCTACCATAGAATCCCAGGGTTTCGCAAAACACCATTTCAAAACCACTGATCAACACCTGCTAATATTATATGCCACAATATCTCCTTGTCATGAGACCTAAAATACATCCAGGGCTCTTCAGCAGTCCAGGAAAGTTGACTTGCACAATGCAGCAGTGAGTCCTATGGAAACAAAATGTCCTTGTAATTTCAGGATAGGCTTCCCACAATTATAATTAG
>NW_017728997.1:23497478-23501815 GCF_001723915.1 Gavialis gangeticus | reverse complement strand
TTGTAATTTCAGGATAGGCTTCCCACAATGATAATTAGGGGCAACTCTGTGTTGTGGTAGATCCTCCATACCCGCTAGTACCATGGAGCCCCTAAAGTCAGTCCTTCTTCAAACCAACATGCATCTGAATCTAAAGAAGCCATTTGCTACCTAGTCATGCAGATTCTCACAGAGCAGCACAAAGTGATTCCCCTTTCCTTAAGTTCACAAATGCTAATAATATGTTTTTCCTCAGTTCTGTCTGTGGTTAACTGTAGAAGAGAGGAAAATTAAGTTGAAGAGTGACAGGTCCATGGGGCTAAATCCTGAGCAATTCCTTGGCTTTTGTTCCACTCTGGGAATTTACTTGACAAACATCTGATTAAAACCTGAGTAAAGACCTCCTTGGGATTTGTCCCATCTGTACCCCTTCCATTTCTGCCTGCAGCCCATGGAGAGCTAAACAGTTGTGATGTTTTGCTTATCACACTCAGGCAGTTCATCAAGTAGACAGGAAGAATAAGTGTGAGAGCACCATCCATCCAGGAATGAAGACAGCAAGCTGCTAAAATACCCAGTTAAGTGTGAAGAAGGAAGGGCTGCTTGAGAGAAACACAAGTACCAACAGATCTCTTCTTTCCTATATGACACAGGAGGGCTGAGTGGGGATGGGGTTTCTTTTTTTCTTAAGCAAAAAGGATGACACGAACAGCCACAAGATGTGATGCTGGAGGCTCCAATCCTGTTTTTTATTGTGAGATCATCTCCTTATGCACTAAATTATTGTGCTTTGGATTTTGTTTGACATGAAATGCAGCAAAAATAAAACCACTGGTTGGGAAAATCAAACAGTGGAGCTGTCTTAAAATGTTCTGTTGGCAGTTACAGTACTTCAAAAAGTCCTAATTAAAACATCAAAGGAGGAGTTGGAAACCCTCCCCTCAAGTCTTGCTGTGTCTTTTCCTGACCCTTGTGACTCCAAACCTTCAGTGGCCTTTGTTTTCCCTTCCTTGTGGGCTGTTGTAACCGGTTTTGTTCTGCTCTCAACAAATTCTGCTTGCCAGCACATGAGGTGTTAGTTAACTCTCAACCCTGGGAGATAAAAGAGGATCTATGCTGTTGTAATAATAGATGTGATCCATTTCTCTTGTCTTATCTCGCTCAACTTAAAAGGAAACTGCACCCGTTTGGTACAAAAAGTTCAAATAAGGAGAAACAGTGCTCAAAGCATAGTCATATATTTGAGCAGAAGAAATGTATTAATGAGAAGGCAGTGAAAATTGGTACCTCAGCCCTGAAGCACTTTGATTTTGGAGTTGGGGGTCAGATTCAAATCACTGGATTCAAACATGGCTTGAGGATTTTCCAAGGTGAATCTAAAACCAGCCAATGTGTCTAAATCCTGCAAGTGTTTAGTTCCACACAGTGGATATCTCACAAGAAGAAATGAGTCCATGAAATTCCTCCTGCTGTGTAAATGCTAAGTATTATTTATTACCACCATTTTTTATTATGATGTTGGGCACCAATAAGAATAATAAAATGTTGCAAGAATGCTCCTATGAGTTTGGTTTCAGGATTCAAGCTAAAACTCAGAACTTAAACTCACCCAGGTGCAGCTCTGAGTGGCTGTCTCATCAATTTATTTTTAATGTTAACTGCAATCTCCATTTCTAAGCCTCTACCCAGTTTTGTTAAATTTTCTTATGAAAGCACAGTATTATCTATGAAAGAGATCACCTTCATCAAGCAACTGCTTCTCTTAAGAAGCCTCACACAGTATCCCCAAACTGACTCAGTTCTACTTTCATCAGAACGCCACCTTCATCATGCAAATCATTTCTTTTTAGTTCCCTAAACATTTGTTCCATGGTTTTTACTCCTTTACAAAATCAAGTTTCATTCTACTGTAGATACTGGTTTACTTATGAGGAATAACTCTTGAAGAGGCAAATTCTTGAGTTGACTTGAATACACACAAAAGTCGCGTTACTTTAACTATACTGACATGTTTAAAATGGTCCAAACTCATACCCCACCAGTATGGACATACTTAGAGCAGTGTGTCATATCCTGTTATACAGGAAGGGAATAAGCTCTACCAGCCTGAGGAACTTTTATGGTAATACCCACAGGCATTACCTACAGGCATTACATTTTGATTAACCTAATCAGCGTAAATACCCGCTCATGAAGGTATTCGGAGGGCTTAATTTAGCCCAAGAATGCAGGGCCCAATCTAAGTTAGTGCACCTAAATAGGTGCATTAATTTAGATCCAGTACAGGCTAACCCAATCTATGAAGGGGTTAACCTGATCTTGCGAATGCTTTCATGTAGTTGGGCTTTCCCAGCCTGGGCCTGGGAAAGCCCAGCCACTTGTCCCAGTCCCAGAGCTGTGCTGCTTCCAAACCCCAGTAGCCCTGACTGCGCAATCTCCACCCCATGAACCTACCAACCCCTGTTCAAGGCCTGCCAACTACCCCTATGGACTTACCAACCCCCTCCCCATCTTCGAGTTACTCACCTCAGGCTCCCCACACTGTTCCTGTTTTAGGTTTAGGCAACTTAAAGTAAGCTGCATAAACCTAGGCAAGGTGCAGTGAAAACTTGTTTGCACTTTAAGTGTTGGGTTTACTTAGTTCTAGTAATAAGAAAAAAAAATCACACCTCTAACTGCCACATTTATACTGGTATAGCATGCATATATAGAAGCAGGCCTAATACTGTATCTACAAATCATGTTTTGCATGTAGTTAAGAACTTGATATTTAATGTGCAAATGCAAAATACCATTTTACATGTGCAAACTGCTGTAATCTAAATACAGAACTTGCAGATATAATCTTTAACCCCCTATTTAAAACCTCAGCCCATGATGTGTTGTTTATAAACTAAATGCTTACTACTTCTTGCAGAATGAAATCCTTTGGATGTGGTTAAGGCTGGTTGTAACCAACCAAAATATTTATTTTCAGTAAGATGGCCATCTCCACCTATCTACTGCTATCAAAAACTTTATTTTCAAATGGATTTCACCATTCATTTATGGCCAGATTGATTGAGGAGGGGGGTTGTTGCATGATTTCTGATGCTACTGAAATGAAGACAGACCATCACAGATTGATACCTACACTATGCTGCAGGCAACATAAATTTTTAATCTGCTTTTCCATTCTTCTGAATTGCATTCCCTACATGGGTTGGACAGTAGCAATGTTTCTGTGTGCGTATAATATTTAATCCTTCAGATCTTGCCGAGACTTGCTCTTTTCTGTTGTAAGAGTTGAACTTTCCATTACAAAGTTCACTTGAAGTCAGTATATAGAAATCTAGCTGGCTATTCGTATGGCCCCATCATTGTAGGACATTACCCTCCCAGTTGTTTGCTAAGTGAATCTGTCTGCACCACAGTCCTACGGTAAAGTATTCACTTTTTACAACATGGAAACTGAGGCACAGAGAAATTAAATGGCCTGCCCAGAGCTGCAGGAAATCTGTAGCAGAGCTGGGAACTAGAACTCCATTGCTCCAGTCCAGTCCTTTAACCATATGAGAATTAGACCTGTGCAAAGTGGCTAATATTCACTTTGGATTTGGATGATTCAGGGGACAGTAATTCGATTTGGTGATTCGAATCACTGTCCTGAATCAATTCGGCCGAACCTGATTTGGAGATTCAGCTGCTGCTGAATTGGCCGACTCTCTGAATCAGACAGGCCCCATCCTCCGCCCACTCTCCCAGCCCCATCAATGGCTGCCCTGCCCGGTCCCAGCTCTTTGAAAAAAAAAGCCTGGCACTCACCAGATGCTGCCAGGCAGGGGGGCAATCCCCGCTACCCCCACTGCCCCAC
The DNA here is from genome assembly GCF_001723915.1 of Gavialis gangeticus. Lineage (NCBI taxonomy): Eukaryota > Metazoa > Chordata > Crocodylia > Gavialidae > Gavialis > Gavialis gangeticus. The sequence goes on along the minus strand of NW_017728997.1, from coordinate 23,497,983 downwards.
ACCACGTGGGGGACTCTGCCATGAGCCCCCTGATCCTTGCCTGCTCTCCCAGCCCCCTGCCCCCCACCATGGCTGCCCTGCCCACCCCAGCTCCCAGCTCTTTAAAAAAAAGGGGAAAAGAAGCCCCGACTCACCGGCTCCTGCCAGGTGGGGGGTGGGGGTGATCCCCACTGTCCCTCACTGCCCCGTGCTACATGGGGTGGGGGGAGGCTCTGCCATGAGCCCTCAGGAGCCCCAAGGCTGCTGCAGCAGCTGGTGGCTGGTGAGTTTGGGGCTTTTGTTTTTTTTAAACAGCTGGGAACTGGGCCAGGCAGGGCAAGCATGGGGGTGCTGGGAGAGTGGGCGGGTGCCAGGGGCCTCCTGGCAGAGCCCCCCATGCTCTGCAGGGCAGTGGGGGGCAGCTGGGATTGCCCCACTGCCTGGCAGCAGCCAGTGAGTAGGGACATTTTTTTTTTAAAGAGCCAGGAGCTGGGGCAAGCAGGGCAGCCATGTGGGGCAGGGGGGG
>NW_017728997.1:23490146-23490953 GCF_001723915.1 Gavialis gangeticus | reverse complement strand
ATGAGAATTAGACCTGTGCAAAGTGGCTAATATTCACTTTGGATTTGGATGATTCAGGGGACAGTAATTCGATTTGGTGATTCGAATCACTGTCCTGAATCAATTCGGCCGAACCTGATTTGGAGATTCAGCTGCTGCTGAATTGGCCGACTCTCTGAATCAGACAGGCCCCATCCTCCGCCCACTCTCCCAGCCCCATCAATGGCTGCCCTGCCCGGTCCCAGCTCTTTGAAAAAAAAAGCCTGGCACTCACCAGATGCTGCCAGGCAGGGGGGCAATCCCCGCTACCCCCACTGCCCCACACCACGTGGGGGACTCTGCCATGAGCCCCCTGATCCTTGCCTGCTCTCCCAGCCCCCTGCCCCCCACCATGGCTGCCCTGCCCACCCCAGCTCCCAGCTCTTTAAAAAAAAGGGGAAAAGAAGCCCCGACTCACCGGCTCCTGCCAGGTGGGGGGTGGGGGTGATCCCCACTGTCCCTCACTGCCCCGTGCTACATGGGGTGGGGGGAGGCTCTGCCATGAGCCCTCAGGAGCCCCAAGGCTGCTGCAGCAGCTGGTGGCTGGTGAGTTTGGGGCTTTTGTTTTTTTTAAACAGCTGGGAACTGGGCCAGGCAGGGCAAGCATGGGGGTGCTGGGAGAGTGGGCGGGTGCCAGGGGCCTCCTGGCAGAGCCCCCCATGCTCTGCAGGGCAGTGGGGGGCAGCTGGGATTGCCCCACTGCCTGGCAGCAGCCAGTGAGTAGGGACATTTTTTTTTTAAAGAGCCAGGAGCTGGGGCAAGCAGGGCAGCCATGTGGGGCAGGGGGGG